>NC_134853.1:91771281-92110656 GCF_049852395.1 Peromyscus maniculatus bairdii | reverse complement strand
GAAGTGGAACAAGGCTAAAAAACTTCAAAACCCATGCCTCATGGTGTTCCTTTAGCAAGGCTCCACCTCTTAAAGGTTCCATAATTTACCCCCCAAAGTACCACCAAATAGTGCCTCCAACTGGGGACCAAGTGATAAAATACACAAGGCATTGCTCAGTCAAACCCCAACAAAATATATGCCAGGTTTTCTTTATCAATTTATTTGATGGGCATTCAGGCTGGTTCAATTTCCTGGGTTTTGTGAATTTTACAGCAATAAACATGGATGTGCAAGCATCTTTGTGGTAGGTTGGCTTTGAATCCCTTGGGTGTGTACTTAAGAGGGGTGTTGCTGGGTCATATGGTTGTTTTGTTTTCAGTTTTTTGAGGAAGCTCCATACTGATATTCATAGTGGCTACACAAGTTTTCATTCCCACAGCAGAGAATAAGTGTATTTCTTTCCCTATAGCCTTGCCTGCATTTGTTGTTTTATATATATATGATGATAGCCATTATGACTAGGGTGTGATGAGTTCTCAGAGCAGTTTTAATTTACATTTCCCTGATAGCTAAGAACATTGGACACTTTTTCATGTATTTACTGACCATTGTAGTCCTTTTGAGAACGTTTTGATTGAGTAGATGATTGGGTTTTGGTGCTTAGTTTTTTCAGTTCTTGGTGCCCTAGATGTTATTCTAGGGCTGGTCTTGTACAGTCAAACCTTAACCGTGAGGACACTGAAATCCTTCTGCACATGCTCAAGTTTTGCTGTGTTCAACAGGCAGGAAAAGAGTATTGGAAAGGACACTATTAAAGCCCAGGCCTTTTTCTCTGTCAACATTCAGTTCAGTTTTCAAATGCTTTTTGATAATGGAAACTGTTGTCAGGAGTGATGGCAACAAGCAGGCATGATCCCTAGCTGTAAAGTGTACCTGCAGCTTTTAAAGCAGCTGGCCGGCGTCGTCATATGTGGACACAACCACGTTTGGGCCCAGAGACTGATACTCTCTTTACAGATTAACCAAGCCTCAAAATTTAGATGGCATGGATCTTGTCTCTAATTTCAGAACTTTGCCTAAGATACTATATTGTAGTGCTGGCAATCAGCAGTAGGTAGGAATATGGTGCATTTGGCAGAAAGGAAGATTTTTATATTCTCTGCTTTCTATAGACCAGAATAATGTGTTCTCAAGAAAGGCAGCCTGCTGTGTTCTGTTTATTTGAAGCTTTAAAAAGTAATTTTTTCCCCTCTGTATTTTCAAACACATCTGGTAGATTTTATAAAGTTATACAATTAAATGAGCTTAGGGATAAAGGTAAAGGCATCAGGCTGTCAAAGGAAAAGGTGGCAAGGGCTTTAGAGCCATAGCAAATATGGTAAGCAGGTCGTGGTGTCCTTTGTGGGGCTGAAGAGGAGGACTTAAGGTTTGGCTAGCAGTTCCTAGTAGCAAGAGCAAGAAGGGAATTCATGTACAAGGTCTCCAGTGTTTGGGAGATGAACATTTTAAGATAAAAGACTAGCTTCAGCTGACACTGGTGCCCAAGGGAAGAATTGTATCTAGTGGGTTTTTTATAACGAGAACTGAACAGTTACAGAGTCTTGAACAATAGTCCATTCAGTCAAAGCAGACCTGTTCAAGCAAGATCGATGCTGTTCAAGCCAGTGAGCTTGTAAGTATTGAGGTTTTCAGTTCCTGGGACTGGGTCTAGCTGTTTCTCATTGTTCTGTTCTCTTGGACAAGAACTTGAAAACCAGTTGGAAATACTCCAGCCTTGTTTTTAGAAGAGCCCCAACTTAAAGTCCACACAGAGGACCTATAACAAACAGACTTAGTTTGTGTGACATTCTCTGAATCCTGATAGTAAGCCAACTAGCTCTCTCTCAGATGTGCTCGAACCATGCTTTTCCCCTTGCCAGGAGCATTCATTTCCTGGCTCATTGTGTATGGGGAGACAATGCCTTTGCTGGGAGCAGTTTGGATTAGAGACCAGTGGACTTGCTGTGCCTGACTGTGCAAGCACATGAGAACTTGGCCCATGAGGGTCAGCTGTCATGTTGGCTTTAATTGCCTTGATTGCAGACCATGTGCCAGTTGACTTAGCACATGCTATAATTTGTAGTTTTGTTTATTCCTCGCACATTTATTGAGTGCTTGCAATGTGCAGGCACTGTTGTTAGGCTTTGGTGAATACCAGCTTTAATTTTACTGTAGGGATCTTAATGAGAGAGGCCGAAAATTGAGGACAGCAGACAGTTCTTCTGTATCTTGTTATATGCCACATTGACACCAGAGGGACCCGAATCCCTTGAATCAAATTCAGAATACATTTATAAGGGAGCAGAAACAAGTATTCTCAGTTCAGCATCCTGACTGTGACCTCCTGTAGGCCTTGACAAGGAGGTGACTTGGACCCTTGTGTCCTTCTCCCTCTGACTTAGATGCCCTGTTTGGCCCAGAGACTTAAGATTCCCTCTCTCTCTTTCTCTCTCTCTCTCTCTCTCTCTCTCTCTCTCTCTCTCTCTCTCTCTCTCTCTCTGTGTGTGTGTGTGAGAGAGAGGGGGGGAGAAAAATATGTGTGTGTGTGTGTGAGAGAAGGGGGGGGAGAAAATGTGTGTGTGTGTGAGAGAGAGGGGGGGAGAGAAAATGTGTGTGTGTGTTTGTGTGTGTGTGTGTGTGTGTGTGTGTGTGTGTGTGTGTGTGTGTGTGTGTGTGTGTGTGGTGAAGCATGTGAGAGAGCTTTACTTCAGATTTCATGTCTGGCTTGTGCTCTGAATTTTACTCTGAGCTGGTGAGGACAAGAGCAAGTCAGCTTCTTTTGTGTAGTGGCCTGTGTTGGGCTGTGGTTGAGCTGTAGTCCCCAGACTGTCTAACAGTGCTTGCATTTGTCACGGGACCTGTCATCCGCTGCCCTGACAAGTGTGTGCTTCAGTACCTGGGCACTTAGCTCTGTTGGATGCATTTGCTGGCTGTAGGCCAAAACTCTAATTAAAGTTCTTACTATCACCAAGCTGGCCCAATCTTTTGTGCTCTGCAAGGAATAGATTTAATTTTAGGGTAGTTCAGCCTGAACCCCTCTAAATCTCATCATACTCATTGATGGAGAGCCCCAAATAAAATTGGATGGCATAGAGCCTCAGTCAATACATGACATTAGACAATAGTGTCTCATGCTGATAGGTTAGCCTTAGGACCATAGATCCCAGAAGGGATGTTTTTACCAAGCTCAAAAATCTCCCTTTGCTTTTTTTCTTTTTTTTGAATCAGATGTGAAATATTTTGAACCGATGTCCTTGTAGCATAATGTGCAGTTTAAATGTACTACATAGGACATTGAGTCTGTGGGGCGTTTACCCACCACCCCCACAGCTTCCCAGAGTTTTCTTGAGTGCGAGCAGCAGGAAATATTAGATAGAAGGATTTATAGCGGAGAATGTTGCGGAGATAAACAGATAGAAAATAAAGGATAGCCTCGAGAGGGCCTGGAACCTATTCCAACGGGCCCGGACTGTCTCTGGTCCAGGGTTTTTATAGAGACGCCAAGGGGTGGAGCAAAAGACCTCCTCCCCCAGCACAGCCAAGTGCAGGCCATCTCAGACACCTGCACTCAGGCCCGTGGTCCTGATCATCCTCTATTCGGACCTGCTGGGTAAAGCCACGAGGAACCCCAGAACGGGCTCCCACAGGTCCCCCCTTCTTAATATATAAAAAAATAACTATTAATGGCTTACAGCAATCTCCATAGCTGTTACACCTCCCAGTATGGGAGTAGAGGATGATATAGATGGCATTTCACTTTTGAATTAGGTCCAAGGTGACTACAGCAGTCTTAGCTGCCTCAAGCCCTTTCTAAACCAAAACTCTTAAGGTGACTACAAACTTAAAGAATCCCTTGGCTTCATCATTACCATTAACAGGTTAACATAAATATTGCTATACATAGTCACAATTCTCTCAATCTTACAACTCAAAGCAAACTCTTAACAGAACCATTAGAATTAGCATGTATGGTGCTATATATAGTTAACAATTTTCTCCGTCTTACAACTTTAACTCAGTCATTTGAATTTTCTTGTTAACAGAACATAGGAAAAACTTCGATGTATTCACATCAAACTTAAACATTTCCTCAATTCCACAAAGCCAGGGTGCATTAATATCAATAGGTTTCTGCGAACATAATTCAATCTCATAGCTCCTCCTTTTCTTTATAATTTTTAAGCAAAATCTCAAGCCTAGTTAGAAAACCCAAACTTTTCTGTTTAAACAGTTCCATTTGTAACACAAAACCAGTTCCATAAGTAATCCCATTTTTACATAAACAGTTCCACAAAACAATTCATAAATCTCCAATTAATAAAGCATATATGCATACACAAAATTGCATCTTGATTCTAAGTAGAAATACATTTCTTCATTTAAACAGTTCCATTTTTAACCCAATTCCAGAAAACCGTTCCTAGGTCATTACTATAAGTAAGCTCAAAATTGTCCCATTGCAATGAAATCTCTATTGTTGATTTCATTTAAGTACCAAAATTCAAATGATAAATATTGGTACTAGCCTTCCAAATTTGAAGAAATCCATAACCATAATGTTTTTGTAATTTTATCTCATTTTAAGTTCAAAAAGTTCAAACAAGAAATAAATTCTGGTATCAGGCTTTTACTTCCAAATATGAAGAGACATTTTTCATCCAAAACTTTTTGCAGTTAATTTTTGTTCAAACAAGCGTCTCTGCAACTTTTGTTCTCACAGACAGACCTTTTTAGTTATAGTAATATTTTAAACCGCACCGTTTTTGCTGTTAGCTCAGGTTTTTCTGTGCTGCGTTGATATTCCACGGATCTCAGCTGCGGATGCCTTGTGCTGGTTTTGGCGTCCGCCATTCTTAGCTTCTTAGCGGCTTCTGGAGCTTTTGAAACCATTCAGACTGCCTACTTTGCAGTCTACTAGGACACTATCTCCTGTGTCTCAGGTGTTTTCACCATATACATTAATAGACTCACACTTAACATTTACACTTTTTCACAAACTCACATATAACATTTTTTTGCCTTGCAAAGCATTTAGACTCATATTCAACATTTACACGTTTTTACAAACTCACATACAACATATTAACATCTACTTATTTATACTTTATAGAACTACTTTAGCAAATATATTTCCTATTAATTCTTATATACTTATCTTATTTCTTATTTAAACTTACATTTACAACTAGCATCTTACAAGCTTATTACTACATGTCTTAAGACTACCTTAGATACTTCTTACTTATCTTATTTCTTATTTAAACTTACATTTACAACTAGCATCTTACAAGCTTATTACTACATGTCTTAAGACTACCTTAGATACTTCTTACAAGCTTATATTCTTAAAGGAACTCTATTGATCTATTTTACAAACTTATATAGGCTACCATTAGCATATATCTAACTTAGCAAACACCTAAAGATTTCTTTTTTTTTTTTTTTTAAAGATTTATTTATTTATTATGTATACAGAAGAGGGCACTAGATCTCATTACAGATGGTTGTGAACCACCATGTGGGTGTTGGGAATTGAACTCAGGACCTCTGGAAGAGCAGTCGGTGCTCTTAACCTCTGAGCCATCTCTCCAGCCCCCACCTAAAGATTTCTTAACACAGATCTAACAAGACAGACTTTTACAAACTCACATATCTTATATTCGTCTCTCTACTTCTTACTCTTAATTATTATCACCATCTCTATCAGAAAGATTCTCTTAACTAGACAGGAAGTACGTACATCATTTCTAAAGTTTACAGTTTATAGTTAGCTTTGTTATAAAGCACTGGGATTTAGTGAGTGTTGTCATTATAGAGTTGTGATACTTGTTGCTAGGGGATTGTAACATTCTCAGGACAAAGCCACACCCCAAAGTTGCGAGTTCTCTCAGCCGTTCCTGACCGGCAGAGATGCACTGTCAGCGGTAGATAGTTTTTAACTAGAGGCTGTCCCTTCACCCAAATTCATAATAGTCCCCTAAGAACTTCAATTCAAACAAACGTTTCTATCACAGCAGTACTTTTGGTTTGTTCTACTGAAAAACTTTATGCTGAGGGTGAAATTATCATATTTAGCTGTTGTAAAGCTCTTCGCCAAAAACTGCACAGCTATTAGGTGATATTTTAAGGATTTTAAAGTGACTTGTTTGCTCTTATAGGTAGCTTTTTGTCATCCAACTGCCGTAAAAACTTTGCACAGCTATTAGGGTAAATAAGGCATTTTACCAACGGAGCCCCAAACCACGAAGCACCTAGTTCCGTATCCTTTCAATTTGTTATTGGAACTGACATTTAAACTCTTAGACGATTTTCCTCCTTATTCTTTTTAAAGGCTGTATTTTAATTTTAGAGCTGACAAAAGTGTTTCAGGGCAATGTCGCCATCTTTAGCAGAAAAACTACCTTTCCCAGAATGCATTTCCCTTATATCAGTCCATAATAATATCAGTCCCATATCAGTCCCTTATATCAGTCCCTTATATCATTTCCCATATTTCTTATCGGGTTTGAGAGTCAACTGGTTCTCTTTTACCAGACTTGCTTACAAATTCTTGCCCGGGAGGTTTGAACAAAGTTTTTTGTCTTTTGCAACGGGAGATTTGAACAAGCATTTTACATTTTCAGCTATGGCACATTGGGAGGTTTCTGTTCTCCTCAGCTGGCTTCAACAGGTGTCTCAACTTCACCAGACACTGGCCCCCGGATCAGAACTGCACCTGCCTCGTTAGCCGGCATTGAGGCTGGCATTTCTGATAGCAAACTTTCCTCGGGGCTTGTGTTTGCCTTAGCCAGTCAGTGAAAAACAAGATCATTTGCAACAGAGCTTTTCCATAGCTCCTTCAGAGATTTTCTCCCACTGATCTTATTCTCATTTTGCTTGTTCGTTTCCCCCCCAGATGCAGAGCTTCAGGTATCTGTCTGCAGCTCTGTACCTCTGCTAGCTGCCTTTGGAGGTAGGGGCTTTTTTTCTCCCCCCGAATCTGCCTCAAATTCTAGCAGCTTTGTCAGGTCATGCATTTTCTGGGGAGGATTATGTCCCCTCTGTTTCTTCCGAGTCTTTCTCCCAGACAGTTCTCAGTTTGGTCTCCGATTATCCCATCTACCCCAGAAACAGTTTCTGACACTACAGTGGTGGCTTTCCCTGCTACTGAAGGTAGGGGCTTTTTGTCCATTTCTGTTTTCGGGGTCTGAGGTTTGTGTTCCATAAATCAAGCTTAGCAAGAGAGGTTTTCGCCATTTCTAAACTCCCATTAGGACAGGTGTTTTGCCTCATCAGGCCTTCACCTGGCCCAGTCCCCCAGTGGGTTGCATTTGCTTGTCTGGGTGCTCAAGGACAGAGCTTATGCCAGAGGCAATCACCCCTCAGGGCAACACTCCCTCATCTCATCGGGAGTCAGTTGAAACAAAGCTTTTCTCAAAGAGGTGCTTTCTCTGACAGAAAAGAAAGCTTTACTCCAGGACAGTTCTGTTCTGCCCTGGCTGGGCTCTTTCCCCAGACAGCGTTCTGACTCGGCAGCACGACTGCTTGAGACACAGTTCAGCTTTACTGTTTTCCCAGAAAGGTCCTTTCTCTGATAGGAAAGCTTTTTCTCGAATTTCTTTTTGCAGTTGTGGACCTTTCAACCCGGGACTTGTAGGAAAGCGCGCAACTGTGCCGTTCCCACTGGCTTTAGCTTTGTTTGTTCATTAGCAATCTTTCCCTGGGTCCTGCACCTTCCTGCCTCGGCTCTGTGCTCCAGGAAGTTTACCACTGCAGGAACCCTAGTATCCCCGAAATGCACTCCAACTCAGAGACGCTGGCCAGTCGCCTCTGGGTTTTTGCTCAGAAGCGAGGATACAATGCTAACAGTTTCAGGGAATCTTTGCATTGGACAATTAGGAGCACCTTTTCATTCTGAAAGGCTTACTCAAAACCTTTGCTGCCTCAGCTCCGCTGTAACTGAAAAGCTTGGCTTTCTTGCTTTTCTCAGGTAAAGTTTCCTGCCCTTTTGGGCTCTCTGTAGCTCTTCACCCACACTCTCCCAAGCGTTTCCCTCAGGGTACTCTGACCCACTGTCTTTTACCAGCTTGAAGAGACAGAGCTTAGAAGAGGTTTTTAGGAACTTGTCCTTGCCTCCTGCATTGCAGGGATGATTTTTAAAGCTTGAAAGAGAACTTAGAGGTTTTGCTGTCTTAAGAGGTTTGTTGTTTTCCCTTAGAGCTAATCACAGGTGGTCCCCATACTAATATCTTCAGGTGATTCTACGCTCCTCTTTCTGAGAGAGGTTAGAGGCTTTAGTTTTTAAGTTTCTTAAGAGAGAAAGATTAAGGCTTTTTAGAGAGATTTTCCCCCCAAATTTTCCAAGAAAAGCTTTAGAGTTTAAGAGAAAGATTTTTTTTCCCCAGGAGAAAGACCAACTTTTCCCAAAACTTCCCAACTTTAAACTTTGACTTCTTACACCCCCATTTTTGCCTCAGGGAGAAAACACTTTCTCCTGCCGCTTGGACTTAGCATTTCAGCTGTCCCCAGGTCAAAAGCTTCCATAGGAAACTTTTTCTTCCCCATAAGCTCAAAGAAGAGCTTTTTTACTTCCCATCAAGCCCCAAGAAAGATTTTTTTCCCCAGTTTGCTTTCATTGCCCCCAAAGTTAGAAAATTCAAGAGTTTTTCTGTCTAGTTGCCTTACTTATTTTTTCCTACACAATCTTATACTTCTAAGTTTTTCCTAAACTATATTACTACCCTATGCCTTATACTTATCACAGATAGAAATTGAGAAAGGGATAGAAGATAGAAAATTTTGACAGAAGAGAATTTCGCTGCAGCATCGGACATCCTTCCAGTCCGCTTTCCTTTTCTCTCGAGGATAAAACGCCTGCCTTCCCAAAAAATATATATAAAAATATATATATATTCCATAACACCGGCATGCCTTTCCACTGGCAGGGCTAACTCAGCACTTTCACCAAAAACTCTGTAATAAAACTATTATTTTCCTTTATCTTTAGTCCCTATTACTTTGTCTTAAGTCCCTGTTCATTTGTCTTTAGTCCCCCCCTTTTTTTTTTTTGTTCCCTTTTTTTTCCGTCCCTTTTTTTTTCTTTAGTCCCTTTTTTTTAGTCCCTTTTTAGTCCCTGTTCGGGCGCCATTCTGTGGGGCGTTTACCCACCACCCCCACAGCTTCCCAGAGTTTTCTTGAGTGCGAGCAGCAGGAAATATTAGATAGAAGGATTTATAGCGGAGAATGTTGCGGAGATAAACAGATAGAAAATAAAGGATAGCCTCGAGAGGGCCTGGAACCTATTCCAACGGGCCCGGACTGTCTCTGGTCCAGGGTTTTTATAGAGACGCCAAGGGGTGGAGCAAAAGACCTCCTCCCCCAGCACAGCCAAGTGCAGGCCATCTCAGACACCTGCACTCAGGCCCGTGGTCCTGATCATCCTCTATTCGGACCTGCTGGGTAAAGCCACGAGGAACCCCAGAACGGGCTCCCACAATTGAGTCCTTGCAAATTCTACTTTATAGACTGGTGGGATGGCTCAAATGGCAAAAAAGCTTTCTGTACAAGCCTGACATCCTGAGTTCTACCCCCAGAACCCACCTAAAAGTGGAAGGAGAGAAATGAATGACTCTTATAATTCTCCTCCAGCCTCCACATACCTGCTGCAGCACCACACACACATACATATGTGAACGCATGCACGCACGCACGCACGCAGGCACACACACTCACAATAATTATAAATAGAATAAGTTTAAAATCCCTTATCTTTCTAAGACAATGATTGAGTCACTGGACTGAGTCCTGTTCCAACACTTATTACCTGTTGGGTGTGAACCATGGTGTCCATTTCTTATCTGCAGGATTCATGTGGATTGGATATAGCACCTTCTATGATGTTCAGTATGTCATGGTGCTTACTAAGTAGAGAAATGGAGCAGTTTTAGCACATGTCTTTGCAGAAGTATTCACCAGCACTGGGTTTGGGTTGGAGCCAACTACTTACCTTTTCTAAACAAATTCTCCTCCTTCTAAAATGATATGGATCCTATGTATTTTAGCATTAAATAAATGAGTAATGATATGTAATATGTGAGAATGACAGACCACTGTCTGCTGGAGTCCTCTGGACAGTGCTAAGTGTGGTTTATGCCTTCCCAGTCAACCAAGCTGCACATTTGAATCTTCCTTGATCAACAGTAACTTTTGGGTAGAGAGGCTTGGGCATCCTAATAGCTCTTGCCCAAGGCAAAAGCTGCTTTAAAAGGCTGACCTCTTTGTTTCCTGATGGCATAGCTGTGGTCTTCATGAGTCAGCAACAGAGAGACTTTGTTACCACTACTTATTTTGTCACTCTGCTAGGCTCTGTTCTGGGTACAGTAGGAGAGTCAAGTCAGGCACCCTCTCAGAAGGCATCTCCTGGAGAACTGTGATGAAAATGCAGACAGAGCCGAACAAAGTAAAGTATGCTCAGTGTTGATAGCAGATAGACCAGATGTTCCCAAAGGAGCAGAGCAGCTGTGCTGAGGGGAAGCGGGGTAGATTGTGGCCTAGAGTTAAAGAAATCATACTTCTTGGTGTAGGGGTGGGAGAGGTAGAAATGCCTTCCTGGTAGAGGGAAGATAAGATGACTTCTACAGTGTGGGGGTGGCAATGAACCTGGCACCTGAGAAGCCCGAGTGGGGCTGGAGGAGGGCCAAGTTTGTTCCCTTGTATCCCCTAGGTGTGGTTTAGGGAGGTGTGGGTGTCCTGTCTGCTGGCCCAGTCATGCTCTAATGTCTACTCAGCTTAAGTCCCAGCTTCTTTGTCCATTCTCCAGGGAGGTCTTATTCATTCATACATCCATCCATTCATTTATTTATAAAAGACAAGAGTCTTATATAGCCCCAGTGGACCTTGAACTCACCATGTAGACAAAAATGACCCAGAATATCTGACCTACCTGCTTTCACTTCCCATATGCTAGAATTTTATGTGTACCATCTGTGCAGAACTGTCTTATTCCAACAACTTCTATTGATTTTTTTTTCATTTTAAGATTCTTTTTTATTTTATGTGTATGGATGTTTTGCATACATGTGTACCATGGGCATGCTTGGTGCCCACAGAGGTCAGAAGAGGGTATTGGATTCCCTTGAACTGGAGTTATAGGTAGTTACAAAGTGCTCTTTGGGTGCTGGGATTTGAACCTGGGTCCTCTGGAAGAGCAGACACTCTTAATTGCTAAGTTATCTTTTCAGCCCCTATTATTATTTTAAAATTATGCATATGTGTGTATGCCATGCTTGTGAGTATGTTTCTATGGAGGTCAGAAGAGGGTGTTGGATCTCCTGCAATTATACTTACAGGTGGCTGGCAGCCTCCTCATGTTGGTGTTAGGAACTGAACTCAGGTCCTCTGGAAGACCAATGAGAGTTCTTAGCCACTGAGCCATGTCTGCGGCCTTCCTTCCCTTTGTCTTTTATTGTTATCATTATAAGTTTGTTGTTTAAATGAACTGGTGTAGAAAGAAGACATGGAAGTGGCAGCCCCTTGAAGTGCTGTGGGATAGGAGACCCAGTACCACACCTCACTCCTTCCCTAGACTGTTTCCAGAAAGCTCAGTGAGACTCTGTGGTGCCCAGCTTACAACTGTATCTCATGCTGATTCTGGAAATTGTCCTTGTGCCACTGAATGCCTATACCTCATTAAGATTTTGAAGAAATTGCTTTTGTATATTTAAAAGTAACCACCGAGCACTTTGACAAGCTTGCTCACAGCAAAACCTGATAAGGTTGAAATTTGATGGATGAGAACCTTCTCATTCTCCATCTGGCAAGAGATAAAATAGACTTGCTGGATGGAGAAGTATGAGGGCCTGGCTTTTCATTTCTAATGTGATGTTAAGATTTGAGGGATATTTTAGTTTTCAAATAATCCACTTTTAAAACCCAACCCACCTGCTCTGAGAGAGTCCTGATATGCAAAGGCAGCTCTCAGCTCAGTGTTGGCCCGGAGTGCACCTACAAATCTAAAGGGAAAATTACCCATTAGTGCAGAAATTCAGAGTGCCAGGAGACATCATCCTGCAAATCTCGGATGCAGTATTCACTGGGGAGCTAGGTGGAACCGGTGTAGGATTGAGGTTTCCAAACTTTCACTGAATCCTGTGCTCATAGCAAATAAAGCAGCTGCACCCTGGGGGCATTGAAGAATCCTTACAATGGTGTTTTTTGTTTTGTTTTGTTTTCATTAAAAGCAAATACAAGTTTCTGTGCTCTTTCTCACCCCTGATGAGTCAGTTTGTGGGGATGCTCAGAAACATATAGTTACATGATTCCTGTGGTCAGCCAAGGTTGGGCTTCTTGGGCTCAGTCTGAAAAACCAGTGTTGTGAGCCAAGTGTGGTAGTGCACATCAACAACCCCTGGGCTTGGAGAGGCAGGAAAATCAGGAGTTCAGGGTCATCCTTAGCTTCATAGTGAGTTTGAGGCTAGCCTGGAATCCATGAGACCCTGTTTCAGCAAACCCAAACAACTCATCAGTGTAGTGAAAAAA
Source organism: Peromyscus maniculatus bairdii (assembly GCF_049852395.1). NCBI lineage: Eukaryota > Metazoa > Chordata > Mammalia > Rodentia > Cricetidae > Peromyscus > Peromyscus maniculatus. The sequence goes on along the minus strand of NC_134853.1, from coordinate 92,098,119 downwards.
ATAACAATAAACTGGCTTTCATTAATATTGCTTGCTTCACTTATTAGCACAAACTAATTGTACACATTCGTGGGATTCACCAAGATATTCCCATATATGTATACATTATGGATGTATCATGTCTATGTATCCTTCTATCATCATGTTCTCTCTAGCTTCCCACTTCCCTTCCTGTTACTGAGGAATCCCTATTTTCAGTTTGTTTGTTTCGATGCATGGAGCAAACATACAATGACTTTCTTTCTCTGTGTGGTTTGTTTTGCATGATGTGATGTCCTACAATTCCATGACAGGCTTGTATTCTTTATGGTAGAATAGTCCTTCTCTCTCTCTCTCTCTCTCTCTCTCTCTCTCTCTCTCTCTCTCTCTCTCTCTCTCTCTCTCTCTCTCTCTGTGTAATTTTTTTATGTACTCATCTTGTGATGGGCATTTGGGCTGATTCCATATCTTAGCTGTTGTGAGAAGTAACCTAATAAACCTAGGCTAGCAGATGAAGGAAGCACAGCTTATAATAAGCATTGGAAGGAAATAATGATGCTTAGTCACTTGGAAAGCCAGAGTGAAAAGTGGTTAATCAACTTGGTGATCCTTTGCTATTCTAATATTAGCTAGCCTCTATCTGTATCCCCTAATATCATGAGTTTTGTCTCTCAGTGAATAGAACACATTCATATGAAAGAGGCTTCCTCTAAGCCAGTGGTTCTCAACCTTCCTAATGCTGTGACCCTTTAATACAATTCCTTCTGTTTTGGTGACCCCCAAACATAAAATTATTTTTTTTGCTACTTTATAACTGTAATTTTGCTACTGTTATGAATCATAAATAAATGTCTAATATGCAGGATATTTGATATGCCAGTTCCCCAAAGGGGTTGTGACTCACAGGTTGAGAACTGCTTGCTGCTCTAGGCCCTAGCCCTGAGCTCTGTTTATCAGCCAGTAGAACTCATTCTTACTGTAAAGTTCACAGTGCTTTACTACTTTGCAAGGGAATTTCAGTGTAGGCAGCCCTGAACCTTTGTTCTCTTGGATTGTTTTCCTGCTCACAGTGAGACTTGGAGGCTGGGGGCACAGACGGACTGACAGTGACATGATTACAAGCACAGACACTGGCATGGTCATGAGCAGACAGCTCTCTGTCTCTCTTGCGAGCTGACTTCATTTCTCTAGGAATGGGATCACAGGGTAGTTTTTGGGAAAATTATCTTTTTTTTGTTAGTTTTTGACAGTAGTCATGCTTACTTGAGTGAGATGGTATCTCATCAAGTTTTTTTTCCTTTAAGTTTTTATTTTCTTTATAATTATGAGTATATGTTTGGTTTCTGTGTAGGTATGTACATATGAGTGCAGTGCCCATGGAAGCCAGAAGACTTTGAATCCTGTCCTAGTTAGGGCTTCTGTTGCTGTGATGAAACACCATGACCAAAAAGCAAGGTGGATAGGACAGGATTTATTTGGCTTACACCTCAGCTTTGTTGTTCATCACTGAAGGAAATCAGGACAGGAACTCAAACAGGTCAGGATTCTGGAGGCAGAAGCTGATGCAGAGCTGCTTACTGGCTTGCTTCCCATGGCTTGCTCAGCCTACCTTCTTACAGAACCCAGGACCAGCAGCCCAAGGGTAACCCCACCCACCATGGGCTGGGCCCTCCCCCATTGATCACTGATTGAGAAAATGCCTTACAGTTGGATCTCATGGAGGCATTCGGCTGAGGCTCCTTCCTCTGATGACTCTGGTTTGTGTCAAGTTGACTCACAAAACCAGCCAGTACAAATTCCTTGGAGCTGGACTTACAGGCAGTTGTGAGTTGCTTGATGTGGGGGCTAGGAACTGAACATGGGTTTGTTCTTACCTCTGTGAGACCTTGAGGTGTATCTTTTTAGATTATTTAAAATTTGTTTTTGATGCAGGCTTTTGTTGCCTTATGCTTGCCTCTTAGTACAGCTTTGGCTGTGTCCCATAGGTTTTGGTATGTTTTGTTTCCATTTTCACTTGTTTAAAGGAAATTTTAAATTCCCCTTCCCTTTAATTTTCTTTAATTGACTTCCTCAGTTACCTGCTGTTTGTTCAACAGTGTGTGTGCACGCTCGTGTGTGCCACACAAGTGTGTTGACCACTGGAGGCCAGAAGAGGGCATCAGACCCCCCAGAGCTAGAGTTAGGGGCCGTTGGGTTCTTTTTAACTTACATAATTTCTGAAGTGTCCCCTGCTGTTGTTTTCTAGGTATCCAACCTCTGTGTATTCCACCACCCCATTATGACCAGAAAAGATACAGAAAATAATTGTTTTTAATTTGTTAAGACTAACTTTTTGGCTTAATATATAGTCTCTTCTAGAGAAAGTATCATGCACTGATTGAAAAAAATGTATGTTTTGTAAATGTTGTATAGACTGTTCTGTAAATATCTGTTAAGTTCAATTATCTACTACATAGTTTAACTCTGGTGTTTATTTATTTATTATTGTCAATCTGTCTATTGGGAAGAATCTGGTATTAACCCCCCCCCCACTGTTGTTTTAGAGCTATCTCTTTCAGTAGGTGTAATGTTTTATAACATCAGGTGTTCTAATATTAGTGCCTATACATTTCTAATTTGTTAAATTTACTTTTTAAAACATTTTAATATTATTATTATTATTATTTGTGTATATGTGTTGCTGTTTGTGTGTATATGTGTGTGTGTGTGTTGTACACCTGCTGTGTATGTGGTGGACTCCCTCAAGCAGCTCTTGTCTATGATTACCAGCTCCATTAGATTTTGCTTGTTTGGGACAATCTTTGCTTTCATTTCTGACAGACAGCCTTGTTTAGCATGATAATCTTGGTTGACAGTTACTTTCTTAAGGACTTGAAATACGTCAGTCCACACCCTTTGCAGATTTTTGGTAAGAAATTTTGCTCTTAGTTTAATGGGTTTGCCCTTAAATGTGACTTGATGTTTTTCTCTTGCAAACTTTAAGATTTTTTTTTTTTAAATTTTATTTGCCCTCATGTGTGTCATCCTTTTTGGGGGGGAGAGGTGTCATCCTTTCTATTTGGGTTCTTTAGGGTTATTGAGTCTGGATATCCATGTTTTCTCCATCATTAGGAAGTTCATTTTTGTTTTTGTTTTCTTGTCTCTCATTGAGTAGTTTTTCTATGCCCTTTCCCTTTATTTCTTCCACATTAAGAATGCCAGTGACACAGACATTTGTTCTCTTGATGGTGCACCAGAAACCTCCCATGATGCTTCACACTTATTCTTTTCTGTTTGAATATGGTATTTTAAGACCTATCTTCAAGCTCCAAGGTTCTTTTTTTTTTTTTGCTTGATCTATCTGTTAAGGCTTTCAATTAAAATTTTAAAACTCTGATTTATTGAGCTTTTTTTTAAATTTTGATTCATTCTTTTTCAAAATTTCTTGTTCATATTGTGTATTGTTTTCCTAATTTTTGTCTAATTGTTTACCTGTATGTTCTTGGAGCTCACTGACTTTTTTTTTTTTTAAGAAAAATTGTGTGTGTGTGTGTGTGTGTGTGTGTGTGTGTGTATGTATGTATGTGTGTGTGTTATGTTCATAGGCGTACAATGTCCAAAGATGCCAGAAGTGGTGGATCTCCCTGAAACTGGAGTTACAGGTTTTTGTGAGTCACATGACATGGGTGCTGAGAACCGAACTTGGGTCCTCTAGAAGAGGAGTATGCCCCCTTAACTGTATAGCCATTATCTCTCCAGCCCTTTTACTGACTTTAAAAACCTTCTTTTTAAATTATTAGGAATTTTATCCATTTCGATAGCTTCAGAGTTTATTGTAAGAGAGTTCTAATTGTTAGGAGATTGGATTGGGTGACTTTTTAAAAACAGATAAATAGAATTTAGTATACTTAAATTTAGTAACATGATTTTAAATCTTGTTACTTTAAGTTTCTTGAGCCCCTTGGACTCCAAATAGGGAGGGTGATTTCATCAAGGAGTGCTTTGTGAAAGAGGTGGCACCATGTTTGGACCTTGGAAGTGGCATGCCGCCTCTGTGCAGTGTGTGTGTGTGTGTGTGTGTGTGTGTGTGTGTGTGTGTGTGTGTGTGTGATATTTTCATGTGGAAAAGGCTCGGTGGAGACAGGCAGAGCACCTGGAAAGTGTCTGAATGAAATGGTGGGGTGACAGGACTGGTTTGAATGAAATGGCAGTGGTGGGGGCCGGAAACGGGGCTGGTTTCAGATAAGCTGAGACTAAGCTGGTACCCCCTGGGAGAGCCAGGGATGGGCTGCTCTCTTGAATTTCCATCTGCAGTTACTGTCTCCATGTGGCTGGTTGAAAACAAAAGATGGTTGGGAAATTGCCACAGTTGCCCTTGTGAGAGCTGGGTTCTGAAGAAGGCATGTGAAGGAGATGCCATGAGAGGAGGGGCTGAGCCCCTCTCCCCCAATTCTGCAGTGTGAATTCTTGCTTCTTCTGATTCTTCTTCATGGGAGAGTTGCTCAGTAGATTAGTGTCCAGAATATTTATGGGGCCATCCTTATTAACTGAGGGTGAGGTATGGTAAGAAAGAACCTGAGTTCTAGATTCTTCTGCTTTCCAATTCAGACCTATGAGGCCCAGCTCTTTTGGGAGGACTGACTCCATTATTTCCTCATGAATCTTCTCTGTCACTCCTGGATTCTTAAGGAAGAGGATTCAATTTGGGCATGCCCATTCCCCTCCCCAAATAATGACAGCAATAGCAAAGAACTCAAAAAATTCTCCTTATCAAGTCCTACTTTGGATATGTAATGTCACAAGTTTGTATTTTGACTCTCAATCTGTTGTGAATTCATCTGTACAGGTCCAAGATTAGCTCTGTGGTGCAATGGTGGTCATCAGAGCAGGATTTGGGGGTTCTTGGCTACAAAGAGCTTCAAGTCCAGGCTCTTTATCTCTCATGTACTCTATCTACTAAGAGGGAAGAGACTTGTTGTATCTCATCCTTAACCTTCATGCTGGGCACTCATTCTGCATTCTTTTATTTAACCTCAAAGCCCAAAGAAGCTACCTTATCTTCTCCTTTCTGGGAAGGGAACCACTTATGTCCAGGGTAACATAGCTAGTTAACAGTTGAGCCATGATTCAAAGCAAAGTCTGTCTATTTAGACAGCCCTGGAATATTGAAGGAGATTTGAGGGAACCACCCAAGGTCATCAATTTTCAGTTCTGATTGTTTTGCTTCAGCAAGGCATGCCATCTCCATGCCTCCCTGAAACATTTATTATAACTCCATGGATTGTGAGAGCATGAGTCAGTTGGCTGTCTTTGTGTTGCCATGGCAGCTGTTATCCTCAAGGCCACCTTAACACACATCCTCCCATAGCCTCCAGTCTCTTTGCTTTAAGCCTTTTCCCATTGCTGACCATATGAGTAGGTAGATTATGTTTCTGCCCCATCCATCGGGATGAGGGCCTCAGATGTTCAAGTGTAGAGACATTGTACAATTGACTTGTGATATTGGAAGTATTGCCTAATGAAAGCCCATGATACACAATGATTTAGTAATTTTGGTCTTAACAGTTGGGGTTGAGACCACAGAATTTGGGCCATACTGGCTTGGTTTTCAATTTCAACATTAGAAATTATATACATCTTTGTCAGGCTCTCTCAGTCTCTATGAGCATTGTTTTCTTTTCTGGGAAGTAAGACTAATGATCCTTACCATGTAGGCAGTTAATAAAGTTAGTAGTATCTCACATCACAGTGCCTTGGACCATGGTGGGCTTGTAGCTGGTGCTCAGAAAATGATGAGTTCCATAATTCATATAATCATACTAAGAGAAAAGGCTTATCTTCTTACTGTGGGTCATATACCCCCGATGCATGTATTCTCTCTCTCTCTCCCTCTTCCTCTCCCTCACTCTTTCCTTCCTTTCCTTTCAGTCTATTAATTTCTCTCACAGTGTACTAAGGGCTATGTTAGAACTTAGGTTTGTCCCCCTAATCTTGAAGAGTGATACTTTATAGAATTATGGGACAGACCATTTTCATGTCTTAACTCTGGGGGACATGTGGGAGAATGTGGTATACTCTAGTAGCCTTTATCACATGTTCCTCTAGATAGCGGAATTAAAACTCTTAAAGCAAATGATAAAGGAGAGTAGAATAAATGATTACCAGATACACACATACTAGAACAGCATTTCTCAACCTATGGGTTGCAACCCTTCTGGGGATCAAATGACCTTTTCACAGGGGTCACATAACAGATATATCCTGCATGTCAGATATTTACATTATGATTCATAACAGTAGCAAAATTACAGTTCTGAAGTAGTAGTGAAATAATTTTATGTTTGGGGGTTCACCACAACGTTGAGGAACTGTATTAAAGGGTCAAAGCATTAGGAAGGTTGAGAACCACTGTATTAGAACTTGAGTCATCCCTCAAAATATGGGTCTGACAAGTGTTTGTTTAAAGGAAAGAGCTGAACATAGCGGTTGGTGTAAATAGAGTTGTAGTACTATGCACATGAAGTATGAACGTTTTAAGAATTGGAATACTACTTTTTATCAAATAGACAGCAAAGCAATTATAATCAAAATATGGTCCTGGGCTAGGAATGAATAACCTCCTCAATGAATGGAGGTGGGACAACAGTCATTGTGGAAATGCAAATTACAACCACAACATCGTATCACCTTGAAGCTGTTAGAATGGTTATTACCAAAGAGAAGAAAGATAACAAATGCTGGGGAGGATGCAGAGAAAGGGGACTCCTGTGCACTGTTGGTGGGGATGTAAATTAGTGGAATCATTTTGGAGAACAGTATAAAACTTCCTGAGAAAATGAAACTAGAATTATCTTACGATTCTGTAATTGCACTTTTGTGTGTACATCTAAAAGGATTGACAAGTCAGTATGTTGAAGAAATATCTCTACTTTCTTTTCTCTTTCACTACAGCACTATTGACAGCAGTCAAGAATGGAAGCAGCCTAAGTGTTCAACACTTCCTGTAGGGATAAGGGAAATGCATACCCACCATACACATACACACAGGCTATTTCTTATTCAGCCTAAAATGAAACTGTCATTTATACCAATGTGAGTGGACCTGGAATCTAAAGAAGCTGATCCTCCAGAAGTAAAGAGTAGTATGGTGCTTCCTGGAGTATGGGGGATTTGTGGAGGAATATGGAGAGATGTTGGCCAAAGGGACAGAATTTCAAACAGGGATATATTTTCCAGATCTATTGTATGGCATAGTGAATATAATATATTTAAAAATTTAATATGCTAAAAGGACAAATTTTAAATGTCACTAAAAGAGACATTTAACTGACAAATGTGTTAATTAATTTGATATAGTTGTTCCACAGTGTATACATACATCAAAACATGACATTTTACCCATAAATATGGTTATTTACCAATTAAAAGTAAAATATTAAAATATTCACAACTAAAACAAAATTCTAAAGAAAGTACACTCTTCCTAAGTTAGTGTGCAGATTTAGTGTGTGTGGGTTTCATGTATGTGTTCACGTGGGCATGTGCACATGTGTGCTGCTGTGTGTGCTAAAGTCCAGAGGTTGATGTCAGGTATCTTCTTTGTTGCTCACCCGTAGCCTTAAGTTTCTCTGGTCCCACTTGGCCCCGCGCAGCCCCACAGTCCCACACACTTATAAAAATAATTACACAGAGGCTTAATATTAATTGCAAATTATATGGCCTATGGCTCAAGCTTCTTACTAGCTAGCTCTTACAACTTAACTCAGCCCATAACTATGAATCTATGTATCGCCATGTGTTCTGTGGCTTTACATGTGTCCCATTACATGTTGCTCCTTGGACAGCAGTTTGGCATCTCCCCTTACTCTCCTTTCTTCTTTCACTATTTTGTAGCTGGAAGTTTTCCTGTGTCCTGCCCGGTCCTGTAGCCGCTCAGACCCAAGTAAACACATGGGGGGTGGGGTGGGGGTGAGGGAGGCTTATATCAATTACAAATTGCATGGCCATGGCTTCTGGCTCAGTTTTCTTGCTAGCTAGCTCTTATATCTTAAATTAACCCATTTCTATTAATTCGTATGTTGCCACATGTTCGTGGCTTTACCTGTCTGCCATTACATGTTGTTCCCTGGATGGTGGGATGGTATCTCCCCGGCCTTTCTTTTTTCTTTTCAGAGTAGATTCAATAATCTACCTCTTATCTATATTCTTTTTTCTTTTTTCAAACAAGAGCCTTAAATTTAATCTTTGTTTAGCCTTTTTCCTGACCATTAACAATGACAACTTGTAACCAACCATCCTAAACAATGACCATTATCCAAAACCAAAGACCATAAACCACCAGCCCCATCTCTTGGGAATGTGGGTGTTGTGTTACTGAAATTACTTCCTGCTGTTTGGGGTCAAAGGCATCTTTAGGGGATCCTGAAAAGAACAATTTGGGATTAATTGTCAAGTCCTGGGAGAGGTAGCTGTATCATTTGTTGTCCAATCTCTGCATAATGCGAAAGTGTAGGGCTTATCTCAATAAATAAAGCCATTTGACCTATGGCAAGGCAGCTTAGAGGCAGGCAGGAAATTCAAGCAGATAGAAAGAAGAAAAGAGAGAAGAGGTGCCAGCCGCTGCCAGGAGAGAAAAAGCTAGAGACTCTGGCCCATGTGGGTGGAGATCCAACCACCTGCAGCTCCGGCCTGAGCCAGGGGGCCTTTAAAGCCACAAGTGGCTTTTTCTGTGAATTTGTACCCCACAAGTTGGATGCCAAATGTAACATGAATCTTAAAAGGTCTTATTAAATTAAAAACCCAGAGCCAGATATCAAGGTTAAAACCTGAGAGATCAGAGGAATAGGAAAAGCTACTGCTAACCTCACCTCATCAGCTCCACAGAATTCAGAAAGACCCACTTCCTGTGTTCCCACACCTATATGCCTTTCTGTCCTGCCAACTCATTTCCTCTCTGTCTAGCTACATCACTTCCTCTTCTGCCCTTCTCTGTCATTTCCTGTCTGTCTGTAAAAACCTCCAGACCTTCATGGTTAACTAATGTTGGAATTTAAGGCATGTGCCATCATACCTGGCTCTGTTCCCAGTGTGGCCTTGAACTCACTGAGATCCAGATGGATCCCTGTCTCCCGAGCGATAAGATTAAAGGCATGTGCTACTATTGCCTGACTTCTATGTTTAATATAGTAGATGTCTTTTTCCTCTGATCCTTAGATAAACTTTATTGGGGGACACAGATAAAATATCACCACACTATGTCTCTTGTATTTTCCTGCCTGGCTTCATACTGCCTGGCCATAGGCCAATGCAGCTTTATTTATTAACCAACGGGACTAACACATATTCACAGCATATATTAAGACATCTCATAACACTCACCACCTTATTTTTTTGATATGGTTTGTCACTGAACCTGGAACTCACTGATTCTGCTGGGCTGGCCAGTGAACTCTGTGCCTACTCCCCAGCTCTGGGGTTATAGACTGCCCAGATCTAGTTTTTGCACAGGTGATGGTGATTAGACTCAAGTCTTCATGCCTTCTCTCTTGCCCCATGTGATGTTAGAGAGTTATGTTAAGGTGGTCTTATGTAAGTTTTTAAATTTCATTGAAATTGTGTGTGTGTGTGTGTGTGTGTGTGTGTGTGTGTGTGTGTGTGTGTGTGTTGCGGTTCCTCAAAGTGGTATGGTGGATGGATTGAGGTTACTGCATTATTAAAGAAAGCCTACATGTGTGCTTTGGTGTACATGTGCACTGAGAGGGTTTAGAACCAGATACCAGCCAAGTGTCATTCCTTAATCATTGTGATCACAAGTAAATTAGGTTCCCACAGCCTCTCTCCTTGCTCATAAAATGGGAGTAGGACTGGAGTGTACCTCATTGATAGAGCATGAAACCCCAAATTTCATCCTGTCTTTACTTACTTATTAATTTACTCATTCTATACCTCATTTATCCAATAGATGCATGGATATTTTATTGAGTGCTGATTTGGTTATCTATTGCTGTATAACAGATCACCCCCAAAGTTAGTGTCTAAAGTGATGAATTTATATTTCATTTTACTAACCAAGGATTTAGACAGGCTGAATGGTTTTCTGCTCTACATGCCCCTCACTTGTACTCAGTTGATAGGTGGGTTGCTTTGGAGGGCAAATGACTCTTATGTTTGGTATCTTGTTGGAGATGGGTGGAAAATTAAGCTGAGGTTATCAACTGGAATACCTGCATTTGGCCTCTCCAGCATGGGAGAATTAGCATGGCCAGGTCTTTTAGATGTAGGACTTGCAAGCCTTCAAAAGAGTGACTGAAGAGACAGGAATTAGAACCTTCCAGGCCTGGTCCAGAAATGACCCATGTTCTTTAGGTTGCAATGGTCACTACATTGCTAAGCTTTAAAAAGTGGAGACATGGACTCCCTATCAAAGAGTTTATGGCTCTCTTTTAATCTGCTGTAGTACCTTCTATATGTATGGTGTCATTATAGGGGATAGAGTTGCAGCAGTAAACAAGATATGATCTGCTCTTGTGGAACTAAAAAAGTTCACACAAGATAGGTATACTATATTAGCAGGTACTGGGGAAGAGATAACAGGGGAAAGGAGTATGGAGAGAGGGAGGTTATGAAAACTGGAGTGAGGTGACAGGCCTGCAGGAGGTGAGGGACATCCCTGAAACACAGGCATTGGGTACAGCAAGCATGAAGGTCCTGATTTGAGTACATGCCTAATCTAAGAGCCAGAGAAAGACAGTCAGTTGCCAGTGCAGAATGATCAGGGAGAACAGGAAGCAGAGATCTTTGAGGTAGCCAGAGTTCAGCTGGAGTCAGGTGGGCTAAAAGGTCATCATACTTTTGTTTTTGAGGCAAGGTCTTACTAGGGAGCCCTGGCTGGCCTGGGGCTCAACTATGTAGACCAGGCTGGTTTTGAACTAAGAATTCTGCTTGCCTCTACCTCCTGGGTACTGGGATAAAACACGACACGTGCACCATTTTACCTCCATCCTAAATTTTGAGATGAAGTAGATTAACTGTGACAGTGCTTGGCACATGCTCTGGGTCATGGTAAGTGCTTGCCCCAACAGCTTGTGTTCCAGTGACCCTGGATGTGGGAGCATTCCAGGTCTCCTTGTTGTATTGCCTACTTCTCAGTCACAGCTGTTTCTCTGGCACTGGTGTGTATTCACTTTGATTAGAAACAGCAACAAGATCCCAAGGGGAAAATATTTTTTAATAATCTTTTTTTTTTTTTTTTGAGACAGGGTTTCTTTGCATAGCTCTAGCTATAGACCAGGCTGGCCTTGAACTCACAGAGATGTGCCTTCCTCTGCCTCTCAAGTGCTGGAATTAAAGGTGTGTGCCACCACCTCCTGGTGGGGAAAATAAAATGAAGTCCTGTTTGCTGGATAGGTGAATCCTGCCTCTTTAGAAAGGGAGATGGACTTTGCCATGGTAGGTATTTTGATGTGCATGGATTGAATCTGAGTTTTGTAAGTGCACACCTTGGGTGATTCTTTTTTTCTTAATTTTTAATTTAATTTTTTTAATGTATATAAAAGTGCTTTGCATGCATGTATATCTATGCACTGCTTACATGGCTTGTGCCCACAGAGGCCAGAAGAAGGCATCAGCTCTCTGGGAATTGAAGTTACGGTTGACTGTGAGCTGCTATATGGGTGCTAGAAATTAAACCCAGTCCTCTAGAAGAGCAGCCAGTGCCTTTAACTGTTGAGTCATCTCTCTAGGCCCCTTGTAAATGATTCTTAAAGGAATGGCATTTGTTTGGACTGAAAGTATTGTCACTCATAGCTAGTCAGAGCAGTTTGCAAGAGGGCAAAGAACAGTAGTCACTTCTATACAGACGTGGTTGGCCATCAAGGAAATGCACATTTTAACACGTATGAAGAAGCCTTTCCTATCAGTTCTGTTAGCAAATATTTTGGAAACTAACAGGGATGTGATGGGCTTTGTTGTGTTTTTTATGTTTGTTTGTTTGTTTTTTCTCACTGCCTCTTTGGAAGAGTGCTCAAAATATGCATACCCTTAGACCTAGAAATTCTTCTCAGAGATTTTCCTGAAAAATTAAATCTAGAGCTAAAAGATACCGTTAGCAATAAAAAAGCAGTAAACTGTAATAACATATGATGTGGAAGCTCAAGTAGTTGGAGATGGTAAGGATACAGTACAATGAATTTTGCTGTATTTGTTAAAATAGAATTGGTTTAGTTTTTGTTTTTGGAGACAGGGTCTTGCTCTGCAGACCTAGCTTGCCTGGAATTTTCTCTGCAGACTAGGCCAGGTTTCACAACAGCCTTCCTTTTTTTAAATTGTTTTTTTTTTTTTAAATAATTTACTTAGTTGCTGTATGTTCTTTGTAAGTCATGGTTTAATAGAATAAATAAAAATGGGCAAAAGTTGAAACTGAAGTTAAAATAATGTAAAAACTCATTACAGTTGGAAACAGTTCAAAAGAAGCATTCACAACTTGAACATAGCTGAAGTTGTTGGCAGGACTAGCTCATTCATTGGTTGTTATTCTGTTACTGTTGCTTTAGCATAACAGCTGTCTCTGTGTCTGGATTCTGCATTGACACATTTAACCAAGCTTGAATCAAAAATTGTGTCTGTATTAAACATGTAGAGACTTGTGCCCATTATTCTCTAACAATATTGTGTAACAGCTGTGTACAGCATTTGCATTGTTCTAAATATTATAATAATTGGAGGATGTGGGCCGAGTCTATGCAAATATTATACTGTTATAGGAAGGATTTGGGTGTTACTTTTGGTATCCTTTGGGGTTCTGGATCCAATCACCCAGAGACACTAAGGGACAGTTTTGTTTGTAAAATTAAAAACAAATATCTGACCAAAAAAATCCTTAACCCCGTCCAGAATTGAATTTTGGTTTACTGTTTAGAGTTCATGTTCGCTTTGGGATCTTATTTTGGATTAAGGATCTAAGATAGCCTCATCTTTTTCCCTTGGGGGGTAGCATTTTATCTAAAAGTATTTATGTTTCTCCCCAGTATTTGAGTCTCTGATTTTGTGATTGTTTACAAAATGGTGATTATCTGATTTTATTATTTCTTATTTTATAGCTGAATATCCCTGTAAAAATATACTTATTTCTTCCTATCTAGCTGTTTGTCAGGAGGGGCAGTTTATACAGGGAAAATTAAATGTAAAAATAACAAAGAAGTTCGCTAAACACCTTGGAAGTCATTTCTTTCATGTTCTAGCTATAGCAGGTTCTCACAGTATAGATGTAGTCTTAACTCTTCTGGAAGGCAGAAGTCTGAGACAGGGCTCCCCAAGTCCAGGTGGAGACTGCTCTTAGGGTTGTATTCCTCTTGATGGCTGGAGATACTGGGGACTGACTGATTTCTGGACCTGTGGCCCCTTTCCATCCTCAGTGCAAGCCATGGTTGCCAGAGGCATCTTCTGCCATCCCTTCCATCTTCAAGGGCCCTTGGACCCACCTTGATAGCCCAGGATGGCATGTGCCCTTTAAAGTCAGCTGATAAACAGCTTGAATTTCATCTGTTACCCTTTATTCCTTTTTGCCATTTAGGGATTGGAGCAGGAACATCTCTGAGGAGCAGTTATTCTCTTATCAGAGCAACTAAAAGTGTTTTCTTGTTTTTTTTTTAAAGTGGTATGAATTCATGGATTTCCTTACACCCACTGTGTGTGCATGCCTGTTGGGCACTCAACCCAGGGCTTTGTGTGTACTAAGATTCTTCCACTAAGCCATATCCTTACCACTGAATGTAGATTTTTGATGTATTTGAATTACTTGCTCATCCGTATGAAAATTCTATCTTCTCTCCTCGGTAGTGGATGAACTTTCATGTGCTCCACAGCTATCTGGACCTGTTAAAATTTAGGGTGATGGGTTCACCTTTCTAGAGGTCTGCAGCATTAGTTGTCAGGATGCTGGTGATTCGGTTTTAGGTACTGAACTTTGGGAACATAGAAAAAGTACATTCTTTTGGTGGGAAATGGTTGAGAAATGGTGTCCACAGTGTGGAAGGAAGGAAAGAGCAAAGTGTAAACATGTGGATAGCTCCGAATCAGATTTACAGTGAGTCTAACTTTGTTTCTATTTGTATTTCTTTTTGATTGTGTTAAAGTGCTGGATCTAAGGAGATTAATATCTACTCATTTAATAACTATGTATTATGTATGTACATGCATTTCAGAATACCATTACTAACATTATTATTTCTGACACAGTGACTTAAACCAGTTTCATGTGTTTTGTCTTCCCCTCAGTAAGGGTATGCTCATTATTTCACCCTCAGGTTACTGAAACTGTTTGCTCAACCCATCAAAGTCATACAAAATCAGACTCATTGTTGCTTTGCTTGCTTGCTCTATTTTAGTTTTAGGCGAACTTTAAAGGAGATAATTGTGTAAAATTTTAAATGGTCACATCTGTAAAGCTAGTTCTGTTTTTTCTTCTGATTCTTCTATCCAGCTCTCTTCTGTTTTATGAGCAGCCATTTAGTTTGTGTTATGGTGAAATACATGGCAGTATGCTCTCCCATCTCCTTTCTCCTGGCTCTCTCTTCCTCAACATCTACGTTAATACATTCTGGAGATTGATCTGGGGCATCTTCAGAGAGACCCTATTCCTTTTCCTGTGCAGTGCAAGTATTCTGTGGTGAAACCGTGCCATAGTTAATTTTTATTGGTGCACATCTGGGTTGTTTACAGTCATTTGGTTTCTAAATAGTCAGCTTCACAAAGTCAACCTCACAAGCACCTGTTGTAACATAGTAGCAATCTTACTATATATTGTTTTTATTCCTGTCTTTTAAAAAACTTCCTACCAAGTTGTTTTGTGCGTTATTATGAGTTCTTTATGACCACTGTTAAGGTCTCTTTTCTGATGATTACTTGTATTATAGTATCTCATTGAAAAAATTAAAAAAGAATTTTAGAAACTGAGGGAAAAGGTAAAAATCTCCTGGATGCCGTTGTTGTCCCTTTGTTTAGGTGTTTTCTCAGAGGGCCCCCTCAGTTGTATAAGCAGGAAAGAAATAACCAGGATTGTATTAGACACACAGCTTGATTATCTTGGTTTGTCTTTACTTGTAATTGTGTTTTTAAAAAATATTTTATACTCTATAATTTTCTCTTTATAGTTTCCTTGTTTGAGGCTGTTTGATTTTCTGGTTTTTCAGCATTATAAACAATATCATGTGCATAAAGACTTTTTTAAATTTGTAAAACTCTAAATGAGAAAGAAGTCTGTATTTGTTAAATGCACTGATCAGCTTGTTTTCAGCAGAACTTGGGAAGTGAGGCCAGTAAGAGATTGTCACCTTGAACTCTTTCACAAGTAAACTCCATTTTTTTGTCTTTTTCTTATACTAGGACCTTAGAAATGAAGTTGAAAAACTACGAAATGAAGTGAATGAAAGAGAGAAGGCAGTGGAGAAGCATTACAAGAGTCTTCTGAGTGAAAGCAATAGCAAGTTCCATACTCAAGAACAAATCATCCGATTTCTAACAGAAAGCGGCAGTGAGAAGGACCTGAAGCTTCAGGTACCACAACATCTTTTCCTTTCATATGGAAATCACCTTTCAATGTAGTAGTTTATTCTAAACTCTTGCAGGAACTTTTTCTTTGCAACAGAGTCTCACGTCGCCCTGGCTGGTCTCTGACTATGTAGCTGTGATGACTTTGAGCTTCTGACTTTCCTGCCTCCACCTTTGGAGCACTGGGATTCGAGGTGTATTCCACCACTGCTACTTTAACAGAGTTTACCATGTGTTTGTGGCACTTAGAACCTCCTTTAAGTTATATGAGCCTCAGCTGATAGGAAGGAGAACAAGGTCAGAGAAGGGAAGTGGACTTGCTCCTGTGCCCAGCTGCTCAATGAGGGCAAGTACTTGGGCAGTGGGCCTTCACTCCTTTGCCCATTTCGTCTCCTGTTTAGTGTTGGAATTCACTTCTTATTTGGTCAATTTAGTGAATTTCTGAGATAGAACCCAGGTAACTGTGGTGGATTGAATCCAGGTATTTAATGCTGCTACCGAATACTGATACTTCATTGGAACAGGAGTGGAGGACTGGAAAGTGTAAGCCCACAGGGCTGTGGAGGACTGTACAACAGAAGCTACAAGCTAACAAACTTTTGGATGTTCTGTGTGTTTGACGAGTGGATATTGCATAGCGTTCAGTTTTGCCACTGTGGCACTCAATAAAGACTAGCCAACAAGAGTCAAGCTGGCAAAGGCTCAAGGAAGACTCAGCAGACAGATGATGTGGCCAGTGCCTTTGAAAACAGGAGATTTAGGTGAGATTCAGGCAGGGATAGGTGACCTTCTCTCCTCTCCAGCAAGAGATCTCTAGGGCATGTAAAGCAGAAAAGTGCTGGCCTAGGGTCATCGGAGGCAGCAGAAACTTACATAGCAGAAATGGCAGTGGGGAGAATCGTATGAATGAAGTATGCAGACCCCAACCAGGAGATTCCTCCTAGAGGAGAAAGAATGAAAGATGCTGGAAGTTGAAGATCCTTATTCAAACAGCTGGGTTCACCTGTACATCCCCCAGTAAGACTACGTTTGTTCTGTCCATTTCCACACTTAGAGCTTCTGAGCACTTTAATATTTAAAAGATAAGTGGCCTGTATTCATCAAATAAGAGAAAAGAGAATGAAGGTACATAGAAATTGGGATGGGTGGCTCATGCCTATAAGGCTAGCACTTGGAAGGCTGAGACAGGAGGATCTTTAGTGTGAGGCTAGCTTGGGCTAGAGAGTGAGACCTTATTTAAAGGGTAGGAGGGAGTGTATGTAGTAGAAACAGCAACAATGAAAATTGTAGAGCTTTTTAAACCTACAGAAATTTGACACCAAAACAAGGTAAAATAGGAAGTAAGATCAGTATCCATGAGATGGCTCAGTGGGCATAAGTGCTTGTCATTTAAGCCTGAAGACCTGACTTTGATGCCCAGAACCCACAGAGAGGTGGAAAGAGAGAACTTACTCCACACAGTTGTTCTCTGACCTCCACTAGTGCTCTAGTGCTGGGGCACATATGCAATGATACACACACACACACACACACACACACACACACACACACACACACACAAAGTAAGATCAGAATCTAAAACCAATAAAGATAACTAGAAAAGAAGAATGGCCTATTGGAAATTCATTGTATAATTGCTGACTTAAACACTTATAGGGCAAGAGTTAGAAAGTTGAAGATAAATGTGTAAGCCTTCCAGAAAACAGAATTAAACAAGAAGATAGGGAAAGGTAAAGATAAGAAAATTAGAAGTGTGGTTCAGGAGGTCCAAAATATGACTAACAGGAGCACCAGGAAGCAAAGTAGGCAAAGCAGGTCCAGGGATCAGGAGCTGTGTCCCAGAATGGGAGGACAGCTGTTCCTGCACAAGGGGTAAAAGAAGATCCATAGGCTGAGGTGAGGCATTGTGATATGTCATGGCTTGGTGATTAAGAAGGGATCTGAAAGGCTCCAGGGAGGGGAGCAACATAGACCTGGTCGGAAGAACTGGGACTTAGAATGACATCAGAACTCCCAGCAGCTGCTTTAGACACTAAGATACGGGAGTGATGCTTTCAAACTTGGGAGGAAAAGTGATTTCCAGTCTAACATTCTGTCCTCAGCTAGTCTGTCAGCCAGTGTGAGAGCAGAGCAGGGTATTTTCAGATATGTGGTATCTTAGATTGTCTTGCATGCACTCTGCAGGAAGTTCTTGGCAGAAGAGCCGTATGAACAAAGAAATAATCCAGGAGATAGAAAAGGTCCAGATAAAGGGGCTTTCTCCTGGATGTACTGAAGGCAAGTCCAGAGTGACAGCTGAGCTACTAAGGAGTCCAAGTTTGGATCTTTGAGGGAGGTTGCCTTCTGGAACTCCTCTGGGAAACTATAGCGGACCTGGTCAATTACTGATGTGTTTGACTCTATTGGGAGGGATTTAAAACTTTTTTTTTCCTGAGAATTTGGAGAAAATTTGCAGTTTGTAATAATTTTATGAACTAAGTAGGCAAATAGAACAAAGAAGTTACTAATTCTAAGAGTTCAAAGAACTGAATGTGATTGGCAGTGTGATTGTGAATGCTACATTGCTTGGCAGTATTTATGTGCTATAACATAGTGCAAATATTGTTTCAACTGGTTGTAATACAATTGTTAGGAGAGGTCTTGAGATGCAGATGACTGATGCAAGACTAAGTCCCTACACTCCTGACTGGAGCCAGTTGGTAAAATTGAAAAGTGAGGAATCAAGAAACACAAGCGTGAGAATGTCATGTTGACACCTGAAGACAGAGCAGAAGTAGCATTCAAGGATCGCAAGTTGGTTTTGCCTGGGACTGAGGCTTTGATGTGAAAATGGGGGCGAGAGGGGGTGGGCTACTGTTTCCTTGTTAAGCATTACAGTGTCATTTGTTGGTCAAAACATGACAACTATGAAGGTGCAGTTGTGCTAACACAATTCTAGACAGGCAGTGTTGGCTGATTTTCAGGTTTTTCTATTCCAGTTCAGTGGGATCTTACAGAGAATTGCCCATTTCTTTCTTTGTGGGTACTGAATTCCTTCTAAATGATTGGCATGTTAATTCTGCTCCATGCTTAGAAGGTAGATGTGGATCTTATTCCTTACTTTCCTGCAAAGAGTGAACAAAACTCTGGCTTAGGAATCACCAGGTTGGGGATAGATTCTGCACTTGAACTTGACCAGAGACCAGAGGTGGAGTTTTCCTGTCCTTTTGTAATATTCGATCCAGGCTTCTGAGGTACCAGGGAGGGGAACTGCATTGTGTGTCATGGAGAAAAATCTTCATATATGAGCACACCTTAATGCTTATTTGCAGTCCCAGCCTTTTCTCCCTTGTGCATGTGAATGGTCTCAATTTATAGTTTCAAAACAGACTAAGACTTTGTTGAATTTAATTATGCAATCCTGGCATGTTGATTGGGTAGGAAATGGACCCAGGGGTCATGCAGTGAGCAGAGTAGACCTAGGGATCGTACCAACTCATTGGATCAGGGTACCATATTAATGGAAAGACAGCCACTGTGGCAAATAAGGGCAGTTCATGGACAGCTACTATCCTTGGCCATCTTGCTGGTATGCTACTTGCTCTCACCCATCATGATATGAAGATGAAGTTGTATCATAGCTGTGTAGTTGCCTAATGTTTTGAGATGATGGAATTATTTAGGGGACATGAGGACTTTGTGACAAAATAAGATATCTTCCCTTAAAGAGGTTTTTTTTTTTTAATCTCTTTATATTTGATGAAAACTTTGTTATGATTTGTTTCATTTCCTTAGAAATCCAATGAAAAAGATTTGGAAGCAATACAGCAGAACTGTTATTTAATGATTGCAGAGGAGCTCAAGTTTGGGAGCGATGGCTTAATAACAGAACAGTGTTCTCAGCAGTCACCACGCAGCAAACTCATCTTCTCTAAGGCAAGCTTGACTGAATTTGGGTGTCCACATGCGAATGTATTCATGTTCTTTTCTGAAATGTATTTGATAACTCCTTTGATAGGGACTATCCAGTGCCTTCTTGCTGATAATTGAGCTTACAGCCGGTGGGACAGGGAGGTGCTTTGTCTAGCCACACTGCAAATTAGTTTCCTTCATCTGGTCATTACTGTTGACTGTGTACCTGATACGGAGAATTTCCAGCTTTCTGGGAGAGGAGCCTGTATCTGCTTCATCAAGGATCATCTCTTGAAAAATGTGGGATTCTAAGCAGTAAGGAAGTTGCCTTGATGAAATACTGGCTCTTCCTTATCTGGTCCCCATTGTTGGTCTAGTCCTTTGCTCTTTTTTATTTATTTATTTATTTGTTTGTTTATTTATTTATTTATTTATTTATTTTACAATACTATTCAGTTCTACATAATAGCCACAGAGTCCCTTGTTCTCTCCCTTCCTGCCCCCCTCCCCTTCCCCCCAGCACACCCCCCATTCCCACCTCCTCCAGATCAAGGTCTCCCCCGAGGACTGGGATCGACCTGATAGACTCAGTCCAGGCAGGTCCAGTCCCCTCCTCCCAGATTGAGCCAAGTGTCCCTGCATAAGTCCCAGGTTTCAAACAGCTAACTCATGCAAGGAGCCCAGGACCTGGTACCACTGCCTAGATGCCTCCCAAACAGATCAAGCCAATCAACTGTCTCACCTATTCAGAGGGCCTGATCCAGTTGGGGGCCCCTCAGCCTTTGGTTCATAGTTCATGTGTTTCCATTCATTTGGTTATTTGTCCCTGTGATTTATCCAACCTTGGTTTCAACAATTCTCTCTCATATAAACCCTCCTCTTTCTCACTAATTAGACTCCCAGTGCTCCACCAGGGGCCTAGCCGTGGATGTCTGCATCCAGATTCCTCAGTCCTTGGATGGGGTTTCTGGCACAACTATTAGGGTGTTTGGCCATCCCATCACCAGAGTAGGTCAGTCCCGGCTGTCTCTCGACCATTGCCAGCAGTCTTTTGTTGGGGTATCTTTGTGGATTTCTGTGGGCCTCTTTAGCTCTTTGTTTCTTCCTTTTCTCATGTGGTCTTCATTTACCATGGTCTCCTATTCCTTGTTCTCCCTCTCTTTTCTTGATCCAGCTAGGATCTTCCGCTCTCTTTCCCTCGACCCTCACCCTTCATTGCTCCCACTTATGTCCAGGCTGTTCATGTAGATCTCATCCATTTCTCCATGTCTTTCTTGGGGTCCCGTTTTCCAGGTAGCCTCACTGGTGATGTGAGTAGCAGTCCAGTCACCCTTGTTCCACATCTAGCATCTTCCTATGAGTGAGTACATACCATATTTGTCTTTCTGAGTCTGGGTTACCTCACTCAGGATGATTTTTTCTAGATCCATCCATTTGCCTGCAAACCTCATGATGTCATTGTTTTTCTCTGCTGAGTAGTATTCCATTGTGTATATGTGCCACAATTTATTTATCCATTCTTGAGTTGAAGGGCATCTAGGTTGTTTCCAGGTTCTGGCTATTACAAACAATGCTGATATGAACATAGCTGAGCAAGTGCTCTTGTGGTATGATTGAGCATTTCTTGGGTATATGCCCAGGAGTGGTATAGCTGGATCTTGGGGGAGATTGATTCCCAATTTTCTAAGAAAGTGCCATATTGATTTCCAAAGTGGTTGTACAAGCTTGCATTCCCACCAGCAGTGGAGGAGAGTTCCCCTAGTTCCACATCCTCTCCAGCATAAAGTGTCTTCAGTGTAGTCCTTTGCTCTTAACAAACTGTAGAGCTTGCTAAAGCCCGAAAACATAGTGCTTTTGCTTATGTCTGCCCATCTGCCTAGGTGGTGTTATGTTTATCTTTTGACCCGTGAGTATCCCTACAAACACCCATCTAGGGTAACCTTTCTTGACCCCACAACACTGTCCTGGCCCCTCTTATAGCACACACACACATCATCTAGTTGCTGTCATTGGCTCTGCCTCTCTGCTTCGCCTCCCCTGCATCAAGTGCACCACTATTGGCAGGCACTTCAGGGGTGAGAACAGGTGCTTGTCTTTGAGTCCAGTGCTTACTTAGCCCTATACTTGGCTCTGGAAACGTGAGTTTAGTGATTATACAAATGATGCAGTGTGGCAGCCTAACCTGCAAAAGAAAAGGTGTTAACTGTAGGTCAAGTCCTTTAAACCTTTTTAAAATTAGGCAAATTAATTCTCTGATGAATGGCTGATTGTGACTTGTGGTTTTGTGAACAATGTTTTCAAAATATTTAACTAATTGAACAGCGTGGGCATCAGCCATCTGGGCAGATGTAGGCACTTAGACTGGTGTAGAGCTGGAGGCTCCCCTTGTGCCATTCCACCCTCAGTTATTCTATTGTTGGGTGGACAGTCAAGGGCCCACAGGAGGAACCAGAGTGGCTGTAGTGGTTAGAGTGGATGGGTAGGCCAGGATTCATTTTCCAGTAGGCACAGAAATATTTTAGCAGCCAGTGCCTTCCTGGTGCTTCATACCCAGTCCTGGGCATGGCTGGATGAACAGTGAAGCTCCTGTTCGCTCTGACCAGTTTGTGTGTTGGCACCTGGAGGATCCTCATGAGAATGTCAGCATGGGTGAGAGGAGCCCTTGGGCTGCTTGGGAATCTGGGGCCTGTATTTTTCTCCTTTTTCTGTCATTCCACTTAGGGCAAGTCCAAGAACTAAGTCTCAGCCAATGTTTGGTGTTTTGATTTAGACCAAAGTTAGTGGAAGTTTTGAGGTATACACAGCCTGTAATAAGCTAGCTGTTTTGAAACCAGGCAGTTTATGTCAGGTAGTGTCCTGGTTAGTTTTATGTCAACTTGACACAAGTTGGAGTCATATGAAAGGGGGAGCCTCAATTGAGAAAATGCCTCTGTAAGATCCAGCTATAGGCTGGGTTAGGGTTAAGGTTAGGGTTAGTGGTTAGGTGGTGGCGCATGCCTTTAATCCCAACACTTGGGAGGCAGAGCCAGGTAGATCTCTGTGAGTTCGAGGGTAGTCCGCTCTACAGAGCGAGATCCAGGACAGGCACCAAAACTACAGAGAAACCCTGTCTTGAAAAACAAAACAAAACAAAACTAATCCAGCTATAGGATGTTTTTTTAATTAGTGATTGATGGGGGTAGGGCTGAGCCATTGTGGGTGGTGCTCTCTCTGTGTTGCTGGTCCTAGGTTCTATAAGAAAGCAGGCTGAGCAAGCCTTGGGGAGCAAGCTAGTAAGCAGCATCCCTCCATGGCCTCTGCCTCCAAGTTCCTACCCTGTTTAAATTCCTGTCCTGGCTTACTTCAATGATGAACTATAATGTGGAAGTATAAGCCAAATAAACATTTTCCTTCCCAACTTGCTTTTGGTCATGGTGTTTTGTTGTAACAATAGAAACCCTAACTAAAACAGGTAGTATAGAGGGATACATCTTCACAGATTTACATGATATAGTTATTAAACTTGCTGTTGGAATAACATTTTAGTTGTCTATAGTTAATTGGACAAAATGTTTATAATCTTATGAAGCTGGTTGAATATTTTAATATTTATTATATTTATTTATTTATGTTGTATTGTGTGATATCTGTTCCTTATATAACCATGGGTACCAAGACATTGCATGGACATTTGGTCGTATCTACATCTTGCCAATTTTTAAACTACTGTGCAAAATGCTGAAGTATTTGACAAAGGTTTTAATTCTGTTGTGCAGGGCTAATTGTGGACAAGGAATTGTAAATTTCATTTCAGAATTGTTAATTTCTGGGTGTCAATATAAGAACTCCTGGCTGTTGCAACCTTACTGTCTGTTCTTTTTCAGTGGTTCCAAACCTTCCTAATGCTGTGACCCTTTAATACAGTCCCTCATGTTGTGGTAACTCCCTGCCCCCAAAAAATTATTTTCATTGCTACTTCATAACTGCAATTTTTGTACTGTTATGAATTGTGATGTAAATATCTGTGTTTTCTGATGGTCTTAGATGACCCCTGTGAAAGGGTTGTTTGGTTGAGAATCACTGCTCTATTCCCCCAAGAATGGTTTGCTTTTCAAATGGTTGTTCTTTCTGTGTAGAAAATGTGGATTTCTTCTGCTATGCCCTTGGCCATTTTGTGTTGATTTAGGATTTATCCTCTGCCCATTTTTACAAAGAGCTCAAGGCTATGGTGGTGTTTCTGTTCTGCTAAGCATTGTGTGGTCCTAAGAATTAATGCATAGGTAATCAGGGAACTGAAGAAGGGTATGTGACGCTCTCTGGCTATACGTGACTTGCCGCAACTGTGATTTCTAACTTAGTTGTTGACGTGGTTTGGATATGCGGCTGCATTTTGTGAGTTAAAATAAATGTCTTTGTTGCAGCGTTGTGACACAGCTGCTGAAATAAGCCCCATCCATCTACCAGGTCACCAAATTGCCCTGCTTAGCAGGAAGTGATCCATTAAGCCTTCTCTTTACTGTTCTGCTGTCTCCTCAGATTGTGGTCTGCACTGTACACATTTCCTTCAAGTCCTTAAGGAACCAGTGGCAGAACAGAAAGTGCCCCTTGCCCTTGTTGAGTACAGAATGTCAGCATGCTGCTTATGATCTCTGGCCTTTGACAAGTCACCAGATCTCCCTGAGATGTCCTTCCTAGTCTTTGGGGCAGATTCTAATCTGTCTGTCTGAGAGGATTAGGACTAATGGGGGTACACTCGTAAGTTTCCTCTAGATTGCATGCTCCAGACACCAGCATAGAGTAGTCTGAGTTCAGCAGTCATGAGGAACAACTTTGAGAACAAACTGGAGGTTCTCATAAATACTAGGTGGGATGCTCTAGAAAAACTGAGACAGTGCCATGGACTTTAAAGGCAAAAGTCCTGGTCTCTGGCCTCTGTCTTTGACTTAATGTAGACCTGGTCATTCCTAAATGGGTGTGTGATGTCTCCCTCTAAATCTTAATACCCAAGAAAGAATTGTGCTGGTTTAGCCCAGGGCTTTGCTCACAGTGGAGCAGTCTCTGCCTGTGGACTGCTGCTACGTTTCATTCTGATTAGGCAGGAGAATAGTAGTGAGCAGGATGATCACTTTGAGGGCTGTGGTGGATGCAGTGCAGAGCCATACCTGGAGATGTGTGTACCAAGTGCAATGCCAGGTCTCTGTGTTGAGAGACCTCCTATTGAACTATCCCATGTTTGGAGATGCTGGTGGAGAGGATTGATGGCACCTGCTCAGCAGGTGGGTCTTACTACCCACCAACCCCAGGCAGCTAGCTCTCTTCTGTGCCAAGGAGATCTACTGGCTGTCAGCTCTGCTGAGGGAGCCAAATGACTTCATTCTAATGGGGCGTGAGTCAGCGCAGGGGAATAGGTGATTGATGAAATGGGACGCAAATGGCTCCGAAGAGTTCATTTATTTAACATGGGTGAGCAATTTGCTTCTAGGAAGACGTTGACTCACTCTGACTTCCATTATGCAAAATATCCACAGGAATCTCTGCTCTTAAGATTCATATCAGTCCCTGTGTTCCCCTCTTACCTATTTAATCATCAGTTCAGCGAGTGTTTATGGCAGGATTTGATTTGTGCCAGACACCAGGCCTGGTTTAGGATAACTGCTGTATGCATTGCTCAGACTGAACAGGTGGTTGGCACAAAAGCTCTGGTAAAGGTAGGTGGGTGTTTCTAGGCCAGTGGAGGGTATCTTTCTTGCTAGAGTGTGCTTCCTATGAGATTGGGCTGGAGAGGATCCTATGAAGTGTACTGGAGTGTCACTGGAGAGTGGTAAACAATATCTTTCCATCTCTGAGGTCTCTGAGGTTCTTCTAGACTTGGGGAGAAATTTCTGAGATCCCTGAGATGGAGGGGAGGAGGAAGGAATGAAGACAGAAGCTAAGGAGTGCCGTAGCCTCAAAACCCTGGCAAAGAGCTGCTGTAGCTGCCAGGAAGAAGAGAGGGGAGCTGGGCTGAGCATTGGGACCTTGACATGGCAGTATCCTTCACCGTGATTCAGAGCCTGACCTACTGAGATTCTCTCAGTCCACTAGAATTCCATTTACTACTCTATTTCTTAGCCCTTCTTGATTAATTTCGACATCACATACAAGCACATATCCTGACTTTACTGATTATCAGTTAAGTGGACTCAAGTGACAACTGAACGATGGGAAGACTGATATGGTGCCCCACGATGTTATTACTCTATAGGGTTTCTATGAAGTACATAGCATAGCACCAGGCCATTGGGATGGTGCTTATGGCTGACACCAAGTGTACACTCCATGCACCATGTCCTGGCACCATGCATTGATTAATTCATTTAATCTTTTTAACCTCTTAAGATGGGTATGGATGTGCTGAGGAGCAGAGCCCATGCTCATACCTCATTATTCTAAGCTGGGTTTGATGACCCTCCTTGTGTCCTCATGTCTAGAATTAGGGGGAAAGTAAATACAACCCTCTACACCTGGGTTGTATTTACATTCAGCGAGAGACTACCTGGAGAGCATTTAGCATCACAAGCCTATAAAGTCAGCACAGCTAGTAAAGGGGCAGGCAGAAATGCTGCCCTGTGAGACAGGCTACAACCAGAACACCAAGGACCTGGTGGCTTTCTTTATCTTGATGTCTTCTCACCTGCTTATGTGCAGCTGAGAGAACTCCATGGGGCACTGTTGTATGCAGAAGCATTTAGGAGTACCTGGGCCAATGGTCTGTGGCATGGTTTACAGAAGTGCTGGATATCTAGCTGGGTGACGAGCATTTCATGCTTCTCCTGGTGGTTTACTGTTACAATCCTGAATGCACAGCCTTGGGCTGAAGATCACCGGGCCCGGAAGGACAGTACTGTTTTCGTGGGTCAGGGGGCTTAGCCTTTTTTCCCCCTACTGCATTCCTTTGGCAGTCCAGCTGAAGCCAAAGACGCATGCCCTAGAACAAAACGTTTAAATGCACAGAATTTATATATGCACCGGTTTGTGAAGTGAACCAATATTCTGAAATTCAGTTATCAAAGTATAAAAATTTTGCTATAGAAATGATATTTTAATTAAGTATTTAAATAAATTTAGTGGTGAGTATAATGACCACAGTAGTTTTGAAATAGTAGGAAGAACAAATGTTCTGAAATATCGTTGGCACTTACAGAATAACCCTTCTTAGCTGGCAGAGTTATAGAGCTAACCCTAGTGCATATGTGGCCTGTGGCAACTCCGGGAGAAGAGAACGGTGGTTTCAGTTAGAGGCTAGTGAACAGAAGGTGCAGCTGTGTTTTCTGGCCACATCTGTGTAGCCTCTGTGTGTTATTGAGGTTGAGAAGAATGTCTGTGGACAGCAGTCTTCAGCATTTGGAAAGCACCTAGTCGGGTTGCACTCTGTAGGTAGGCTGTACACATGACCTCAGTCATTTTAACTTTATTATTTTTGAGAGAATTTGAAATTCATAAAAAATTCTTAAGAATAAAACCCTTTCTGAGTGATCTGAAAGTTGCCCCACGAAGCCCTGTCACCTCTGAATCCTGTAAGCAGGTGTTCATCTAGCTGCCACTTCAGGAAATGAGCATAGCCTCCCCACTGCCTTCTCACTCGCAGGCAGCTGTCTCAGAAACACTTCGCACAAAGGGTCTCACAATCCCATCTTGAGATTTCCAGTCTTGATTCTTTAGTCTCTTGGCCTTGATCTTTTGAAGTGTCCAGTCCAGGCATGTGCTCTTCATGTGTGTGTGGGGTGTGTGTGTGTGTGTGTGTGTGTGTGTGTGTGTGTGTGTGTGTGTTTGGTGACTTGATTTAGTTGGTGCATCTTTGGTGGGAGTGTCAGTGTTGTGGGATATTTGATCATACTGTGAAACTCTGAGACTGTGTTCATAGAATCAACTTTGGATCAGGGTGTGGAGCCAGTGACTAGTTGACAGGAATTAGCCATAGAGAGTATGGAGGAGTCAGGAATATGGATAGAGAGATTCACAGGAGTAGGGAGGTACTTGGAGAGTTGCAGGCCTTTTTGGTTTGGGAGTGAGTAGAAAGACTCTCTTGCTGGGTCTCCTGGCAAAAAGGAAGGTCAGCTGGTTGCTTCTTGGCCTCTCTGAGCTAGCAGGTTTTCACTCCAATATTCGACTCCTGAGACTTTATTGGTAAATAGAACAATAGAGACTTGGTTAAAAACTGCATTTGGCAGCAAAGGCAGGGCGGTTGCTGGCAGGACAAGAAGTCTCACCAGGCCGTGCCCTGAGCAGCGTAGCCTTGATGGGGTTGGGGGTGGGAGTGGGAAGTGAGGGGCGGGTGGGAGATGCAGCAGATAATAGTTAAAATACCAGTAGATTCAGGTTTAGGTGCTGTGCCAAAGATAAAACATGCCAGAGTGGTGATGCTGTGTTTACAACCTCTTCTCTTCATGCTACACAATTTATGTGTTTAGTTACTAGCTGTTACAAAGACCATGTCTTCAGAAATCAGGACTATTCTGTTGCCCTTTTTTCTGTGTACTAAGGAAGAATTTGGGGATAGTGTTTTGAGTGTTTAAATATCCTGATCTTCAAACACTCACCCTCTAGTTTTAGCATCCTTTTATGTCTTTGCTGATTTATTTATTACAGTGGCAATTGCCAAATGGTTATGTTTTCTAATCCCATCATCCCCCTCTCATTTATTAATTACCCATTTTACTGTAAGAAAAAGCCTTTACTCATGTACTCATTTTGGACTTTGTGAAGTCCTATCTTACATAATTATTTTGATGTTCAAAGTGTCTCATGTTTGGCTGGCAAGAGCTTTTTAAAAAAATGACCCCAGTATCTCCTGGACAACGTTTCATCATTATTTAGGCATTTATTTATTTATTAGCTTTGTTGGATTATAATTGAAAACATCAAGTTTTGGTGGCTGCAGAATGTAGTTCAGTGCCATGTGGAGTGCTTGCCTAGCATGCACAATTCTCTGGGTTCAGTCCCTAGTACCAGTACCACCACCACCACCAACACACACACACACACACACACACACACACACACACACACACACACACACACACACACTTAAGGTATAGAGTTCAATATTTTGATAGCCATTGTGAAATCACCTTTGTCAAGATAGTTAACATATTCATCACCTTGGAGTGGTATCTTTTTCTCATGGTATATTTGGAGAACATGTTTAAGATCCACCTTTTTAGCAGATGTCAAGTAGGTGAGAGTCTGTTGTTCATCTTGGTCATCATGCTGTGTACTCCATCTCCAGGGCTTCCTTATATAACTGAAACTATGATGGCCTGCACCTTTATTTCTCCTTCTCTTCAGAAGTCCTCTCAATCACTGCTCAGATCTTAAGCATATATTTTCTGGCACAACAGAATACTGAGGCATATCTTCTGGTCTTTGATTTTGTCTGTCCAGTACTGGAGTTAGCTGTTTCTCCAGATGTCTCTGATTCCTTAGCATAATTGATCTTAATATGCTCCATAATTCCACGATATGGTAGTCATTGCCAATTGTTTTTTAGGTGGGAATGTCCAGGCTATTAATAAGCAACTTACCAAATCCCCAAGTTGCTAAGTGGCTATACCAGAATTTGAACTTGAAGGCTAATTCACATTTGTGAATGAATGCTGATCCACAAAACTGTACCCCCATTTCATGACAGAGGAGCTAAGTCTCGTGGGGTTGGCAATCTGCTTTCCCAAGGCTATAATACTAACTAGCAGTGGTCCAGCCCAGCCTCTGTCATCACTCTGCTCTGAACGCCTCTCAGGTGCCACTCACTTGACCTCTTTCACTCTCCTGTACATCTCTTATTTAAGGTTTTGCTAGGTTTTGGTTTGTGAGTTTTTCTGTGAAGCAGCAACCAGTGTGATAAGGCATTCCTTAGAGTGTCATGAAATCAGAGGAATGTGTTTCACAAGTAGCTTTCAGATGTTGGTAGCATGGCTCTCTACTTTGTATTGAGTATTAGTTAGCTTCATGTTACTATAGTGAAACACACAAGATAAAAAGGGTTGTTTTAGCTTATGGTTTTGGAGGTTCCAGCTCAGGATTGGGCTTATTGATTGTTTGGACAGGCAATGAAAGGAACATCCGGTAGAAGAACTGTTCACTTCAGGTCTAGGAAGCAAAAGAGAGAAAAGAAGGGATAGGGTCCTACAGTTCTTAAGGGTGCATCCTCAATGATCTGAGGACTTCCCACCAGGCCCCATGTCTCAGAGCTTCTACTACCTCCAGGTAACACCATCCTTGATGGGCCTTTGGGCACTGTGCAGACTGTTATTCCCAACTCCTCCTGCAGGTGGTGCTGTGTGACCGTGGCCTGTGCCCCAATCTGGCTCAAAGCCTTCAGTCTGTGGTTTTAAAAATCCAGAGCTAGACACATGTGTTTGCATAATAGCAAGCCGTATGCCTTGGCTTCTGCCCCTAATGTCAGATGCCCATTGTCATTTCCAGGAAAAGCAACTATCAGACTATGAAGAGCTGACTGGGGACTCAAAGAAAGAACAGAGCATCTATGCACATCTGGCTAAGACTCTGCAGGACTCAGACAGGTAAGTTTCTCTTCAGACACCACAGCCACACACTCTTCCTGGTTAGTACTGCTGGCTTCTGAGCAAAAAAAAAAAAAAAAGGCCACACCAGATGTAGTAAGCCTTCAGAGTAGTTAGCTGGTGAGAGTCTCCTTTAGTGGTCAGATCTACCTATTATCAATCAAGAATTTCTGATTAGAGCAACAAAATTAGCATTAAAACAGTTTTCAGTTGATTGTGTATCTAGGAAGTTGTCCCATGTGCCTTCTCGCAGATGTTCCTCACAGCTGTTCCATGAGGAAAACAGTAATGTCATCCCTATTGCACATGATCCCCCCCAAAACGATGAAAGGTTAAGTGACTTGTCCAGGATCACACAGATGTTGGCAGAGTCCTAGGATTTGACCATATCTCCATGTCTTAGAGTGACTCATGTCTGTAGAATTGCTAAAATCATTTGGTGTCACTGAAGGGTGGTGAGGAGAGCCAGCTGTGGCCAGTGGTATTGCTGTCGGCCTGCTGCCACGAGCTCTAGCTCTTGCCTTGTCCCCAGGCAAGTGGCTTGTTCTGACTTCTTTTTGCACATCAATGAACGATCTGTCTATACTAGGGTAGTTATAATTGAAAGGCTATGGGATCTGGTATTCATTTCAAAACAGTAGAGAAACAGAAGTGAGTGGTGATTGTGATGGAACAAGATTGACCCAGCTTCCTGGTTATTGGTCTAGGGTGTGGAGATGTGGGGAAGGGACTCATTACTTTAGTGTGCCTTTTTTAAAACTTACCCCACAATTTCCATAGTTAAAAGCATGACCCTCCCTTTTCCATCACCTATACCCTTTGCTGTTGCCACACTGGATTCTTCAGTGTTCCCTGGACTATGCAAATCTGCCTCTGCCATCACCTGCCATTTCCTGCCCCACTGTCCTAGCATTTTCCTGCACTGTCTCACAGCATTCCTTCAGAATTAGCCCAAGTGTTACTCTGTCAGGAGGCCCATTGATCCTCAAGTCAGTTGTCCCTCTGTGCCCCTTCCCCTTATCTCAGGGCAGGATTGTCTGCAAGGACCACTTCCTCAGGCCTGGCAGAGCAGAGCAGGTGCTGGGGGAGTGCTCTGTTTAGGAATGCCCCTCCTCTAGCACTGTCTTCCAGGTTATTAGATTTCAGATCTGCAATGAGTTTAGAGAAGGCAGAAAACATGCTGATGAAACTAGGTGTGGATATATCTCCAGAAGCCTGGCCATTTCACTCTGGAGAGGGCATGGCATCAGATGGGGAAGCTCAAGGGAGAGAGGACAAACTTTGCTTTCCTTGTACAGCATCACTGACAGAAGCTACATAGTTTCTGGGCTCAGAGAGACTTTATGGGTGGATGCGGTTGCTCTTGAGAACTCTCAGCATCCCAATGACTCCTGGTTTCATAGCTCTTTCCTAATGAATAAAAGCATGGATGAGTCTGAAGAGGGCCAGGGCTGCAACTAATGAACAAGGATGCTTAAAAGGCTTAATATTCATCTGCAGGCTTAGATCTGCATCCCAGCTCCAGCACTTAGCAGGGCTGAGCTTGTGGGTTCCATCTTTCTCACTGAGCCTCATATGTGTGCTTGTAATGCTGAGATGGGCTGGCCTGCCTATTTCTTTAACCTAATCTTTGCCTATCTCCCAACTCATTTTCGTGCTTTCCTATTTACCTCCTTTCTCCCTCCATTCTTCCTTACTCTCCTCCTTTCCATCCCATGCATCTTTTTTCCTGTCTACCTCCCAACTTACCTATCTCCAAACCTACTTCATTATCTGCTTCTCTCTTCACTTCCTTGTCTACCAGCCTTGATAATGTTGCTATGTAAGACATAGTAGTTTGAATGAGAATGGCCCCTTGGTCCCTGTTGCTAGAAGTATTTGAGAAGGATTAGAAGGCATATCACTGGGGGTGGGCTTTGAGGTTTGGAAAGCCCACACCATTCTCAGTTTGCTCTCTGACTTTTGCTTATGTTTGGTTATGGACTCTCATTCTCTGAACTGTAAGCCATAATAAACTCCTCTTCTTTATGCTGTCTTGGTCATGGCATCTTAGTACAACAATAGAAAAGTAACTAAGACACAAGGTCTGACTATGTCAATGTCAGAGCTGCCTGGCAGGCAGGAAGCTCTCAGCACATGGCAACACTTACTAGGAATAGCAACATGAAAAGCCCAGCCTCCATGTCCCACTGTGCATATACTTAGCTGTGGGGGTTTGGATCCTCAGACCTTGGTGTATACAGAGGACATAGTTGTGGATGAGAGCTAGTTGAGTTCCTGTTTGTAGTTTTAGCACTATTCACTCTGGGAATGTAGTAAAAGTGGTAACCTATAAGACCTACTTGTAATTAAAGTGAGAAAGGAAGGGATAGCCACCATGAGCTGGGTCACTTCAAACTGGCTGTACTCAGAAGTTGGTGACTTTAATTCCA
This sequence comes from Peromyscus maniculatus bairdii, assembly GCF_049852395.1. Lineage (NCBI taxonomy): Eukaryota > Metazoa > Chordata > Mammalia > Rodentia > Cricetidae > Peromyscus > Peromyscus maniculatus. The sequence goes on along the minus strand of NC_134853.1, from coordinate 92,065,751 downwards.
TATTGCAGAAGTGGAAAATGCTCTCTAGGGTGTTAGGGCCAGCTTGCCTCCTGGTAAGTCTCCCAAAGTCTTACTGTGAAGAATGATCAGAGTTCAGACCTTCTAGGCTTCTGAGCTGAGGTCGTTGTTGATGCACCCCCAACCAGAGGGTGAGTTCAGCTGTTGCTCAGCCTCAGCAGTATGGGGACATTTGGAGCTAGATCTTTATAGATCACAGGGACACATAGATCATATAGTACACACTATGTACTGTAGGATGTTAGTAATATTCTTAGTTCTGCCTGCAAGCTGGTGCCACACTGCCCCATTCCAGTATAGTTGTGGCAACCACAAATGTCTCCAGATATAGCCAAATGCCTTCTATAGGTGCAAAATTCTCTCTAGATGAGATACCCTATTGTAATTCCCAAGAACCAGAATTTCTGACTCATCAGATGAGGAAGGAGGGAAATGGTGTAGACACTTGCTGAGTGTCTACCAAGCTTTCTCATGTAACATCTCACTTAACCCCAAAAGCAGCTCAAAGTAAAGATGTAATTATCTCATTTTATAGCTCAAGCAGCTTAGTTGACTGGCCTGGGGCTATAGAACTGGTTAGTGATATTGTCTTCTTTTGAACTTTGTATTTCTGCTGCTGGCCATCCCCTTCTGCCATCCTTTTCCAAGAAGAATGCATAGTGCTTGTTTCTCTCAGAGCAATACACCTTTGTTCTGTGACTGCTCACACCTCACAAAGACTCTGGAGTTGGCACAACCTAAGTGATAGACCTGAAGCCTCAGCCTAATGGCAGGTGCTTTGCTAAAACTCTCTCCTTTGCTTCCTTGGTTAAATGTTTTGGCAGCATGCCACATGCAAGCCTGTGCTGTACTTTGACACTCAGGAAGGATTTCCATCTGCTAAACAAATTGATCGTTGTGATTATTTGGAATTGGAAGTAGGTACAAGTTTCCTGTAAGCCCTTCCTTTGCATGAAGACTGCTTTACAACGAACTGCCCTTCACACACAAGCAGAGAAGAGTGGACAGAATAGTTTATTTCCTCCTGTGTATGCTAATCTATATGTACGATTTCATGGATGGAACTGGAGAAGTGAAGCTTGAGTCTTTCACACGTAAGCCCAGCAATAGCTTCTAACCACTCTGGGGAAATCTGATAAAAGCTTATGAGCCTTCTCTCTAGAAAGATCCATATATTTATACATTTTTTACAGGTAGTTACAGAGCAGTGATGAACCCTTTCGGGGAACGGTATGTCAGACATTGGATGAGAGTGATACACTTCTTAGTGTTTAAGAAGGAAACTTTCTTATGTGCTTTGAGAATGCTTGTGTGCTTTCAGCCACTGCAATGCTGGGCATCCTTAAGAAAGTAACCCAAATGTCAAACTTCACAGTAGACTCAGCCCTCTACAGTGTGGACTGTATCTGCAGTGCAGGTGTCAGCCGGATCTCTGTGTGCCTCTGAGAGCTGGGTGTGAGTCTTTCAGATCATGTGGTACTTGCACATGGATGTAAGTCCAAAGCTTTTTTGTGGATCTGCACCGTCTAGTAGAACAGCCATTAGCTAAGTGGTTACTTAAACTTACACATACTTTCAATTTAGCAACATTAAACATTCAGTTCCTTGGTACATTAAACCCCATTTCAGATGTTGAGTAGGCGCATTAGCTAGTGGCTGCTGTATTAGACAGTATATAGAACTTGCCCATCACCGGAGGAACTTCTGTTGGGAAGAGTTCCTCATGATTACTGCAGCTCTAGGTGGCATGTCCTTTTCATGGCTTCATTGTGTTCTGGGCTTCTTATACTGTGTGGACCCAAATGTAAAACTCGACATCCCCTCTTCCAGAAAAATCCATTCATACTGTGCATTTAAAGTTTCGTTGAGTTACTGCAATAGAGTTCAATGGGCCCTGAATTGGTCTGTTTCTATCTTACTGTGAATACACTTTTCCTTAGTTTTTCTTCCCTCTTGACTCTTAACCCTCAGCCTACCCCAGTATGACCTCTTTGAGGGAGCATAACAGAAATCTGATTCCTCTCTCCTGAAGCCTAGGAACTGAGTGTGAGAGCCTCTTGTACACTAAGCCTTCTCAAGGCATTATTCCAAACAATGGACTGTTCTGGAGAATTAGATCCTGTCCACTTGCTCTGTCTGTAGTGGACACTAGTAAGGAATGAGTTACGGTAAATGGAGAACAGTCACCTGATCTAATATTATATGCTCATTAAAACGTTGCCAGAAGCTTTCACAAATGTAGGAGAATATTTAAGCAAGGAACACATAGTTCTGCCTTGCACATCCAGTGGCATTTAGACTGTGGAAATACTCATGGAGAAAAAGATTCAGGAGAAATAACATATGTTGATCATTTGGAGCATCGTAGTAATTTTTATTTTCTCTATACTTTTATATTTACCTTTTTCTGTAATAAATTTACTTTTATAACCAAACAAAAACAAAAACAAACATACAAGTGACAAAAAAACCCACAGCTTTGCTTGGCTCTGCATCTTAAAGCAAATTGGCCTGTTTTATAATTTCTGGTATTTTGTTTTACCTAGTGTCAGCGATCTGCAGGCTGAGCTGAAAGAGGTTCTTGCCTTGAGGAAGCAGCTAGAGCAAGATGTGCTTGCCTATCGGAATCTGCAGAAGGCCTTGCAGGAGCAGCTCAGAGAAATTCAGAGGCGAGAAGGTACATACTCCTTTCTATGGCTTTCCTCTTGGTTGTTTCATGTGGAGGGTCTTGGTTGAACTGGAAGGAACTCCAGGCCAGGAGATGGAATGGCCACATGGTGCTCTCTGGTGGCTGCGTCTACGTCTGTCTGGCAACACTTTCTAATGAGAGGGCCTGTTAAGTCTCGTTATTCTGTAGAGGGTCTATGGTAGGGTGCATCATTTGCTACTCCAGATAACTTGAGGGACTGGAAGCCCCATTGTCTGGTAATCAATCCTCATAGAGTGGACTTTTCCTGCCCTAGCTCCACTGAGCAGGACCACATAGATATGGAGCAAGATTGCTGTTTTAGAGTCACACTGGGTGGGCAGCAGGACTAGGGCCCATGGGATAGCACAGTGCATCTGGGCCCTTTGCCCTGCTACAAGCTGGGCTCCTTATAGTCTGGTTGGTGTCTTGTGCTTGGCATGTGTGGTAAAAAACTGGTTGTTGCTGTGGTGGGTGACATTTCTTGAGCCTGTTCTGTGCATAAAGTGTAGGGCTCTAGCCTATTGCCTTTTTACCTCTGCTCCTCACAGTCATCCAGTTAGGCAGAGTTCGTATAGATGAATATGTTGAGCTGGGCATGGGGTCATTGATTTGCATCATTTGACCCAGGATGTGCTGCTTGGAGGTCCAGGGTGTATTAAATCAGATTATATGTATATTAAATCAGATTCTGTTTGTGGGAGTGCCCCACTTAGTAAATGTCCCCTGGCTCTGCTTCTTCCTACACTATTAGAATGTGATATGTGCCATGGGAAGCAGACCCTGACACACAGGTAACTGAGACCCCTTTGTATCCACTCTGGCAGACAGTTTTTGTATTTTGTGTTTGCTCTCTTCCTACAAGAACTCGGGGGCCATTAAAATACATCAGTCATTTTCATGTCACTTGAGGTCTATGCTTGGGGTCTCATCTATTTTTGTGTATTCATCCCTAAGCAGAACCACTCTTATTTGAACTGAAATTATCATTTACTTGTGCCATCAAGAGTGGTTTCCAGGTACAGCACTTGATAGGCAAATTATAATTCAGGATTGGCTGCAGTGACAGTCTACAGACCCAAAGAAACCACACATTGAGACATGAGCCTGTAGAGCAGGCAGAATTACTTTTCCTCTGAAGGTCATGCTTTAACCCTGTAAGCTTCAGCTCCCCCACCCGACTCCACTGCGATTGCTCTAGGTGGAAGGCATGAGGATTGGACTTGGGAGGATATATTTCTAACAGTGTTTCTTCTCTTCTCCATCACATTTTATTTTTTTTTTATTTTATTTTATTTGTGCAGAAGAATCGTTTTCATTTTATAGTGATCAAACATCATATCTAAGTATTTGCCTTGAAGAGCCCAATCAGTTTCAAGTGGAACATTTTTCTCAAGAAGAACTCAAGAAAAAGGTATTGACCTGACCTGTTCCCTTTTCGGGCTTGTTCTTGTCTCTTTAGTTCCTGACTCCATAGGTGTGTTCTTCTCAAGGTCCTTTCCTCTCTTGCCTGCATTCTTTTCTGCATTGCTTCATGGCTCCTCATGTGCATGGTGCTGGCAGGTGCCCCTCAGGGTGGATTCTTGTGTCCAGTCGGGAGACTTTAGCTCAGGCCCACTCTTCAGAGAAGGTGCTTGGCCTGTCTCTACCCCGCCCACCCCACCCCCCCGCCCCCAAAATGAGCAAACTACTTTTCCTTGGTTCATTCACTTCATTGTACCTAATCTTGATTGATATCCCCTCCCATACTGATTGGTGACTATTTGGTTACTTTGTGTCTAGATGTCTGGAGTATGATCCCCTTCATTGTAGTCTTTGTGTTGTGTTTATTTCTGATGTCCCAGGACCTGACCCATCTAGTAGGAACTGATAGATTTGAATGAAAATAGTTTGAAGTAGGATCATTGCATCTTTTTTAAATGCAAGATTTTCAGTCTGTGATATGCTTAGATTGACACAAAGTTTCAAAGGACCATTGTTAAAAATAGGTGTTTTGAATTTATGTGTGGGTGGGGGTGTGTGTGGGGGTGTGCATGTACATGCACAAGGAGGCCAAAGATTGGTATTGGGTATCTTCCTCTATCATTCTCCACCTTATTTTTTTAAACAGTATCTTTTGCTGAGCTTGGAGCTCATACATTTAAGTAGACAGGCTGGACAGCTAGATCTAAGAATTTACCTGTCTCCTCTCTTCCCCATAGTCCTGTGTTTAGCAATGTGCTTTGGTGTGCCTGGCTTTACATGGGTGCTGGGTATCAGAATTCAGGTCGTCATGCTTGTGTGGCAGGCACTTAACTGACAGGCTATCTTTCTAGCCCATGGGATCCAGTTTTTGTATCTTTTTTGTGTCTTGCACATCTATATGCATAGACAAGGTAGATTTTTTTTTAATTTTTATTTTCTTTGAAGGGTAAGAACCTTTTGAAAAATTATCAGACACTGGCATTTGGAGCTCATGGGAAACAAAGTGAGTCTGCTCAGTTGCCTGTGTGCTTGGCCTAGCAAGAGCTGGGCCTGGAGTTGGAGTGCTGGGCTGAGCCTGGGTACCCTGTGCTGTGTTCTGTGGAGTCTGCTGCTTTGTCCCCTGTTGGTGTTTTGACTCTTGCTATGTCTTACACAGTTTTTCAGATGCTCTAAATGTGGCAGCACAGAACAGTGACCTTCTTTGTATCCCTGGTTCCTCATTATAAAACAGCCTCTCTAATTCCTTAGGGGTTTGCTGGCAATGGTTGACAAAAGCTCACAGGGGTTATTGCTTTATTAAGGACCACTTATATGACTGGCATTGCTAACTGGGTATAGAGAGAAGGGTCTCTGCCAGCAAGGAAGCTCTGACATAGTTGGAGAAACTTCAGCTCTGGGGCATCTTTCCTCCAGAATGTGCAGACACAAGAAAGAATAATGTTAGCTACCATTGACCAAGTGCCTTTAGTGTGTTGTGGCTGTGCTCATGGTGATTTCTCATTCTATAGAACTGTGCTATTCTAACATCATCTGTAGACACATGTAGCTGAAGTTTTCCTGTGTCCCACATGGTCTGCAGGCTCTCAGACCCAAGTAAACACACAGAGGTTTATATTAATTAAAACTGTTTGGCCATTAGCTTATGCTAACTACTGACTAGCTCTTATATTTAAACTCAACCCATTTCTGTTCATCTATATATTGCCACATGTTCTGTGACTTTAACTGTGTGCCATTACATGGTGCTGCCTGGACAGTGGGATGGCATCTCCTGACTTAGCCTTACTCTTCCCAGAATTCTCCTTGTCTGTTTATCCCGCCTATACTTCCTGCCTGGCTACTGGCCAATCAGTGTTTTATTAAACAAGTGTACAAAAGCATTATCCCACAGCAGACATAGAAGCTGAGGCTAGCTCAAGTAGCCTGCCCACAAGTCATACTCCTCTGCCTTGAAATGAGACCTCTATCTCTGTGTTTACATCCAGGTCAGTGACCTCATACAGCTTGTGAAGGACCTCCACACGGACAACCAGCACCTGAAGAAAACTATTTTTGATCTCTCTTCCATGTGTTTCCAGGGAAACGACAGACTTGAGTCAACAAAACAAACAGAGGTAAGAAGAAATGTTCTTGTTGTCCTGTGATAATTGCAGAAACAACCCCCATAACCCATTCCCCACCCCTTCCCCCAATTTTTAAGACTATCTGTCTGAGGGAGTTCTTTGAAATTCTCTTTGCTAGAGTGGAGTCTTGAGGGCCCCATTGGTCATTGGGTCTGTCCCAGGCTTCCTTCAACTCAGATCATGTCTTATCAAATATGTCTGATATCCTGTGGTGCTGTTACTATGGCCTAGCTCTGGCTGTTTGCTGCAGATTCCATATCTGGGATGAGTGGTGTGGTCTCAGAGTTGTTTGGAGAGTGGCCATGGCTCCAGAGAGCATGGATAGGGTGGGTGCAGCCTTAGAATATCCATAGCTTAAAGGAAGATGTCTGCACACCCCACGTGGCCTCTCATCCTGGTCACTTCTAGGTGTCATTGCTGACATTTGTCTCTTTTACAGTGTTTGTAACCAGGACCCTGAAACTTTGTTGGGGAGGGAAACATTGCCTTCCTGTAGCCTTGGCTAGCCCATTTCTCCTGTGAAAGAACCTGGTTCCATATGTGCATTACCGTCATTCTAAAGACAGGGTTGTTTTGACCGTGAGTGCAGAGGGTCTTTCTGTACCAGAATCCCTCAAGATCAAAACTGGGCTTTTCCTGGGTGGACTTGTCTTATCTCAGCCTGGAGCACCAGGTACATACAGGCCTCACATCTGTGGCCACACTATTTCTTCGGAGAGGTTTATGGGCTGTCTCTTCCCTGCTTCCCAGTGGGCATTGCTCAGAGGCACTATATTTACGCTGTGCTTTGGCCGTCTGCTTTCTTTGAGACAGGGATTATTATTGATCTTGGCCTCCAGGGCTCCAGATAATTTTGAAAACCAAGAGCAACGGCAAGCCACTTATAGGAGAAACAAGTCTCCCGGCTTACTTCCTCTGAGGCCTTGTTTTTAATAAGCAGCTCCTTCTTCACTAGCTCCATTTGAGCTGTAAATGCCGAGTTTTGTTTGTTCATTTGCCCTTTGAAAAAAAATCTGTTAAATGTCCCATTATGTCCTTTGGAGAACAGAGGCCTTTTCTTCTGCCCACTCTAAGATCTTAATACCAGCCAATTCCGATTTGAGTCATTCGTCAGATTGCACGTCAATTTGCTGTCCCCTCGAAAAGCCTTTTCCTTTATCACACAGTTCCCTTGGCTTTCTCCAGAATGGGGTGGAAAGATCTGCATGGAAAGATGACTACAATTTAAAATGGAGGGAGGAAAGGGAGATGGTGTGAGGGGAGATGGCAAAGAGAGGAGGCTGCTGTTCTCTGGGAGGGTGTGTGAATCTCTGTCTTAGTTAGGGTTTTTATTGCTATGAAGAGACACCATGACCATGACAACTCTTACAAGAAAACATTTAATTGGGGTGACTCTCTTACAATTTCAGGGGTTCAGTCCTTTACCTTCATGATGGGGAGCATGGCGGCATGCAGGCAGGCGTGGTGCTGGGTTAGTAGCTGAAAGTCCTACATCTTGCAGGCAACAGGAAGTTGACTGACACACTCGGTGGTATCCTGAGCATAGGAAACCTCAAAGCCCACCCCCACAGTGACACACTTTGTCCAACTCCAAAAAAGCCACACTTCCTAATAGGGCCACTCTCTATGAGATTATGGGGGCCAGTTACATTCAAACTACCATAGTCTCCTTCCACAGTAAACAAGGCAGAAACAGCTGGAAATGTCCATATTTTCCATGGCTATCTCTGAGCAGTAGGGCTTACAGACTGGGGGCAGAGCATCATTTCTCTTCTCTTGGAGGCTATAAATCAGAAAATAGAGAGGAGAGATTCTAGAATATGAAGAAATACCCCTTAATCCTGTTGCTTTAAAACAGCATAATTGACATTTCATAACTGTACCTTCTGATTGTGCCACTTATGTTGAAATGCAGTTTCCTTTGTTTTTTATTTTTCTTTATTAAGAAAATTTCTACTCGCTCTACATACCACCCACAGATCCCACCTCCTCCCTCCTCCACCCCCTAGCCCTCTCTCCCAAGCCACCCCGCATCCCCACATCCCCTAAATTGAGGTCTCCCATGGGGAGTAAGCAGAGCCCAGCACACTGAGCCTAGGCAGGTCCAAGCCCCTTCCCACTGCACCAAGGCTGTGCAAGGTGTCCCACCACAGGCACCAAATGCAGTTTTCTTATTGTCATTAAGTCATAGCATCATTTTCCATCTGAGAAACTGAAGACAGTTTAATGGCCTAACTCTTATTGGACACATGAATGGTTTCAAGTCATTTTTGCAAATGTCTATACACATTCTTTTTTCTGTTTTTTGTTTGGCTTTTTTTTTTTTTTTTTTTTTTTTTTTGGTCTCTAGGATTTGTTTTCAGGTACCTTCCCCCAACAACTTTTAATTTGATAAAGATAGGGGTAGTTTAGAGGCCTGATAGAGTTTTTCATGGTTCTTTCCAAAATGACTGCCCTTAGTCAGAACCACTGCAGGAGGACCTGAGGATGCACACTTCCCATATGTGGGTAGTTTATGTAGAAGCCACCCATGTGACCAACAGCTATCCTGTTGTCTTAATGAGCGTAATTATAAAAGTCTCTACCGAGGTGCCCCTGCTTTCTTGTATGTGTTTGCCAGTTATTACTTGATGTGAGAGGAGTCACCATCATATGGGGTCATTTCAGCAGGACACAATTAGGGTAGGAATGTTGAAACTCATGACATGCAGCATGTGGAACTGACATCTCTAGGTGGAGACATCTAGAGAGAGGATGCTGGCAAGATGCAGTACTCACGGAGTTAGTGGTTACCGTCCTTTACTTGTATTGTTCTTTGTCATATATGTGGTTAGAAACTTGAGGATTGGGGGACATGGAGATAGATAAAAGAGCTTAATTTAATTGAGTTCAGTTATTAGTAGGGCTGTCACATTGATCAAGAAATGGGCCTTGTAAGACTCTCAAGCAATGTCTTATAAATTTTTCCACTTGGCAGCCCCTTTTCCCCTGAAGACTTTCTACACAGTCTCAGCCACCTAGCTATACATAGCTCATAGTTTTCTAGTAATAAATCATAAAGAAATGGGTTTTAAAACAAATCTTTGGTGTCCATATAGTTTTACCATTTATTAAAGACAGAAGCAAATTTATATGCTAATGAGATGGATGTGCTTGTTTATTTTTATTTAAAGACTTAAATCTTGGCTGAATATTTATAATGCAGGATGTATAGCATCTTCAACATTTCTCAGAGTTGATTGACATTTTGATTTTATAATATTAATTCTATGAACGTTGCTTCATATAAATATGGAGTAGGAAAATGCAGAAGTATGTTTGGAGACCATTTTAGAAACTGTTAGACAGGGCTGGAGAGATGGCTTAGCAGCCAAGGGTGCTTGCTGCTCTATCCTGAGCACTAGAATCGGGATCCTAGTACCTCTGTAACAAGCTGAGCATCCTTAAACTACTTCCAACACTGCTGGCCTCCGCATGCACACAGGTGCATATACACACGTACAAACACATTTATATATACAGACAGACACACTGATAAATGAGCACAATAAGATGAAATTTAAAACATATTGGCAATTCTGAGTTAATTGCAAGCCAAACTTCATTTAACAATTTTTATCTTTTTTTAAGGAGACTTTGCCTCCAACTCAAATAACACTTTTTCACATCAGACATTACACAGTGTAACACACAGGTGAACCAATCTGATGCTTACACTTTGAGGAATGATAATAAGAAAATATTAAGTATTTTATGCAATTAATTCATGTGTCTATAAGAGCAGTAAAGTATATGTATAGGAATTGCTTGCTTCCAATAGTCTCAAACCGAACCATGGTATTTCAGGCACTGTTAGTTGGTATTGCATAGTGTGATGGCATTCACACTGCAAGGAGCACATGTTGGGTGTTCAGAATGAAAGCTGTGTTGAAGTTGTGTGATACAATATAGGCAGTTGCTACCAGAAACCCATTTGAGTTTGAAGTAACTTTGGTTGTCATGTGTTCAGCAACCTTTGAATGTTGCCAATGTTGTTATGACCCTCACATTCCGCTATGTGACCCTATAGGGCACCACACAAACCAGGCGGTGTGATGAGCACCTGCAGTGCCAGCACTGGGGAAGTGGAGCCGGGAGGATCAGAAGTTCACAGTCAGCTTCAGTTACATGGCTTGGGCCACATGACACCCTGGCTCAGAACAAAAAACAAACAACAGTAACAAAATTAAAGTGTACCCAGTTTTCCCATATAAACATATCCATTACATGTAAATAACATTAATATAACATTTAGGTCATTACATCAGACTTCAAGCCATTTATTATCCGTAATTCTTTAAAAAAAAAACAAAAACACATTTTTCCTTTCTAAGTTTATTTTTTACTATTGTGTTTAGAAAAAAAGGAAGTAACAATATAATTGAGCCATCTTAAAAATAATTATAGGCATTAATGGAGTACTGTGTATTGTTTGGATACATGTATGTATACTATGTAATGTTTAAGCTAAGGCAAATATATTGAGCTCATCAAGCATTTTGTCATTTCTTTAAGGTAAAATTGTTTCTTCTAGTTTCATGATGTGCATGTTATTTTATCTGTAGGCATCTACTGTATAGCAGCTCACATGTTGCTCCCATCTGACTACCTCTCCCAAGCCCTCCCTAGTCTCCTCTCCTCACTCTCACCAGCCTCCAGTAACACTGATCTCTACATTTCAAAAGACTGACTTGTTTAGATTCCACTTGAGTGAGATCATGTGGTACTTACTAGTTACCTAGACTCTCTTAACACTTACTTCTTACCTGTCTATCATCCTTCTGTCTCTTCAGGAAGAACCTGAAAGCCTACATTTGCTAAGTTTCACAAGGGTATGTGTCTATAAATCAAACCTTTTTTCAAGATCCCCCATGTCCCTTGTGTCAGTCCCCTACCTCACCTGTTCCCCTGCTTTGTCTCCTGTGTTTTAATTTTCTGTTAGACTTTCACATAATTAGAATCATAGTCAACTCTTCACTCAGGATAATCTTTTTGAAATTCACTCATGTTGTTATATGAGCTAATAGTTTTCTATGTAGCATTGTTAGAATGTATTAGTGTTTGTTCATTATGCTGTTAGTAGACTCATGGACAAAAGGTAATAGGAACACTCATGTACCAGTCTTTTGGGACATTTTTTTTTCTTAGTGAGCACCTAGGAGTAAGTTTAATATTTTTATGCTTCTACAAACAAGTTTAGTACCCTTGTTTGGTCTTTATTTCCTAAGAATATCTACAGGGCATAGGAGTACACACCCTTAATCCCAATATTCAGGTGGCAAAGGCAGGCAGACCACACAAATTCCAGGCCAGCCTGGTCTGTGTACTAAGTCAGGCCAAACAGGGATATATAGCAAAACTTAATGCCTTGTCTCTACTGCCAAGGATTCAAGAAAAATTAAGAAGGCAATAGAGAAAGCTGCTTCAATAGTTTTGTAAACTTTATATCTTAGAAAGTTTGTTCACATCAGCCTGTTTCATGCTTTGTAGCATTGTAGATGTGGTTTGTATTCAGCAGATCTATTTGATTTCATAGTTCAAAGGTAGCAGGCGAGAGTGTCCTGGCCTTGAGAACTTTCTATAAAGTGACATTCCAGATCAATTTGTTTTGTTTGTGTTTCTTCTGAAGAACAAGGTTCTTCCTCTAAGAGGAAGATGAGGATTTTAGCTAGGCCAGGAGAGTTACGATTGCAATTGACTGATTATAGGAACTCATAAGGTAAAACTCTTGGGATGTAGCCACAGGTATCCCATACACACAGTTGCCTGACAAGTGACCCTGAGCTAAGTGATACATCAGCAACATGAGATTCCATGTGAGTTTTGGAATAGGTTTGATTGACACCCTTACTGGGCATGGCCGCCTTGGTGTATGTGGAAAGTGCCTCTTAGTTTCTACTTGGTTAATTCATAGGTCTTTTTTTTTTTTAACTTTTTATTGATTCTTTGAATTTTATATCATGCACCCCAACCCCACTCGTCTCCCTGTTCCTTCATATTCCTTCATATCCACATTCTGGCCTTGCAACTCCCCCCCCCCCTAAGAAATGAAAAATAAAAATTAAAAAAAAAAAAAAAACCCAAAGCCAAAAATGTCTCACCTTGAAGCTGCAGTGTGTCATGGTTTGTCACCCAGTGTACCCTTTTGCCCAAACAGCTTTGCATGCAAGTAAGTGTTCATTGCGATGAGTCATTGATCTGGTTCAAGGCTACTACTACACTATCAATACCGGATCCCCACTGAGACTCCTTTCAGATATCCTGTTGTTGCCCTGTGTCAGGGAGATCCTACAGCTTTGGTTTTGCAGGACCAGCCCTTTTATATGCTCCCATAGTTCTTAGATGAAGTAGATGTTGGGCCTGAATCTTGGCACCGGGTGGTAGTTGAGTTGGTCAGCCCGCCTGCCCTCCTATGCCAATGCCAACAGGGCCAGCTCTCCCTCTGGGCCAGCTCTCCTAGCTTTGATAGCTGGCAAGGGGCAGGACCAGCTCTCCCACATTCACACCATTGGGGCCAGCTGTCCCTCACCCATACCATGAGAGCCAGTTCTTCATCACCACCCTGATGAGGGGCAGGACCCAGCTCACCCTAGTGCCAATACAGGCAAAGAGCAGGGCCAGCTCTCCCACACACATGCCACCAGGGCCAGCTCTAGCATGCTGCCCAGGCAGGGGGTGGGGCCAGCATTCCCATCAACCACAGGCTGTGAGGGTTGGGGCCATCTCTCCCATACTCACACCTCCATACTGCAAGGGAATTCATGTCTTATGACCAAAATTTTGGATGTTTGAAGAGTTGGACTCTTGCTTTCCTGGGAACTTTGTACTGTCCATTCTAGGGAACACAGAATGCAGAAACACTGGGACTTTATAGCTTTTAAGGCATTTCAGATTCATGCAGTCTCTTTTAAGTCCTTCATTTCCGAAAGTGTAAAGTTATCATCAGTAACCTGACACTCTTCTCACTGGAGATGAGGACTTTTTGTCAGCAAAATGACAGTGTTACTGGGACTGTCCATCTCACATGTGTGACATTCTAACAAGAGGTTTATTCCCTGGGCTAAATAGGAGGAGTGATGAATAATTTGGGTATACCATAAATTTCATTTACTGCTTTTTTGCTCTTTGCTATTTTCAGTTCCATCAATAGCTATTTTTTAAAAATCTTGTTACCCTTCTATAATCTGAAAGTGGATTTAGCAAAGGCAGAATGGCAGCGGCCACAGAGAGCATGCTCAATTTTCAGCCTCACAGGAAGACCATGCAGGACCAGGGAAAGGCCCCCAGTTGTTTTGTGGGGGGATTTATCCATAGCCAGAAGCTCTGACTTCAACTAATTTTTATCTCATGGCTTGACATTTCTTTGTTTGTTTGTATTTTGTTGTTGTTCTTGACTGTTTGGCTTTTTTTTTTTTTGAGAAAAGACATCACTGATTTGTTCATATTCATGCTGGACACTTTTTTTGTTGTTGTTATTGCATTTTTCACCCTAATCCATGCTCCATATAGCTGCTGGCTAGCAAGGAGGATAAAGACACAATCAAAATTGAAGCAGATGATGAGAATCATTTCCAGAGCATTTGGAGCAGAGTAATGTGGTAGAAACATAGTTTACTCTTTACTCTGGCTCACCATGCCCAAGTCAGTTTGCAGTCTGGAGTATTTGTAGTCCATTTTCTCTTCATTCTCCCTGTATTATGTTTCTCCTTTATGCCAGTGGGCAGCAGAGAAACTGGTTTCTTTTTTTATCAGAAGTTATAAAGTGGATGATGGAGTCAGCCATGGAACATACCTGGACATAAGGACTGGGTAGTTATAGAATAGTAAGAATTGGCTGTTGGGCCTGAATAGATTATTTAAAGAGCTAATCTACCGTTCGTTTTATGTATTGAAAACTGAGGCCTTTGAGAGGAGATGATTTATCTAGAGCACAGATTAGGGCTCCAGTGATGGAGGTAGGATAGCAATCTTTGTGTCTGGACTTTTATGACCTATCAGGTCATCAGATTGAAGTGCAAGTGTTCCTTGACGGAATGGAGTGTCTCTCTGCAATCTCTTGATCCTTATACCCTAGCTCAGTATTACTCTGGTCATTAAGCCCATCCATATAGAATCTTCTAGTCACATTGCTACTGAACAATTGGACTAAACAATCTCCAAGTTTAAAAGAACCTTAAATATTTAGATGTGGTTGGATGTGGATTGATTGGATATAGTAAGAGGTGGGTGCTGTAAGGTGTGGAACGTTTGGTCTTCAAGGTATCCACATTCACAAGAGTCATGAGTGGCCAATAGCTGATATGGATAGTTTTGGAACACAAAGCAATGGAAATGGGGGCTTTGGAATCCCATGAACCTGGTTTTGAGCCTTGGCCATGTCACTCCACTCTCTGTTTTCCTTCCTTAACTAACCTTCTGGGAAGGATCTCTCTGATACTGAAACCAAAGGACATACAGTAAGTACTCAGCAAATAATAATAATTTCTGCTTTTATTACTATAGTCTAATTTTTTTCCTTTTTTGGAGATTACTTATTTGATGGATTTAATAACTAGATTGGTGACAAAAAAAGATCCTATAAATAACAGCTCATTTGTGTGAATCTTGTCTTCCATTTAAAAAAATATTAATCATTTTTCCAGTGTGGAGAGATAGAGTGATGGCTAATATGTGTATATCACTAACAGTAATGAAGTCAAGAGGAGTTATTTATAGACTGGTTGAGAAAATTTACAGCTTTGGATAGGGGAGAGAGGATGCTAATTGTACCATCTCTGGACATGCCCAGAACAGGCTTTAACTAGAAGTCTCTGTGGTAATGCTCCTCTGGGAACCCCAGTGACCCAGGAAGGTAGATTTGTAAATAACATCTCCATGGGAATTACGAACTCTCCACCCTCCTAATGAGATATATCAAATCCCTGTTAATTACTATGTGTCAGTAGAGTAATAATAATGTATGTGTCTATAATCTAAGCAATGATGTTATATGAAACATATAACTATCCAAAGCATGATGGAGGACATTCATTCCACATTCTTCTTAGGAAGAATTTCCAAGGAGTGGACTTATGGGATGGGAGAATACGCATCCAGAGGGCTCCTGTAGTGAGTCAGACACTTACCCTAACTTGGCCATCTTATTTTATTCTCTGAACCATAGCAAGAGATATGGTACCACTTTAGAGTAAGAAAATTGAGGCTAAGGAAAGTGATACAAATGCCTCCCTTTCTTAACATGAATGTGAATGTATGGACTCGCAGGCCTGCATCCTCCCTTTCCTTCCTTGTCCCTGCCTGTGGACCAGTTCTCACTCGCCTGTATCCCTTTCTTATCCGCCTATCCTTCCCATTCTCTATATTCCTCTGTCTAACCAAACACTTTCATTTGCAGATCATGGAGGACTATGCCAAGGGTGGCTGCAAAAATGGATATTTAAGACACATGGATTCCAGTATTTTAGGCCATGATGGGGTTCCCACACCTGGTATCCCTAGAGACCAGAGCCTGGAAGACGAGCTCCTACGCATGCTTGACACTTTCTTCCAAAAGAAGGCCACAGTTTCGCTGGAATCCAGGTAGACATGGGCCCAGGTACCTCGTTGTTTGAGGAGGTTTGAGGAAGAATATACTCACTTTGTTAAATGGACTCAGGTGGTGGTGTGCAGGGTACCCGAGAGCTCCTGAAATGGCTGTGTAAGAATCTTGCCAGTCGTGCAATTAAGTAATTAGACTGCGTGCTGGTGGCTGTGAGGGGACTTGAGCAGAGCCACATTCAGGCCCATTACAAAGAGGTGAGATAAAGCTTTCCCTTAAAATTATTCCTGAGAGTCTCAGAAAGCTGCCTGGCTGTCGAGAACTAGAGGAGTCAGCCCTCCTGGCATCTCCTCCTGTTTTGGCATCAGCTTAGAAACACCATTGCAGTCGTGACTCCGCTGTTTTATGTTGAGCTTGAACTAAATTCTTTTCTCATTGTATCTGCTGGGAGCTGTTCCTATGTGGGGAAATACTACAGGCCGTGTTCCTGACACAAAGAAGGAGAAACATTAGATATGTTTGTATTTTATAAATCAGTCTTTTATGAGCTGTTTTCCCTTTCATATTCCTTCTAGACCATCCATGGCAGCTGCTTGGGCTTTGAAGCCAGTAAGAGCTGTGCTGGTTTTTCTCATTATCTCAGTTTCTCTGACTGCTTCTCAGGGTTGCTGGGTAGACTAAGGAAAAAAATAGGAAAATTGACTAGTGTGAGGTGTATCTCAACCAAAGTTCTCAGTTCTGATACAGGCAGAAAAACACAAGTTGCTACCGCTTTAACTCTTGGCAAGAGCCAGACACCCTAGTCTTCCTTACATCATTGCATTACTAAGCCTTGTGGGACCTTTCTGCTGAAAAGAAAACTGGAACATTCTGGTTTTGGCAAGCTTGATGAGGCCCAACCTCTTAATCCCTGATACCTAACATTTTCTGAGTATGAGTCCTCTGGAGAGACATAACTACTTCATCTTCAAAGGGAATTGAACAATCTTAGTTGGTTCTCAAGACTAGAGAGTTTCTGGATAACCAACCTTGTAAAGTTTGAGGTAAAAGGTACCACTGCCCCCAGATCTTGTAGGACCAAATGGAACTGTGAACTGGGGACTGTGGTGAAAACAAGGTAGTTTGGGAGATATGTGCTTGCTTCTAGTGAACAAGCTTTTCTATTCCAGCTAGTTGTCAGAAAAGCATGTGATCACTCATCACAAGTCTTCAAAATTAGTATTCTTAATCTCACGAGTTGTAAAAATTCCAACCTAATTATGGTTTTAGAGAAAGCCCCTTATGAGCCAACACTGAAAGCAAACATGATGTTTATACGTGGGTACCTGCTTTCTCTTGCACTTGCCTGTCCTATACACTTCCCAGCTACTAGCAGCTACAGCTCGTGTTAGAAAAAGAGGCCTAACTCTACCTAACCTTCGTTTTTGAACACTATTCTTCCCTGTGTACTACTGAACCCATGATGGTTTGGTCATGGTTCCAAGGCCCTATTGAAGGCCTGACTTGTATACATGCTCTAGACCAGGCCCTGGTTAGCTACTTTACAGGCTCAGCTTTACATGCTGTGGCCAGTAATCTTTTCACAAAGATGGGGGAAAGGTAACATTTTGGACCCAGCATTCCCTTTGTCATTGGAGAATTTTCTGGGAATGGGGGAGTAGGAGATATTCAATATTTTCCTTGGTCAGGGCAATACTAGTCCTATGCCTAGAAATTCCTTCTAGGAGTGAAATGTTTGTGTTGCTCTTGGTGGGGGCGGGGGTGTCTTTGAACAGAGCTCTTGTCTGGCTCTGCCATTCAGATCTGTGCCATCTGTCTCCATCTTGATTTCTTCATTCCTAGAGATGATGGTACTTACCGCCTAGGAATCTTATAAAGATGAAATAAAATAATAAATCTGGAGTATATCTATAGCACTAAGTAAAGTTTTGTGACTGTTGCTGCTCAGGCCTTGTGTTGCAAGGGTGAGTGTGCCAGTGAGTTTGATGACTGCTTGGGCTACATAGTAAGACTTTTTTTTTTTCCTAAATACCTTTCCTATTAATTCCACCCTTTGCCACTCAGCCCAGGGAAGATTTTATGAATACCATATGCAGCAGGTACACCAGCCAGCTAATGATGTGTGTCTCTATTTATTACCAAGCCAGTGTCTGATGACCCCAGTGCAAACTTTGATAGACTTAGGCCTAAGACTTCTCCTCAGCCTTTGAGACTTTCTACTTTCTAGCCGTCTACCTGGAGGGACTGTGAAAATGGAGAGACTCCAGAGTGACTGACTCCACTTGTCTGCCAGAAATGATCAGGAAATGGCTCATTAGTTGTTGTGCACTTTCCCAACTGAGCAACTCACTGTTGGTGGTGGTGTGAGAAGGCCAGGGCAGCCTGCCTTGTGGAATGAGCAATGCTCCCTTTCCTTTTCCTTGGCATTCACCTTCTGTGGATTCCAAGTCCTTGCCTTACATGTTTCCAGTTTACCCTCTAGAGGCGTGATTCAGAATTTCTTCATCAAAAGTTTTTGGTGTCTTTAGTTCAATGTCAAGTGATAGTTGATAGCTGAAAAATTGTAAAAATATGAAAGAGGAGTACTAGGTATGCTTAAGAATTGTTTTTGAAAGGCTCATACAATTTTGAGTTCCAACTGACCGCAGAAGATCTGATTTGTACCTGTGGGCATAGTTGAGAGATAGGTGTAGATCCACCAGAATGTGAGGCTGGCAGGGAGTCTAAAGATGGCACTGGAGAAGTGGCCAAAGGGACCGGACTAGGATTAGGTTGTCGGGGAGAATATTGGCTAGTGTTTGGAGGTACATTTTATAGTTCAGAGGGAATAGAAACTTGGGGGTTCTAGAAAGGATCCTACCCTAAAAGTCCAGGGATCTCTCTGGTGTTCTGGTATCCACCTCCAAAACCTAGGCTGCTTCTCTAGCCCTAGCCTGCCATCATTTTCTCCAGGATCATTGTGACAGCCTCCTCCCATTCAGGCATCACAGTGCTGCTGATAGGCATTTAAACATGCAATGTGTTATTCTACCTAGCTGTGCGTTTCCGCTAGCCATGTATCTGGTAGCCCACTTCTTAGCTGTTTGTGCTGTTCTTGCCTTGCCTTCTCTGCATAGGCAAGATGCCACACAGCATATTGGTACTGAGAACAAATCTCAGAGTAGCCTTTGTTTCAGGGCTCTGTTGCACCCCAGCCTTGGCTAGCAGCTCGTATTACCCGTGTCTCTAGGGCCTGTGTGCCTGGCACTTACTGTGGCAATCACTGAACTATTTTTCAGGTTCTCTTTTTTCCTGTCCCACTAACTGAGGACCCGTCCATTTCATTAGTCACTAAACAGATAGAAGCAATCACATCCGAGCCCCTGTTTGACGGTCAACTGCAAACTGCCTTTTCTAGGGTGGACTAGAAGTATCCCTGCTGCTATCCAAGAACAGGCCTCCCCTTGTGACTTCACTTCTGACCTCCTAGCTCCCTGTCTCTTCTGAACTCCCCCCCCCTTTCTTTTTTGCCTTTTTTTCTGAGTCATTTTCATAAGCATGAGACACACCTGATATTAGACGTTTGGGAAGAGTGCCTCCTTCCCTTCTGATTTCACATCCATTTCAGCTACTGTCCAATTTCTTTGTTCTCATTTGAGGTAAAATTCTCAAAAGAATTGCTGATATTCACAGCTTCCACCCTCTCCCATTCTCTACACCATCATAAGAGCCTTCACAGCCTTTGCCTCTATCCAGTCGGTAACAGTTTCTAAACTGGGAAATCCATTGCCAGCCTTGAGCAGCAGCTGCCCTTCTCCCTGGCTGCTGTTTCTTTTCACCTCCCTGCCCTCTCTCCCTCTCTGCCTCCTCTGTTAAAGGACACTGGTGTGTCCCAGAGCCAGGGACTCGGCCCCTTTCTTTCTCCATGCCTCCACTCCTTCCTGACGTTAAATGGGCTACGTGGCTCTGATTTCTGCATCATGATCCTAACAGCCAGCTGTGTGCTGGACACCTCCTCCTGTCTGTGGATCAGACATTTCAGTGCTGACCTAAGACCCACGTGGTGCCACTCTGCTGCTTTCTAGTATTAGTCATGTTTATGTCCACGTTGCCTAATAGCTGTAGCCCAAAGTGCACGCTCCTCAGTCCCTAAAGCCCGCAGCGAGTCCTCACAGTCACGCCTCAGATTATAGCCCTAAATCAGTCCCTTCTCATCTCCACTCTTACCTTCTCACTGCTAACATCTCTTGTTTGGACTTCTGCAGCTGTGCAGCCTTCTTATTTCCCTTCCTGTTCTCATTTCTGCTTTCTGTAGTCCAGTCTCCATAGAGTAGCCAGGGTCTTTTTCAGACTTATGTCAGATTACATCTCTTGTATGTTAACACCTTTTAGTGGGTCCCCACTGTCACAGTCAGATCAGAGCTTCTTGACCCAACCTCTGCTATTTCTCCATCTTTATCAGCCACACTTGTGTTTGCTGGGCCTCAGCCACACTGACCAAGCTTGTTCTTAAAGGGGGCTCTGGTAGCTAGTGTTGTTTCTACTGTGATAGACTCACCAAAATGTACAATCAGCAGATCCTGAGTGAGCAGTCAGCTTTGTGGAGAGGTTCCTCCTGACTACTTGATTTAAAGAGATCCAATGTGTACACTTTCTGCTAGATTTCTTCTCTCCTTCCTTCTCATTCATAATACTTACATTATATCATAAGTACTATGCATTGATTTAGCTATCACTGTATGCACGGCTGTGTCTGTCTTTGCCTCAATGGCATGTCCATTCCTCTTTGGAAGAATGGAAAGTATCCAGTCAGTATTTGAATGAATGGCAGATAGTTGAGCATTCCACAGTGCAGCAAAGGCTATGTTTGGGAAGCCAGAAAGAGTTAGAGCTCTCTTGGAGTCAGAAAGGGCTGGGTTTTAATCTTTGCTCTGCCACTTGGCTGGGAGCTTGTTTCTCTTTGAGCCTGTTTCTTCATCTGGTCTCACAGCCTGTGAGGATGTTGTGTATTTAAAGGACCTGACACATGGCAAGTGCTTAGTAAATGTCAGTGCCTTCTTTATACCTTCTGCTTGGCACAGATGCTCAGGAGGGTGTAGAAGAGTACCGCCCAGGCTTTCAGATGAGACCCTTGGACCACGCCAATCCGAAGGTCCTGACTACAGAGACAGCTTAATGAATTCACTGTTCCCATTTCCAGCCAAGCAACACTTGAAATGTTTGATTGAATAGCCACCACTTTAGTATATTGCAGTGGCCTCCATTGCCACTGTTTACTACCCATTTGTCAAGTCTTTTTCTTAGGTTTTATTGTGTGTTGTTTGGTGATGAGTGATTGTCCTCCTTTGACTAGCTGACTAGCAGTTGTCATTATTTCTTACCTATATTAAGAACGAAAAGGAAAAAAAGGAAAATTTAGTTCTGATACTAAGAATACCAGAAATATTTTTAAAGTCGAGGTTTATTATAGCTTTAAGGTGGTCTGTGTAGTCTAAATGATTTCACACCAGAAGTGAGTGGTGCAGCATACATTTTGCTTTTAATTTTTAAATTTTGAGTTGAATTCACTCCCTTGATCTAGACTGTGTGACTCTGGAAATGAGGTGGGCCTTACTGCTGTCTGCAGAGGCCATGTTGAGAAGGTGGACTGACATCAGAGGGAGGCTGGATATATCTTTCTCACAAGATTTCATGAAATAAAGCAGTAAGGAGAAACTGAGTGGAAAAGGCAAGAACAGTAACACAAAGGCGTCTCTGTGACTGCGTGAGCTCACCTCTACCTGAGGGGCCCTTCTAGAAGGCAGTCACAGCTCCTAGACCAACCCTTGACTGGAGCACTTTCTCTCAATTCTCTAACTGTTTCACCTGTGCTCCATCCTTTTGTTTTCTTTCTTTATTTTGTCAGTGATTTAAGCTTTATTCTTGGTGTGTAGGGGAGGGGCTGGAGGGATGGCTCAGAAATTAAGAGTACCTGCTGCTCTTCCAGCATCCTTTTAGCAGTTCAGATCTGTCTGTAACTACAGTTCCAGAGGATTTGACACCCTCTTCTGGCTTCTGCAGGGACTGCATGCCTTGCTGCATAGACATAAAACAAAAATAGACACACACACAAAATAAAAAGAAATCTTAAACCCTTTTCTGTATTCTTCAATAGATTGCTTTCTGTTCTCTTGGATATGAATTTTCTGATTTCTTAGTAGTCATTTTTGGCATATTCATATGTATATGTGGGTGTGGTGTGTGGTACATGTATCAAGCAGGTATGTGTGCCTGTAAGCACACATGTGGAACACAGAGTAAGATGCTTTCCTCTGTTACTGTCTGCCTCATTGCTCTGAGACAAAGGCCTGTCATTGAGCTGGAAGCTCACCTTTTCAGTTATTGTGGCTGGCAGTGAGCTCTTGGTGTACACCTATCTCTGCTCTCCAGTGCTTGCATTACACGCCCATGCATCCATGCCTGTATTTTTACATGGGTGCAGAGAACAAGCTTTCTTACTTACTAAGCCATTTTGCCTGCTTGATTGTTGTCTTTTTAAAGACAGGATTTTACCTGCAAATTTAGTTTGTGTTTATTAACCACCCACACCTTTAGTCTCCTAGGGTGAGAATACTGAAGTTGTCTCAGCTTGGCCCTTTGGGGCCTATAACTTCTGTCAGATTTGTTTCTGCCCTGAGGGTGACTTTGTGTATCTGTTGTTACCCCCCACCGCAGTTCCAGGCTGTGTTTCCGTTTTGGAATCTTTGGTTTTGTGTCCTCTTGTGCCCTCTTGTTGTGTATTGAGCCCTGTGGTGCACCTCTTGTTGTGTATAGCTGCCTGCTGTTATTTCTGTGAGTGGATGAGAGTGGAAGGAGCACACGTGTGTTACAGCACCATCTTGACGGGAAATCTCTCCTTTACACAGTAGCTCTTCACCTTTCTGAAGTCCGTTTGTGAAGAGGCCTGTCCTTTGCTCAGCACGATGTGGCATGTGAGATCTTCCTGTGTCCCCTGCCTACTTCCTAGCCTTACTTTTTTCTTCACCGCAGAGTGACCATGACTGTTCATCGCAGTGTCATGCTTACACCACCATTCAGTTCCCCTGTGACTCACCACTGCCTTGTAGATTAGTCTCTTATTTACCACCCCTTTCTAGCATGAGTTGACATCTTTGCTGGAGCCCTTCTGCCAGTACAGTGTTCAGCACACAAAGGAGCATGTGCCAGACCAGAACCATCCTGGCTGCTTCCCATGCTGGCTTTACTCCAAGTCCCTGAAAAGCAGAGCCAGAGACTCAGACTTGTGTAGGGGAGCAGGATGTCAGTGAAGATGGTTGGTGTGGGCAGCTGGGCAGCTGGGCAGCTTAGCCTGGGCTTCTGTCCTCAGGATGGAAGCTAGGACATTCATATCACAGCTCTCAGCTCAGAGATCTCAGCTCTTTCCACTCCAGCCTGTCTTGCTGGCTGGCTCAGCTTTGGAAAGAGTTCCAGGGCAGCAGAGAAGCATAGGGTGCTTGAAGTGGGACCTGCTATGTCTCCACTGTCCACGCAGCTTCAGCTACTATCAGAGGTGGGACAAGGGCACATGACAAGGGACAGTGAAGAACATCTGCTGCCTGGATACTATCTCTTTTAATCCTCATTGCTCCTTTAATCTTGCTCTTCTGTGGAAGGAAATTTACCTTCCTGTCAAAGAGTCACGTAGAGTTTGGAGCCATTTCATTTGTTTGTTTATTCATTTATTTATTTGAATTTATTTTCTGGCTGGGGTCAAATTGAGAGCCTTGCACATGCTAAGCAATTGCTCGGTCTCCGAGCAGTACTGTCAACCCCTGAAGCCATTTTTATTTGTCCTTTTCCAAGTTTGCTTTCTATTGCTTTGAAAAAGACCTTGTCCAAAAGCAACTTGGGGAGCATGGTGTTTATTTGGCTTACAGGTCCATCATCCGAGAAAGCAAGACAGGAATCTAAGCAGAGACCATGGAGTAATGATGCTTACTGGCTTGCTCAGGCTGCTTTGTTATACATTCCACGATCACTGCCCAGGGATGGCACTGCCCACAGTGGGCTGGGTCCCTCCCTATCAGTCAAGAAAATGCCCCCACAGGCTTGACTATAGGCCGATCTGAAGGGGCATATTCTCAATTGAGATTCTCTCTTCTCAAATGACCCTAGATTGTGTCAATTTGACAAAAACAACTAGCACAGCCTTCAAAGCAATGTACTTTGTGCTCTATCTCCATGCTTGTTATGAAGCATCCCTTCATTAAAATCTGTTTATTGAGCACCCGTTATACAGCAAGATGGATCAGGTCACCCATGGAATATCCAGGTTGGCACAGTTCATCCAAAGCCAATATTATGTACTGAACGTGGGAATGGGGCCAATGTCATGGAGTAGGGCACCCTATTATTGCCATGGGCATCCTGTGATCCCATGTGCACCTTCCTAGGCCAGCCCCCTTTTATATATTCATGTGGTCCACTTAATTGGCTTTGTACCTGTGTGACATTATCCATGAACTCAACAAGGTAATATCTGTCTTGTTTGGGTGTTGTGAGGTTGCATGAGATCAGATGATTGTCATGGTTCCTGGCATATTTGGGAGCTTACTATGTTTAATGTAGGTCGAATCTGGACGGGATTGGTGGGGGGAAACTTGGGAGGCTGGGTTGTCGATGAAGCTGAAGCAGGAGGCTGATTCTCCTGCTGTCTTCTTTTGGAGAAACAGGCCGGATCTTCTGAAAGCACTCGGTGCCTTGCTTTTTGAACGAATATGCTTGGCGCAGCAGGGTCTTCCTGGAGATCACCTTGATAGTAAAGCTCAGAAGGCACTTCATCAAGTAGCTGTTCAGTTGAGAGATGAACTTGGCCATTCCTTCCCAGACAACTCATTCTCCAAGTCACGCAATGAACTCAAGTCAACATGGGGAACCTGGCTAGTAAAGACAGGTGACGAAGCCAAGATGGAGGTGAAGAATGCCTCAGTGCAAACTATCACCATAGAGGACACCCCACATGGATTCAAATCTGAAAGCAAGAGAGAAGCTTGGGAAGAGAAACCAGAAGAGGCCATTTTCAACACTGACCCTGAGTCAGAGGCCTTGTCTGAGATGCCAGGGCTACAGGCCACTCCCTTCTCCTTCTCCAGTACAATCAACAAGGTAAGGTTTTGTATATAGTAATTATGTATTTACCTTAAACAACAATAACAAAAAAGTTTTAAAAAATCACGTTCAATGCCACCGCATTTTCTGTTTCTGTGAAGGCCAAGTCTGGCAGCTTCCTTTTCCTGTGTTGTCCCCAGCCTCTATCTCCAGGCCTCTCCTCTCCTCTTCTCTGCCCCCTTCTTCCTCTCCTCCCACTTTTTACTCTGACCCCAGCCCTATCTTATTTACCAGGATACTTTTGTGTTTTCACTAGGAAAAACACACATGGAATTCTGTTTATCTATCTGCCTGCAACTTTCTCTTTGGTTTTATGAAGTAGGATGTTTCCCCATGATGGCTGTTTAAGATTCCATTGGACCAGAGTTTATATCTACTGAAGGACATTTCCATTAGCATGTTGCAGTAAAATTGTAACAACTCAACTTTAGAGGATGAGAGCCTGGCTTCTGTTTTAGGAGGGCTTTGGATGGGAGACATCATTCTGAGAGCTTTATTTCTATTGGATACCAGATTCTGAGCCCTCAGGGTTAGCCAGCCTAAAGTAAAGGGCCGAGGCTGGGGCACGCACTGTGTCTGCCTGAAAGACCACCCCTGATCCCTGTCAAGCTGCCCTCTAGCCACAGTGGTCTAAAATAGAGAGATCTGGTTTTGCTGAGTGAATGTGTGTGTGCTGGTGTTCTCTCTGAGCTGCTCTGTGAGCTGTAAGCACAGTCCACAGGCCAGATGATTAAGTACCAGACTTTCTTGTCAGTGCATGATTAGACCTACATTACAGTCCTTTGGGAGTGAGGGTTGGTGTTGAGAATCTCTGTAACAGAGATGTGTTCTGATGGAGAAGGAAGGGGTCATGATTCTGATACCTTTAGTGAAGGCTGTGGGATGCTTGCTGCTGATGGTTGTTTTGTCGCATAGAAATCAACTGTACACACTGCTTCATAGCATCAGAATGGAGAATTAAGTTTATTTTCTGACCACTAAATTACTGCTTTTGTGCCTACCAAACAGAGTTAGATCTATCATTAGCAAAATTGCTTTTGATTGTTTTAAATTATGCACCAAAACTGTAATTTCTAGAAAAGGGTTTTCTAAAGATATCAGTAGAGACTAAAACAAAAATATATATATACTGCCATTATATTAATGGTACTCAAAATGCAAATTTGTTCAGGTTGGCTGGAGTAGAATTGCTCTTGTTTGCCCCAGCTCCTTCAGTTTGTATTAGGAAAACTAGGTAGGGTTATTTTTTTTTCTTTTTTGTTTGCTTTCTTGTTTGCTTTTTTCTGATGTGTGATAGATACCATCCTGTGTTTAGGAAATTGGATAATTGAATGGACTTAATTTTTCCAAATATGTTAATTTTATTTTCAAATAAAATTATTTTTGCCATGTTTTCAGAACAAAGAAAATTTTATCATTTACTTATATTTATCATCTGTATGTACCGAGGATTCTGCTGAGTTCCCTATATTATCTGACTTAATTTTTTTTCAACAAATATGAGTAGGTATTACAATCATTGTACATAAGAAGATACACAGTGCCACAAGACTTAGAGACCTGACCAGAATGCCTCAGTTGGCAAGTGGAGAGGGGGTAGTTGCTTGCTTGGCTTCAGAGGAAGGCAGACATTGGCTTCCTTTGTGGCTTTGGTAGTGGCAGAACTGGTAATCCAGTGACTTAAGCCAGAAGTCTGGTATCTAGTTAAAAAGAATATCATTGCAGCCTAAGAGTGAGGCAGAGACCAGATAGCCTGCTTGTTACATGGTTATAGAGGACTTTATAGATAAACTTATGCTTGTATCAGGCCTGGCTGCCTACCTTACCTCTCTCAGTACCTTGAATGGGATCAATGCAACCCCAATTCCCAGGCTATATGGAAGCACAGTGAGGAAAGAATGCATGTGCCTAGAGCAGTGTGGCTATGTGGCAAGAGCTCAGAACATGTGAATTCCATTCCTAAGTAAGGCCTTACAGTCTGCCTTCATTAATAGCGATGGTAGGTGGGACTGCTCCAGTCCATACGGCAGCGTTTTATGTGGTGTTATTTCAGAACTTGTGTTAGGCTGACTGTTGGCAGTCTTCCATCTTCAAATAGGCTTTGGCATTTGTACACTTCAGATCTCTTCTTTGCTGCCATATGACACACAGATTTGGGTCCAAGAATAAAGATTGGTGGAAACCCAGAACCAAGAATTTGACTGTTATTTCCCAGTCCTCTGCTGAGGCATTTACCTCCTCCCGAGTGGTTCCTCTCACTTCCTCAGACTACCCTTGTCCTTGAACATTTTCTCTTCTCTTCCTTGGAACTCCAGAACAGAAAGCATCTCACTTTTCCTAACAGCCTTGGAATCTGAAGAGCTACTTTGACCCCTGAGTCTTTTTGCTGAATGATGTTTAAGTAGCTGTTTGACATCTTGGTTCTTTGAGAACAAGCATGATGGAACATTTCCATAATTCCCTAAGCAAGTCCTGTACTCCTTAGTAGTCAAACCAGTCTCCCACCCTCCCATCCCAAGTGCTAAGCAGCCACTAAAATCTACCTCTGGTCTTGAACATTTCCTATAGTAGAATCCTGCAATATGTGACTAGCTTTTCCACTCAACATAATGCTTTCAGCGTTCTTTCATATTGCAGTAAGAGATAGTTCTTCCTTTGTTTTTTCACCACGTAGCATTCTGGGGTATGGCTATTTCACATTTTATTTTGGATATTATGCATTTCTTTGCTACTCATGCAGATGTTTGTGTGATCAAGTGTTTTTACTTCCCTTGATTAGATCCAAAGGGTAAAGATGGTGGGCCATCTGTAAAGATGGATGGTTACTCTGTGTTTAGCCATTTTGAGGAACTTCTAACTTACTGGCTGTGCCATTTTACCTTCTTCCCAGCAGTGTATGAGTCTTCCAGTTCCACCACTTCCTCGCCCACATTTGTACCATCTCTGACTGTAGCTTCCCTAGTGGGAATGAAGAGGCATGGGTGTATTCTGTTGAGATTTCAGTTGCATTTCTCTGATGGCTGGTGAAGCTGAGCATCCTCTCATGTGCTTGTTAGCCCTGTGTTGTTTCCAGAGACATGTATCCCTGATTGCTTTCCTGTTTTTTAATTGGGCCACTCTATTTCATTATTATTGAGTTGTAATACTTTATATATTCTAGATTTGAGTCTTTCTTCTCATTTTTTGAGTGTGTTTGAAATTCACCACTGGAAAGACATCCTCATTTGGCCTCTAGAGTGTCTACTATATACTTGATTGGAACCTATGATAAGTGTGATAGAGATATGCAGAGGTTGAAACCCTGGGCCTTGCATTCAGGTGTGGAAGACAGTGAATATGGATTTTCTCAGCCATTACAATGATGCTGATGTCCTCTAGAGAAAATGGCAGGGGACACTGAGTGTATAACGGGAAGCTTTGGCTTGGACTTGCAAGTCAGGGGCTTGTTCTCTTGAGGATGGCACATTTGAACTGTCCTGATAAATGATTGCTTAGTAGGGAAGTGGAGGTGAGCAATTATGAGTGTTCTAGGCAGATACGCTAAAGCCCTGAGGTGCAAGAAGTGTGATATTTCGAGGAACCTATAGAAGGTTAATGTGACCAGAGAGTGGGCTAAAGTGGGGATGGGTAGTGACTTAGACTATAGGTCATGCTGTACTTTGTAAGCTATGGTATGGACATTGACTGACTTAAAATTACCAGGAAACTGTTACCGTTTTAAGCAACAAGGAAAAGACATAATGAGTGGATGAGCAAAATAGCTGTGATAGTAACCTGCTGGTGGGGATGTGGCATGATGGAATCTAGGAGTTGATCGCCTATAAAGCTTTCATTTAAGTTAGGCAGGTTGGAAGCTCTGAGTTTGAAAAATATACTAGGTAGCAACCCAGTCAGTAGCCACTTAAGTAGAGGACTAGCAAGAATATAAGACAGATGGGTTCACAATAGGAATAGTGGGAAATGAGGAAACAGGTAAAAACAAAATAAAAACATTTCCTAGAAAACTGTGTTAAAGATGGGATGGCCATATTTATAATGTTTGGGTTATCCAAAGAGACCATGGGCCAGGGCCTGGAGGGTATAAAGAAGGGCCCTTGACAGTCAGTGTGTGTATATGTCTACCAAGGGGGGTGGGAATCTGCCAAGATCTATGCTCTTTCTTAGGGATGGATAAAGATGATGCTATTATAGGACTAGAGGTAAGTAGTTTGAAACTTACTTTAAAAATGCAAAAATGTTGCCCACGAAACAAAAGAGTGTTTTAATCACACTCAGTACTTTTCATGTGTGTTTCCAGGATGCTGAGAAGATGGGCTTTCTGATCCAATTAAAAACACCTGAATTATTGGAAAATAAGTATGATCTTCCTGCCTCCCCAGAGGAGGTAGCTCAGCTCCAGAGCCAAGTTCTAGAGCTGCAGGGGGAGCTGAAGGAGTGTAAAACACGTAATAAGCAACTCCATGACAAGCTAATTCTTGCAGAGGCAATGATGGAGGAGATGGCAACGCCCAAACCTGTGCTGCTGAATGGTAAGCATCAAGAAAATGGTTCTCTGTGAGCTGGGTGAGTAGCCCACAGAACTGCCTAAAATACTATTCCTGTTGTTCAGAATTGTGGTAAGTTTGTATATAAGCTTAATGAACTGCAGTGATTAATCCTAACTCCTGAAAGATGCACAGTGGATAAATATGAGAAGGGAAACAATTGGCTTCTTATTTTGGAATCTGGACTAGTGAGACTTGTAGTATTCTTAGGTCATGGAGGCAGAGGTCTCTGTTGCATTCCCTTGAAATCCTATATGGGTGCCTTGGTTTGAATCTGGATTTTTTGGACTAGCTCCCAGGCCTGTGAGAGACTTAGCAGGTGGCAGTATGGTTTGTTAAGTGATGGTCTTCTTTGCAGAGTTATCTGACTAACCTGAGGCTCACCTCAAATGCAACTGACTTCATCTCCTGTACACTTAACATAATTCCCTACTCATGGTCCTTCTGGGACCTATGGGTTAAAATATTCCTAAGGAGGCAGAATCCAAAGACTTGGACAAAACATCTCAGACACCTGAACTAGGTAGCTCCTAGTTCAGAACAGTAGTGCTTCAAGATTTTGGACCACCAAAATTAGGAGCTGTGGCTTTGTTGGAGGAAGTGTGTCATGTCACTGGAGGTGGGCTTTGAGGTCTCCTATATGCTCAAGCCATGCTCAGTGAGACAGACTACTTCTTGTTGCCTTCCTATCAAGATGGAGGACTCTCAGCTATAGCACCATATCTGCCTGCATGCCACTGTGTTGCACCATGATTATAATGGACTGGACCTCTGAAACTGTAAGCAGGCCATCACAATTAAATATTTTCCTTTATAAGAGTTACTGTGAAAAAAAAAGTTACTGTGGTCATAGTGTCTCTTCACAGCAATAGGAACCCTAACTAAGACAGAAGTTGGTACAGGGACTGGGGTATTGCTGTGAAAGACTGGACCATGTTTTTGTTTGGAGGAATTTGGGCTTTGGTACCTTGGGTTAGGAAAGAAGGAAAATGCTTTAAGTGCTGCTTAATGACCCTACTAGTAGGAGCATGGAAGACAGTGGTGCTAAGAGTGATTTGAACTGTCAGGGGTTGGCTCAAGAGGTTTCAGATGAGAAGAGTTTTAGTATGTTGCCTAGAAATTATTCTTGTGATATTTTGGTGGAAAATGTGACTGCTTTCTATCCTGGTCTGAAGAGTTTACTTGAGGCTGAAATGAAGAGTTTTGGGTAAATCCGTTGGCAGAGGAAATCTCAAAACGGGCCAGTATAGGCTCTGTTGTATGGTTACTAGTGTTATCTCTAATGAAGATATATAATGAGAATGAACAAACTGAGCAAGGAAAAATACAAAATGTAAAATTTGAGGAGAAAAGGAGCACCAGAAAATGGAATGGAGGTATGTCCTGTGTTCAATGAGATAAACAGATTAAGAAATGGGATAAAATAAGTGGTGACCTCAAGGCAGCATCCCACCCAACTAAATTTCCAATTTGTGAAAAGGAATTAAAGAAAAGCTTGGAGCCAGCTGTGGTGGTGCATACCTTTAATCCCAGCACTGGGAAGGCAGAGGCTGATGGATCTCCAAGTTTGAGGCCAGCCTGGTCTAAAGATTCAGTTCCAGAACAGCCAATCTTTGGCAGTGAAAGTGACCATCAAAAACGGAAAGCTGGTGAAGATGTAATTGATCAAGGGGGCCATGTTCCTGCTCCAGTAAGCAGTAGACCTTGGCAACTTCAGCCACATGACCCTGGCTTTAAAGATAGAAGAAAGGACTAAGGAGTGTCACTGAGGCAAGGCATATATGTCATGGGATCCCTGAATGGAGGCCAAGAGAGACCATTTGCATGAAATTGTGATGTTGAATCCTGGATTATCTTGGAGACTCCAAGATTTTGGAGATGCCAGAGCCATGGGACACCTGCCAAGGAAAGCTGCTAACAGGGAGTGGAACCAGCCTAGGAGAAAGAAGTGTGTTGATGTAATGTTTGGAATTTGCCCAGCTAGGTTTCGGTCTTGCTTTGGTCCTTAATTTCCTCGCTGTGCTCCCTTCCCTACCTTTTGGAATGGTAATGTATTTCATGTGCCATTATATGTTGGAAGTATGTGATGTGCTTTTTAATTTTGTTTTTACAGGGAATTACAGTTAAGAGATTAACAAGAATCCCAGAAGAGACTTTGAAGTTTGGACTTTTAAATATGGTTGAGACAGTGGTAGACGATGGGGACATTTGAAGTTGGACTGAATGCATTTTTGTATTATGATATGGCCACAAGCCTTTGGGGGCCAGGAAATAGAATTTGGTAGTTTGAAAGGAAATGGCCCCCAAAGGGAGTGGCTCTATTAGGAGGTGTGGCTTTGATGGAGTAGCAATGGCCTTGTTGGAGGAAGTGTGTCACTGTGGGGGCAGGCTTTGAAGTCTGCTATGCTCAAGATACTGCCCAGTGTCTCAGACAACTCCCTGTTGCTTTTGGATCAGTATGTAAGGGCTCTCTGCTCCTGCTCCAACACCATGTCTGCCTGCTTCCTACCATGTTGATAATGGATTAAACCTCTGAACTGTAAACAAGACACCACAATTAAATATTTCCTTTATAAGAGTTGCTATAGTTATGGTGTCTCTTCACAGCCAACCTTCACTAAGACAGCCAACCCTCTGAGAATCTGGAGAGTACAGAGAACCCTCATAGAACACTTTAGATCAGCACGAAAGTAGCATTTACATCTTTGCAAAATTTTTATGAACCTACAAATGTGTCTATGTTGACACTTGATTTTGATCTCCTGCTGTAAGCAAATGACAGTCACATGGTGAACCTTTATCCACAATAGGAACCTTTATTAAACTCGGTGTGCCAATCTGTTCAAGACTCTGTGGTGATAGGAGCACAAAACAGATGAGGTCTGTTTCCAGCTTCTGTTCTCGAGTGTGTGTGAAGACAAACTGCTAAGTGTATAATACAATGCCTGTGAAAAGTGCAGCGGAGAAAGTAGAGCAGGATGAGGGGCTTGTGGAATGAGGAGTGAATAGGGTTCAGTAATCCTCATGAATGTTAGGATGCTCTATGACAAGGACGAGGAGCAGTTATTGTCCTGGGGAAAGGAACTAGGGCAAAGGCCATGGTATTGTTACACTTGAGAACTTAGGTATAGAGTAGAGAGCCCAGTTACATGACTGGTGTGCATGCATGGGAGAGAGGCAGATGTGGGAGGTGAGGTCAGCAGACTAAGTGGATGGGCTATCAGAGACTATTCTAGGACTTCCCTTCAGAAGAATAGAAACTGTTGGAGGCTTTTGAGCCACACAGTGACATGATCTGACTTAAGCTTTAGAACAGGAGTTGACAAAGTACTGTGTGTGGGCAAATCAAGCTTGGTGCTTGCTTTTGTGTTTTAAGCTTATTGATACCCAGCCCCATTCATTCACATATCACAGACTGATTATTATGAAGTAGAGTTAAAGGTATGCTAGAGGCCCTAAAGTAAAAATGTATTATTTCACTTTTTGAAGGAAATAGGCCAACTTATGTTTTAAAGGAATAGTTTCCTTTGCAGTCCATTGGAAGGATGGAGTTGCCTTGCAACAGGATAGAAAAGACCACAGTAGAGACCAGCTTGGGGGATGTTAAGTTTCTGGCTAAGGGTTTGTTAAACATCCCAGTAGAGACTTCAGGTAGGAGACAGGTGAGTTTGGAGTCTAGAAGAAGAGAATAAGCTTGAAAAGAAACCAGGGAATAACCACATATGCTGATTTTGATATTGTATAGCTCAGATCCATAGAGGTGAGGCTGAGAAGTTCTAGAGGTTAGAGGTTGGACTGAGGAGGGGCAGCAGGTGAGGTGGGACACCAAGTAAGGGTGACATCTCAGCATCTCAGAAGATGAATTAGAGTCATGGTCAGATAGTGATGGTAAGATTGATGGTAAGAGGCTTTGAGGATCTGCTTTGGTGTTTAATGAGGCCTTTAAGAAGAAAACCTCTGTGGGAGGGGCCTGATGGGCATGGCTTCCAGAGGGACAGTATGGAGGCCAGAAGTTGGAGAGATCAAGGTTAGACACCTCTGTGGAATTGGGAGGTGTGAAGGGGTAGGGCCACCAGGTTCCAAGTTGTCAATGAATCCATAGAGACCCAGTGAACCAGGGGACCGAGATGACTGAGGAAATTGGGGTAATCAGCAGGCAGACTGTAGGAGCTGCACGGTTGGGATTTCTGGAGGAATGAGTGGTCTTCACGTGGCAGCAGGGAGCACAGGCTCTTATAGACCTCCAGGCTTATGATTCGGGGATCTGGAATAAGAACCTCTACCACAAAGGCTGCAGAAGCAGTTTTCCTCAGGACAGCCTAGGTTTTCTTAGATCAAGGACTAAGACAAATGTTCAGAAAATGTCTTAGTCAGGGTTTCTATTGCTGTGAAAAGACACCATGTCCACAGCAACTCTTACAATGAAAACATTTAATTGGGGCGGCTCGCTTATAGTTTCGGAAGCTTAGTCCTTATCATGGCGGGGAGCATGGTGACATGTAGGCAGACATGGTGCAAGTGAAGTAGCTGAATGTCTTATATCTTGCAGGTAACTGGAAATGGTTTGAGAACACTGTGTGGTATCCTGAGCATTGGAAACCTCAAAGTCCACCCTCACAGTGACATACTTCCTCCAACAAGGCCATATCCACTCAAGCAAAGCCACACCTCCTAATAGTGCCACTCCCAAAGAGATTATGGGGGGCAGTTACATTCACACTACCACAGAAAGCTTGGCTATTTCTAGCTTGCCAATAAAAGATTCAAGTACTGATAGGAAATTGTGTAAGATCAGGGCATTTCTAGAGTGGGTAAGGGTTGGAGGTAATCCTGGGAGCCCTGGGTTTCCTGTGGCACTAATAAAATGAGTCCTTGATAATTGTTGAACCCATCATACACAGTAAATACATGATCTAATTGAATCTTCCTACTGTCTTTGGAGGCAGTTCCAGTAATTATTGTCTCCATCTTAAGCCCAGGCAGCAGTTGAAGAGAGGAAGTGACTTGGACACAGTTACTCTGGTACTCATTGCCAGGGTTCCATATGAAGTAGCCTGACTGATGAATCCAAAGCTTGCATTCATTCTTCCTCCATGGGGCCTAACACATAATAATACTCTCTCTCTCTCTCTCTCATAGGGATATTGTGATGCTCTGCAGCCAGAGGCAGCTTCCTTTTAATTTTAGATTGTCTCTTAGGTTTACTTACTTGAGGTTTCAGGGTCAGTCACATTCTATAGAATCAGACTTCTTCCCTCCTTTCCCACTTTCCATTAATCCTTCCTTCCATCCATCTAGGCATCTAGTCACCCTGTTAGTTCACATTATCTGCCTGCCTGCTTTGTCTCCAGCCAGCTTGGGGAGTAGGAGAAAGACAGTCCACATAGAGTTCTCTACCTTCTGAGATTATTGACCAGTGTTGAGGGTGGGATGGGCCTTTAGAGGTAAAGTGCTGTGGCAGAGGTGACCCAGCCAGCAGAGGGACTGGCATTTGTCTAGGACTTGCCATCTGCTCTACACACTTGCTGAGGCCCTAGACTGCAGCAGCCAGGTGCTGGCTCTGGCTATCACCCAGAAGCCTCTGGGGCTTCTCTCACTTTGGAAAAGTGAGCATGGGTTGATGGAATTCATTTTCTCACTCATACTTTTTTGAGAATTTGGACTTAAACCATTTCAGACAAGCTGTACTATATTTATGCTTTTATGTCCTGTTATGGCAGCTCGATAGATTAATTTTATCTTATAAATTGCATTTTGCCTCCCCAGTGTTTTTATTCTCCCAGTTGTATCTTTGTGTTCTTCTCAGTTGCTTGGCTAAATTTCAAGTTTGCCGTTTTATTTTTCTTTCTCATTGCCAGGGCCTATAGCTCAGCCCGTTATGAGAGCAGCCTACCAGGACAACCCAGGCAAGCAAGAAGGACCTGAAACCACACACTCTGCTTGGAGAGACAAGGAAGTGGAGAGTGACCAATACACAAGCTTTGAGATCGGTGAGAATTCAGCCACTATGCAACAGCTACTGAGTACTAGGCATTGTTCAGGGCCGTTTTACATCAAAGTTCTTACTAGGCCCTGAAGATCCCTTTTTGGGGGCTTCATTATCGTTCCCGTATAACACAAAGGACAGATGAGGTTTTGTGAAAATGACTGACTGATGATCTCATGGCTGGTAGGGAGGCAGTAGAGTCAGGGCACAACAGAATGTCAGTGGGGCTTACTGTTCTATTTTCAGACTCCTCTGCAAGGCAGAGGGCGGGTTCAGGCTGTTTACCATGAGAAGACACAGTGTCATCTCTCCAGAGACCTCACACATCAGGGACATGGGATTGTAGCAGACTATTACCGTACTGCTTGGTGTTGGCTGTTGATGAGTTGTACTCGTCTATCCAGGAGGAGTGGGTCCAAGGAGAGCCTGCTGCTGAGACCAAGACTGTGAGCTTTCCTAGTAGGTCAGTGGGGATGAGGCAGTGATGAGTGAGGACTCCAGCAAGTTGTATCCCCTCCCTTTAATTATGAAGTGTTATCAGCACACAAATATACACAAAGGACAGTACAACAATGATGTACGTTCCTGCCAGTCAGGATGAACTAGTGCTTATGCTTATTCTTTTTACCTTAGATCTTTTATCCCTTCACTAAAAACAAAATCACTCTTTTCTGGATTGAATTCACTTTGCAAGACATTATGGTCATCAGGAATTTTAAATCAGTGACAAGATGGCAGGGGATAACTAGCCTATTGAAAAAGACTGAGCTGTGGCCCCTGGGCCCCCTGCTGTGCATTCTCCCCAGGCTGGAGGTTGCTGTGCTGATTGCATGGTCTTGTGCTTTGGGGTGGTTTGGCTTTCAAGAAAAAGCTGCTGTGCCAGGCGGCCAAGTGCTGGTTAGCTCAACTGTGGGTCATGGTGTAAATGTGAAATGTCCTTCACAGGCTCATGTGTTTGAACACTTTGTCCCTATTTGGGGGTCCTGTCTTTAGAGGTTGTGGAATGTGGTTTTTGTTCATAGCTAATGATTAGTGGAGGCTTCTGGACTGTTCCTTTCCCACTCAGTACCCCTTTGTCACTAAGCTGCATTTATCTTTCTGAGTGTGCCTCCAGAGCTGTGCACGCGTGGCTGCCTCTGCTTGAATTCCCTGTTCTCTTCTTGCCTCATTGAAGCTTCATTTTGAAGTCCCCACCGAATATGTACCTTTTGTGGACAGGGTTTTTGAGTATCCTAGCACTTGAGCACAATTCTTTATTCAGTGACTAGCCATCTCGGGGCTGCATGCCATGGGTACAACTTAGCTTTGGCTCCTTTTTCAAGAACACTGTGGTAGGTGCTTGGGGAAGGAATGGAGGGCATCAGTTGTACAGGTACTATTGGTCTTACTCTTGAAGGTTTCGAGTTATCACTACTCAGGTAAACCCCAGTCATAGGAGTGGTGTGGCAGAAGACAACATTTGCAGTGTTTCTACTTTTTACTTTGGGTAGCTCCAGCTCTTAAAGCCTTGCCTTCCACTCCAGTAACACAACTCAGGTGAGGTGCTAGGTCCATCGGCAGGTCTTGGCATATACATGGTCTAAGTCCCAAGGCCTACCAGCTTGCAAGTTCAAGTATACACACACACATACACACACACACACACACACACACACACACACACACACACACACACACACACACACACACACATTTTCCCACAACAACATTCATACAGTTCTGACCAAACAGTGGAAGTAGTTTGCTTAGACCTTCATCAAGTGCTGCTGAGGACAGAATAGCAAAGTTACATTGTTTTACTGGTGACAGTGAGACTTGCTATGTATTAGTCTTAGAGCTGGGAAGTCAAGTCCCTGCCTCTGCTAAATCACAAGTTGTTGTAGACTGTGGACTTTCAAGAGGACTTCTTTTTTGTGGGGAAGGGCATGTGTCTTATCTTTTTTGTTAAAAATAGATTTTTCTCTCACATAATGTGGACTGATTATGGTTTCCCCTCCTTGTACTCCTCTCGGTTCCTCCCCACCCCCACTCCCTTTCTGTCTCTGATTTGAAAACAAGCAGGTTTCTAAGGGATAATAAAATATAGTCTTGGTGACAGCCTGGGTTGTTCGGAGATTCTTATAGGGCCCCTTTGGCCAACAGCTCAATTAGATATAACCTAATCCCAGTACTAAAAGCTTCATTTGGTGAAGAGAGTTGGACAGTTGGGACTGTCTTCTCCATTATTTGACGATTTCATTTAAATCATCTTCATATATGTATGTATTTTAGCAAGTGTCTGCTGTATTAAGTTTCTATACTACCTTGAGGGTATGGGAATGTTATGCTTGTTTCATCATTAGGAGCAGAGTTTAAAGTGGAAGTCTAAGTGTGAATGTGAGCATGCACACTCTCCCTGGCACTCTTAGTATTGTATACCCAAATATCAGGGCCATTCAGTCTCTCTCAAAATGACATTGGTATAGGAGTTACATTTGTCTTTGCGTCATGATTCCTTAACAAAAAATAATGTGACTAATCTTTAGTTCTTTGAGGGAACATTTCTTCTTGCTATCTAATGCAGGCCATAGTATAATTAGACTGCTGTGTTTATAGGGGTGCCCAACCTTTTGTCATTGCAGCATGACATTGTGGTCTACAGATATGTTGGGCTGCATCCATAGCTTCCTGGAACACATGTAACTTATGGAGTTAAGGTTGAATATGTGTACATATTTCCTTATCTTGGAGGATAACTCCCTGGAGCAAAATTTTTATTGAGTGATCTCTTGCTTGTTCTTTCTGTCCCTTACATTCTGAGCTCCAAGAACTTACCACATACCCTTTCCATCACTCATCCTGTGCCAAATACAAAGAAACAGATGAATGGCATGGTCCTTCCTTGATAACACATTATGCACTGTAGAAATGCTGTATTGAGAATACTTCCATTAATACATATACCCACTGTTTTCTAAAAACCATATGATGATGTTGGCATGGTAAACAGAGGTAAGAGTGGACTTGAGACTCTGAGGAACAAATTGTAGAACCTGTGGCTCCACAGAATGTTGATATGATTGTCTTTCTGAGAACTGTCATAGCTCATCTGGCCCAGCTCACATTGTTCCCCTTAAAGCCTTTTCTTAAGGTAGCTCTTGCTTGGATGTCTTCCATGATGATATCTTCCATCTTTGATAGGTTGGTTCTAGGAAAACAAGGGGCATTCCTGGGTTCCTTTACTGTTGTGTTCAAAAAACTATACTAGCCTTTTCCTGATGTTGTTCAGCTCTTTCTTCTCACTGAGGAGTATTCTTTGTACTTTACAAGTGAAATTCTAGAGGCTCAGAGTGGTTCATTAATTTTCTCAAGTAAGATTATTCAAAACAAAGTGGCAAAGCCAGTGTTGAAAACCAGGTCTGTTGATTTAAAAAAAGAAATAAATGGTATTTTTCAGGCCTAGAAAGATGGTCTTGGTAGTTTAAGAGCACTTACTGCTCTTGCAAAGGACCTGTCTCAGCACCTATGTCCAGGCAGCTCTCAATGGCCTCTGATACCAGTTCTGACCCGCCCTCCTGACCCCCAAGGGCACCCGTATGCAGCATGTGCTGCATAGACAGACAAGCAGGGGACTGCATAGCCCAAAGGTGAGCTCACAGAAAAAGGAAAATTAGACCTGAGCATGGAAGGACGAGTGGCCCTTGAGGGCACAGTACATGCAAAAGCATGGAAGCATGAAGCAGTGCGATGTAAGCTGAAGATTCTGATGATTTTGTGGGAACTGTCTGTGGGTGGTGTGTGGGCCTGATATGCCTCTAACTAGATCACAGAGTATGAGTACTGATGGGTTTTCGGTGTGTTGATGGTTTATCTGGTTAGATTAGAACATTAATCTGAGAAAGAGGATGGATTGAGTAGTAAAATGGTATGATAGTCAGCTTTCTAGAGCATGACAAAAATTCCTAAGACAATAGTTTAAAAGAATAGAAAGTATTTTGGCTCATAGGTTCCAGCCCAGGGGCCTGTACTTGGAGCCTGTGGTGAGGGAGAATATCATATGGGATGGGGTAGAGTATAATTGTTCACCTCATAGTGTCTAGGAAGCCGAGTGTGGGCAGTAGTCTTAATATCCTCTTCAGTGATGATTTTCTTCTACTAGGCCTACCTCCTAAACACAGTACAACCTTCCATCAATGCTGTAAAAACCATACTTTAATGCATGGGCTTTTGAATATTTAAGATTCAGAATTGAACTATGGGAAACACTACAGGCAGGTGGCTTTTGTGTTAATGTTGACTCAGCCATGGCAGAGGGGATACTGACAAAAATTAGTATTTGATTTTCAGATTCTGAAATGTGTCCGCCTGATGACCTTGCTTTATTACCAGCATGCAAAGAGATCACTGAAGACTTACTAGGCCCAACCTCCGTAGTCACTTACTTGAATTCCAAAAGTCAGCTCTCCGTTAAAGTCAGTGTGATTGGGAGTGACCAGTCTGAGAACATCAATAGCCCCAATGACACAGAAGACTTAAAACAGAAAATCCACAACTTGCAAACTGAGCTGAATGGCTACCGGAACTTCATTGTCCAGTTACAGAAGCACTCTCAGTGCAATGAGGCCATTATCACAGTTTTGTGTGGGACAGAAGGGTCTACAGATGGCTTGAACAAGCCTAAGGGCAGTATTGATGAAGACGAGATGACATTTTCAAGTTTGCACCAAGTACGATATGTGAAGCACATGAAAATCCTCCGTCCACTCACCCCAGAGATGATTGACAGAAGGATGCTAGAGGGCCTCAAGCAGCAGCTGGTGGAACAGGAGCAGGAGCTACAGAAGGAGCAAGATTTGAACTTGAAACTTTTCAGTGAAATCCATAACCTGCAGAACAAGTTCCGAGACCTCTCCCCTTCAAGGTACATCCTATTTCTTCCTGCTCCATCCAGCCTCCTTCCTATTAAGCCTACAGTTCTCCTAGGCTGTTGCTAGGCAGGAATCCTGGAGCTGTGGGGGATGCTGCTTCTTGGACAGGTAGAGTGTCCCCTGGGGAAAGCTTTACCTGGGGTTCAGGCAGCCAGGGGGAGAGTGAAAAGCTAGGCCACACGCCATTGTTATATGCACAGTAGGTAGGAGGTGTGCAGCCTCTGAGATTGGCAGGGCGGGTGCTGCCCTCCTCAGGCTGAGGATTCAGGGTAAAAGCTCCACAGCAATCACTCGGAATGGCAGTGTGTTTGCTGAGCTGCAGTGTTTATTTTTGAACTGTGTCATTGGCTTTTGCCATGTTGTGGAAGTAAAACAGATGTCCTAGGTAGGTTGGGAGGAATATAAATGTTTTCCATATCTTTACCCTTTAAGGTCATCTTAGAGAAATAAGCCTGTGTTGAAAGCAAGAAATTCTTAGGTCATGAAGATAATGCTTTATGGTTATAAATATATACATTTGCTTCATGAGATATGGCAAAATGGGATCATCTGTAAAGTTGACCTTCATTCGTTACTAATTTGAGACAAACACTGTTCTGAATTGTTAAAGAGCCAGAGTGATTTTTTTTTTTTTTCAAGACTTCCCAAGCAGCAAG
The DNA here is from genome assembly GCF_049852395.1 of Peromyscus maniculatus bairdii. Classification (NCBI taxonomy): domain Eukaryota; kingdom Metazoa; phylum Chordata; class Mammalia; order Rodentia; family Cricetidae; genus Peromyscus; species Peromyscus maniculatus. Next base: position 92,024,664 of record NC_134853.1, on the reverse strand, counting down.
ACTGAGAGAAGCTTATTTATTGATGGGCTGTTGTATCAGCCCCCAGGCAGGAAGTGTTTGATTTTTGTTTGTTTGTTTTTTGTTTTGAAACAGTTTCACCCTGTAATTCAGGGAGGCCTCAAACTTACAATCTTCCCTGCTTCAGCCTCCTGAGATCTGAGATTGCAGGTGTGTATCACCCCAATAGGTGAGGAACTTGATTATTTAACCCCAGACACACTAAGCAGGAGGCACTCTCAACTTGTTTTTATAGAAAGAGAAACTGAGTCTCAAAGAGATTGCTATGACTTGCCTGTGAGTATTCTAGTCAGAGCCACTGGCCAGGGTTCAAGCCCACACTTTCCCACTCTTCCTCCTCCATAGAATTGGCCCCCACCTCTAAGGTGGGTGTCATGTGATTTGCTTGTAGGTTATTGGTATTAACAATGGTCATGGTGAACTGAATTGCCTGTCAGGCCACTCTGGATCAGCTTGCTGTGGCTACTTTTCCTCTCTGAGTTTTTGTCTCTGCTTGCTCTAACACTCCTAGGCCTGTAGAAAGAAGGGTAGTACCTGGTGGTAAGGAGGTGGTATTGGATGGAAAGTTTGCAGTCTGTATGTTTGAAAAGCAAAGCTTTACCACCTAAGTACCTTTGAGAATGATTTCCTTTTCTGCATGAATCCATTTGTGGGAATCCTGGGAGACCTAGGTACTATAAGATAACTTGTTTCCATGGCTGATGGGCCCCAATTACTCAGTAAGTGGTGTAGCTAGGAGTCCAGCTCTTTCAGTTGGAAGTCAAGAGTCCTGTCTTTTTACCTTTGCTATACATATGTTTGTACTTGGTGAGAATTTTTGGTGGGTCCCTGATGCTTGGGGCACTTGTTTCTACAATTCAGAATGGTGTCTTTGAAGAGTGTATGGAAACTAATTGTTCTCCTGAGTCCTTGCCAATCTATGCTTTAATTGGGGGCTTTCTAAGGTTAAAAATATTGCAGGAGAATCTCTGTTCAAGCATTTGTTGGCTGTTTGAACTCAAAGAAGGAGTGACCTTGTACAGTTTCAATTTTTCTAAAGTATATATGCTTGTACAGCTCCAGGCTTTCAGAAATTATGCTCTGTCATTTTTCCAATTAGTGTTAAGGTCACAAAAATTCAATTCTAAAATGACACACACATTTTCCTTCCCTCTTTTATCAGATACGATTCATTGGTTCAGTCCCAAGCCAGGGAGCTCTCCCTTCAGAGGCAGCAGATTAAGGATAGCCATGACATCTGTGTCATTTACCGTCAACACATGAGCACCATGATCAAGGCATTTGAGGAGCTTCTGCAGGCCAGTGATGTGGACAGTTGTGTGGCTGAGGGCTTCCGGGAACAGCTAACACAGTGTGCTGAGCTGCTTGAGCAACTGGAAAAGCTGTTTCTCCATGGTAAGTGGGTTGAGGCACTGATCCTAGACTCTCTGTGACTTCTTGCATGGGCACTGACAGAATTCACTCCTTGGCCTTGCTCATCTCCTTCCCAGCCAACACACACTGACCTGTTGTGCCATTAGGCCCAAACAGCCTTCTTCCTCGTTGCTTTTCTCTTTCCTTCTTTCTTTCTCAGCCATCTTATTGGGTAAGTTCTCCTTGACAATCTCTATAAGATAGCAATGCTTCTGTCACTCACTGACCTTCCCTGTCCACCTCTCCTCTTTTATTTTTCTTGGTTTTCACAGTTGAAGAGTGAGTGAGTCCAGTTTTATGGTATAGTGACTGTAGCCCATGACAGGAAGTACCTCATCTGTGATCATGGCAGAATGAATGGCTGAGCTTGGATTTTACATCTTATCTCTTAGTGTAAATCTGTTCCCACTACGTCTATTTGTATCCTTCTTGGTATCTTAGTTGTTATTTGATTGAAACATCATAGTGACCTTGGAAGTGGGTAGTGATAACTGAGTGTCTTAGTCACTGTTTTATTGCTGTGAAGAGGCACCATGACCAAAGCAGCTCTTACAAAAAGAAAGCATTTATTTAGGATTTGCTTGCAGTTTCAGAGGTTTAGTCCATTATCATCATGGTGGAGAGCATGGCAGCATTCAGGCAGGCACTGGAATAGTAGCCGACAGCTGCATTATGATCTTTAGGCAGAGAGACAGAGGCAGAGGACTGGCCTAGCATGGGCTTTTGAAGCCTCAAAGCCCACCCCCAGTGACGAATTTCCCCCAGCAAGGCCACAACTCCTACTCCTTATAATCCTTTCAAATAGTGCCACTTCCTGGTGATTAAGCATTCAAATATATGAGGCCATTCTGATTCAAACCATCACATTCAATTTTGTTGATGATTAAGCCTGGGGGTTAGGAATATTACTTTCATATCCAAGTTTGAGGGTCTGCCATGACAAATAATCACTGAGTCAAGCTGTTTAGACCAGAGCTCTGGCTGCTCTGTAAGCTGTAGACCTTCTGACTTTCCTTACCTATAACCTCAGCACTCCAGTACCTAGTTAGAACATCACTCTAAGGGTTAAATGGTAGTTGTGAGGCATTAACCCTGTGAGTAACTATGCCTCTCATGACAAACTGCTTCCTAACATATGTGTTTATAGTGAGTTAGGGCTTACCCCTCAGAACTATGAGCTGTACATGTGAGGAATCAGGTCTTAACTGAGGAAAGTAAGCTGCCCAGAGACATAGTGGACTTGGTGAAATCAGGGTTGACTGCCCTTCTGTGTCCATTCACACAGAACAGATAGTTTACTATGGTTCCTGTATGTGCAGTTTAATTCCAGGATGAGCACAGAGTAGTTCTGATTCCCATTGGTGTTTTTCCTAAAGGCCTGTCATAGACTAGGTTTCTGGTATTTGTTCCCTAAGAGCTTTGAGGGTCAGAGTTTAGGAGCACTAGATGGTTTGCAGTTTTATAAAATTTGCTCTCTTCTGGCTCATATGTTCTAAATATGATCACTTTCACTTTACTGATACCAGGCACATTTTACTATGGAATGACAGATAGATAGATACCTCTTTTTGGGGTCCTGGAGAAGTCTCATAAATGATCATCATCCACATATGCAATCAGCAAGAGCATTTATTATCTCGAGAGTAAAGGTATCAGCATGCTGGGGCCACCCATCCGACACAAAGGCAAAGTGTCGACTACCCTGAGAGGAAGCACAACTAAGGGACATTCCTAGGGCAGTTAAGTCATCTCAGATATGGTTGGCTTAAGCAAGTGGCAATCATGTTAGTTCATTCTAATTGGCTAGAGCTAGTCAGGGGCTAGTTAATGCTACAGCTTTTCCATTTTGGGGTAGGCCTGGACAAGTGCCAGGCTTTGCCTTTATTTGGTATCACCTTCAGGGGAGGTGGGGGTGAGGGTGGGGGTCAGGCCTAGTAGTTCAGTTCTCCTAGTCCCTATTGCCAGGCGCAACAGTAATTAATCACCCTTTGTTTGTGGCTTTCTCAGAAATTGCCTGCTCACTTTTAAGAGCAGGGACGGAGGCCTAGTTCTTAACTGAGTTATTAGGACAGGCTGTCATGATAGTTGCCTGGCCCTCTCACTTCTCTGATTGTATCATTCACACAGCCATACATGGGCAGCCTTGAGTTTCTGTGCCTGGACCCTTTCAGCACATGTGTATTTTTTTATGGTAACAGGACCCTTGGCAACCTCTCCCATTGCTCAGTGATAGATAACACACATTAAGCTTTAGTGGCTGGAGAACATCCTTCTGTATAAATGTCCCTTGCCTTATTTGATGATTCCCAGGGGATGGACACTTAGGTTGTGTCCATTTGGAGACTGTTATAAAGAACGCTGAGTTGGAACTTGGTGCATCCTTGCTATTTCTGTCACAGAATTTGGTGGGCAGAAGAGTCTAAGAAGCAGGGTGGGCAGTAATGTGCTTTCTTGATGCTTGCTAAGGACAGAGGTGGGAACCAATGATCCCACGAGGGGTCTTGAACTCGACAAGATGCTATAGAGTATGCATTTTTCTGGGGTGGTGGTCTGTAGCTTTCACATTCTCCACAGAGCCAGGACCCAGAGTAGATCAGGAGCTGAAGTTGCAGTCAGGTTTCCCAGTGTAGCCTCATCAATGGTGTCTCCAAAGACAAGTATGTTTTCCTCAGATATAATTGAGCAAAGTACTGGATTGGGTGCAGAGATGGTTGGGAGAATGAACTTGGTATGGATGTCAGGGCTTAGCCACTTGAATAGAAGGCAGTCAGTATGGAGCCTTTGCCTTGACTCTCTTCCTTGTTCTTCTCAAGACTTTCCGTAGTCTGTCTGATGGAGAAAACAGTGAGGAGATGCAGACAGTGGTTTTCATTGTATGTTTGCTGTATTCTCAGGAGGAGATGTGCATTACCCTCATTTCCTAGAGGTTAGGTCACACAGGAGGTGGCCGAGCCTGACTTGCAGGTTTGATTTCACAGCCTTTTCTAACCCTGGGATATATGTGTCCCACTTACATTCCCGTTAGGCTAGGTGCTCTGACCGAGTGTTCCTGTTGCCTGGGCATTGAATTTCCCCTTCTGTAACTGTTCATACCAGCGCCTTTCTACACAGGCTGCACCCACTCTTTTATAGAGATTGTGCTGATCTTCTGAAAGCTTTTTTTTTTTTTGTTCACCCCAAGTAGAGGAGAGCTGGTTCCTGTTCTTTACTCTGGGTTATCTGCAACTCATACATAACAGTCTGATTTTGTGATGGAGGCTATCGCAGGAATATCACAGGGAATCAGAGATTGGAGTTAATGCCCTGGTTTATGGGTCATTCGCCTTTTAAGAGTCAGATATCCTCTGTGGAGGTAGTAACACTCACCTTAACAGAGTTGTTTGTAAGGATTAAGTGAGATTATTTAAAGTGTCTCTTGTTGCCCTTGGAAACAGTACAAGTTTGGGAGGAGACAGTAGCCATTACAAGAAAAGTTTTGGTCGCAACCAACGTGGCCCAGGCTGTCAAACAAAGGATTCTGACTCCTGTCACTTCCTCCATTTAAATTAGTTCCTGCTCCAGAGATACAGCCCAGAAGCCTGGCAAGGTGGTACAGGCTTATCTCCCAAGTGGGGTTGAGGAAAGAGGATTGTGGGTTTGTGATCAGCCTGGGATACATAGAAGATACTGCTTTAAACAAATGAAAAACATCAACAAAGTAAAACAGAAAGAAAATGAGAGGCAAAGCTCCCTCCCTCCCTCCCTCCCTCCCTCCCTCCCTTCCTCCTTCCCTCCCTCCCTCCTCTAATTTCCCCTCTGACTGAGGCTAGGCTGTGCTTATCTTCTTTGGAGTCCTCCACCACCACCATGCTGCCCCTCATCACCATACCCTATAATTGTCCCCTTGGAGGTAAGCTCACCACAGGCAGGCAGGACAACTCTGCATCCATCCTTGCATCCCCAGTATGGGCCAGGCTTTTTGGAGGAGCCATGGTAGACAGGAAGTAAGACACATGGGGTTGAATTGGAGATGCCAGGTGTTGGGGTTTGAGTGTGTGGGACAGGTGGAGTCTGAGTGAGAAGCTCTGTGCCCAAAGAGGCTTCTGAACGTCGACAGGGGACAGGCTGGGTCGGCCATTCACAAGTTACTCCTGTATTGTAGTCCCCTTGCTAGTCACACAAGGAAGGGAAAGCTAGCTTTTGTTTTTTGCTTTTTCTTAATTTCTGTTTTAAAAAGATGACACTCCCTCACTGCATGAGCTCACAGCTCTGAGGTTTGCCAGGGAAATGGGAGAAGTGTTTTCATGACATGCATCCCAAGCTCCTGCAATATCTGACAGATGGTATCCTGCCACCTGTGTGGAGGCAGTTTCCACCAAGAAACTCAGTTTATCACTTGTTACAATCCCCTCATGAATCACACAACGATAGCCATTTGTCACTTGCTTTAAAAGGACCCCATTGTGATGGGGGAACAGGTGTAATACAAGCTCCCCAAAAGATCTTTTATTTAACAGTGAGCAGACTCACTCTGGTGGTGGCATTGGAGCACTTCCTGCTGTGGGCATGGAGGCCAGTTCTTGGGTGGTTTTAAGATGGGCTCATGGCTCAAGATGCTTGAAGTTATCCCAGACCAAAGGCACCTATCCTGTGCACAAAGGAGATGACTCTCAGTCACAGTGATGCCCATACAGCAGGCCACCACCTTCTGTTTGCCTGGCAGTACTTGTATAGCTTCTAGCTGTTGGCAAAGCTCTGGGCTAAGTGGTTGCCTGTCCTGAGGTCTGTGAGTCAGAGGCTTCTCATCACCTGAAGGGTGGTTAACAGCCCCAGTGCCAATCTTTCAGAAGACAGGTGGCCTTCCCATTACAGATTGTCCTTCATGACTTTGAGATCCGACCCAGTCAGATGTGACTTTCTCCTTTTGAGGAGGAGTGCAGAGAGCAGACTTAGGGACTGCAGACTTGAGAGCATCTACCAGGCTGGTAGACTGTCAGCCTCTGCTTACATTGTGGAAGCCGTGGCATCACACTAGTATGGGAAAGATGACCATGAAGGTCCAGGCATAGGTCTTTGACTACACCTGCCATGCCCCTGCCCCTTACTGAAGTACAATGAAGTGGGAGTGGAGCATGGAGCCTTGGACTTGCACTTCCTGCTGCAAAGTGGAGGTAAGTGCTGACACTCTGGAATTATAGTAAGGCCTGAGGCAGAGAGTGAATGTAACAGAATTGTACTCAGGGTCTGGTGCCTCCTCACTGGACCATTTGTCTTCTGCCTGTGGGTGACAGTGCTGTACCGTGTCAAGTATGTGGTGACCTGCTGGGGTAGAGATGAAGCCTGGTTGCCATACAGGCCTCCCTGTGAGAACCATAAGCTGAATCACAAGGCATAAAGCAAACATGCTTGCTCTGGTGCCCTTTTCCTTGCTGGTGATGTTTGGGGACTTTTCCTTTGGGGAGTTTAGAGCACGATAGGTGCAGTCTAATTATAGTCTCATTTTTCAAGGCAGCAAAAGAAGGGCTTTTTTTTCTCTTTTTCTTTAGCCATGCATCAGTTTCTTCAAAGAACTCATCCTGGTCTGCAATTTCCAGAGTTTTGAAGTATTTTTAAAATAAAGTTGTTAGTGGCTTTGAAATCTGGGCCCTTGTATCCTTTCAAATGATGACACTCGGGAGCAGCGCACAGCGTCTTTTTCCCAACAGCATCCTGCGCTTGATTTTGTTTTCTTTTGTTGTTTCTGTTAGTCATTTCCCTTGCTGTCGACAGTGGCCTTTTCAACTACACTCGAATACTGCTTTCCCCACTAATCCCAGTTCTGAGAGTCTTTCCTGGGGAAATCATTTAAATGCAGATACAGCCATGTGCACAGATATATTTGTCTCACTTATTTACTAAAATGGAAAATTTGGAGATGACCTAAATACCCAGGAGGGAACTAACTGCAAGATCTAATCCATGTGTGCCTGCCATAGAATGTTAGCGTGGTCTCCACAATGGAGGTTTCTAAAACAAACTTAGTAAGAGAAATGCTTATAATAAAATGTGATGTGAAAAAATGAAGCCTGCATCATCTCTTCCCACATGCACGGAAGAAGAACAGAAGGCAGTTCAGGATCGTGCCTGCAGAGAGGAGGGGGGAGAGGGAGGCTCTGTGATTCTGTTGCCCACTCCTCACGGTGAGCATGTATCCTGCTAGTGCCAGAGGATTTTTGTGTTGTGTTCTGTAGTACTAGGGATGGAACCCAGGACTTCACATATGCTACACTGTACCACTAAGCTGTGTCTTTAGCCCACCTTTTATTTTGTATCTGTGTATGTTCATGTGTGTGTGCAGCGCTCCCTCTCCCTCTCCCTCTCCCTCTCCCTCTCCCTCTCCCTCTCCCTCTCCCTCTCCCTCTCCCTCTCCCTCTCCCTCCCTCTCCCTCTCCCTCCCTCTCCCTCTCCCTCTCCCTCTCCCTCTCCCTCTCCCTCTCCCTCTCCCTCCCTCCCTCTCTCTCTCTCTCTCTCTCTCTCTCTCTCTCTCTCTCTCTCTCTCTCTCTCTCTCTGTGTGTGTGTGTGTGTGTGTGTGTGTGTAAGATGGGGGCTGCTGGAGTGGAGGGCAGAGGCTGATGTCACATGCCTTCCTTAATTGATCTTCACCTTACGTTTTAAGGCAGGGTCTCTCATTCATCTTGGAAAATTCTTTTTTTTTTTTTTACTCCCCTGCCTGGCCAGGAAACCCTGGCCATCTTCTGCCTCTGCCTTTCCAGAGGGATTCTAGGCCTAAGCTGCCACATTAAAAAAAAAAAGAAAGAAAAAAGAAAAGAAAAGAAATTGCGGTTATGTGGTAAGCAATTTACCAACTAAGCTGTATCACTACCCCCAGAAATCCTTCTTAAAAACTTGTTGTTTTGAAAGAGTCTGGCTAAATTGTCTAAGCTGGCTTTAATTTATGATCCTCCTGCCTCAGCCTCCTGAATATTTAGGCTGTCAGGCCTTTGCCACTAGGCTCTGCTCTTGTCTCTGTTTTAGAGATAGAAAGAAGCTGCATCCAGAGATCACCACTGTGGCTGCTTTCTAGATTCGTTCCTATCATCTGGAACCAGTGCCTGAGCTAGTGTGTATGAACTGTGCACTAGGTGATCTCACTCCCAAGGTCTCTGCTCGAGAGCTTTAAGGCAGATCGTTGCCTCTGCAAACATGTGAACAAGCAAGTGTCAGTGAACAGTTTTTAAATGCTGTTTTCATCCTCTGATGTTCTTTGTGCTTCCAGGAAAATTAGCCGGTGTGGAACCGTGTCCCCAGAGTGAACTGCTAGAGAGGTGAGTGTGTAGCATTTGCTAAGAAAACCCCAGGACTGTCCAGCTTTGGTTTTCGTGCCAGTTTTTAAAGCTTAAGCCTCCCCTTCTTTCTGTAACTTTTATGCTTCTTGTAAATAAGGCACCAACACCCATAGAATCAGCAATGGTCACACAGCAACCAGAGTCCACCACTGTGGGTCCCGCAGCGTCACTCATTTGGCTCAGGTGACCTGTGGTATTTCTGTCAGTAACTGGAAGCAGGTCCTCCTGTAGATAGCTGAGGGTCCCACTGTCCTAAGCCTGGCACTTGAACACATGTCAGCTGATCTGTCTTCCTTCCCTCTCCCCCACCTTCCACCTTCTTCCTGCCCCTTGCCTCCTTACCAGACTCCGAGTTCTCCTGACTATGGGTGTGCGTAGCTGTATACTCCGCCACCTTCACTGAGCAGTGGGGAAGCTATTCCTCAGAGGCAGCTGGAACGGAACTGACCGTGGACCCTGCCAGCACCGTTTCTCTCTGTGCCAGGATCAGTTATTCTTGCCACACCACTTGACATAGTTACCTGAAGCACTTAACCATGTGGTGTGTACTGCATTCCCACCTGACTTGCTCCTCTCCAAAGAGAACAGCATTGGCTAGCACCAACGGGGTTTCCCCCTTGTTGCTTCTGATACCACAATTCAAGCATTTCATTCACACGTCAGGAGGAGGAACTTGTGGATCACAGCTGGGTACCTCTGTTGAGTGGAAGAGCTAGGACTGGAACTCGAGTCTGCCATGCTCCAGCACCAGTTTTTCTGCGCTGCCATTTGAGGATAAGGAGGATAACATGGATAATATACTTTCTTTGCTTACTTCTTCAGCCAGCTGACAGTGTTGAGGACTTTCCCACTTATGTCTAAAGGTTTTGATGCTCCAAATGCTGTGGAGCACCTTCTTTAATGTGTGTAGCCTTTGGGGAGGTCCTTGGAATGGAATGAAGAAATGGATAGTCCGCGATACAGAAGCATAGATGTCATTGGCATCACAGGGTCCACCAGTATCATACAGAGAGTAGGCAGGGAGGGGCCCTACCTCACTGGAGAATGCTTTTCTCAAGGCATCTGTGGTCATAAAAGAAACACTTCCCTCTGCAGTCTCACCAAAGATCCCTCCTAGTTCAACCTATGCATCCAGCCTTATTCTGCATCCTGCTGGCAGCTCTGGAGATGGACAGGAAGGCCTTTGAGTGGGGCTGGTCCCAGTTAGTCAGAGGATCTGAAGAATCAAAGTGACGGTGCTGGGATCTCCCTGGACTATGTCCATGGCCAATTAAAGGAGACATGGTTGGAGGGGCAAGCTTGGCCCACTGGGGAGTCCACAGAAGCTGTTTTTAGGACTTCTCTGCCCAACACTCTTCTACAGGACTAATTGGGTCTTTGAAGTGGGGAAAGTAAGGATGAGCTTTTTCGGACTTGCCATTCTGGAAGACCGAGTGTGTTCAGAGACTGAGTGGGAGGGAGGCAAGGAACCTCTTTCTGTCCTCTTCAACCAGCTGCTTCTCCTTTCCACCTCCGGTGAGTCTGCGGCTTTTCCTTTTGCTCTGCCGTTCTCAGTTGTAGACTCCGCACTCACAGGTCACTCCTGAGCTAATGAAATGGGTACTCTTGGCCCTCACTATGTGTCTGGAAGGCAGCAGCAAGCCTGGCATCCATCACACTGTCTGGGCTCAGCTGCACCCAGTGTTTACCTGTTAATGGATGCACTGCAGCTTCGGAGTCCTTTGCTCCTGTCTAAGTACATGAATAATGAGACTGGCCACTGACGAGAAGTAATAGGAAAAGGGAGGAGTGCAAAGAGCTTAAATTAAGGAGCTTATCTATAATGGAGAATCACATGGGCTTTTCACAGCATTCCGCTGTTTTGTTTTTTTTTTTTTTTCCTTGTGGCTTAGGTGGTCCTTGCAAATCCAGGTTACTAACCAGATGATTGCCAGAATGACTATATGGGAGCCTGCTGGGCGATCATGAAATCTTTGAGATTTTTAGGTCTAAGGACATCTCATGACTTTGGGATGGACTCCCACATTCTCCTGGGGCTGTGGGGCCAGATAGGCTTAGGTCTGATCTGAGTGGTGCCACTTGTGAACCAAGACAGCCCCTGGCTCATGATGAGCCTTGGCTTTCTCGATTGTAATGGACAGTAGTGCTTCCTTCTCAGAGACTGTCTGTGAGGACAAATAAAGATCCTGGGACAGAGCAGCACTTTGTGAACAGGTACCAATGAGGTATGCCTTGTCTCAGGCTGCTGCCCTGTAAATCACACTATGGGACAAGCACAGTCTCTTCCCTTCCTTTTCTTCCTTGTTTCCAGTACTGTGTTTATATTATTGCTTCTTCCCTTCAGTTCCTCCCGTACTCACCTCTTCTCAAATTCATAGGCTCTTCCTCTTTAATTATAAAATTGTTACATATATATATATATATATATATAAATTTATGAATACAGTCTTCACTAGATGATCTCAGTAGGTTGTGTTTGAAAGTGACTTTTCTTTTGATCTTGAAGGTTAAGGACCGAGGAAGACAACTTAACCTACCAACATCTCCTGCCTGAATCTCCTGAGCCTTCTGCCTCTCACGCACTGTCAGATGAGGAAATGTCCGATAAGTCCTCCCTGTCCCGAGACCAGAAGCCAGACAGTGAGACTGAGAAGTGTCCAGTGATGACGAGCTCTTTTCCTCAAGGTAAACGAAGCTTCACTAAGCATCCTAGGCATAATCAGGCCGTCTTGCCTTGAGGAGCAGAATGGGCTGATTTCTGACCATTTTGCCAATGAAAGGAGAGCCTGTGAGGACCAGAGCTGCTCATGGAGGGTGATTTATCACTGGAAGGAGCCATGGTGTTAAAAGTGTGGGTAGCAGCGAGGAAGTCTTTGTTTCCTTTTAAATGATGACTTGGGTGGTCTGCTCTTTTCAAAGGGTGGGTTGAAAGCACTTGAGACATGTCAGTGTTAGTTGTCTCAATTGTTTCTGCTCATCCTGAAGCAGTTCCCTTAAGGTGTGACTCTTGGCCGTGGGGTCAGGCCCTTTATTTTGGTCCACTCTGGCTGCTGCAGCTGAATCCTGCGGACTGAAGACAGCACAAATCCATCTCTCACAATTCTGGTGTGTGGAAAGCAGAGATCAGGGTGCCTCACAGGCAAAGTAGTTGAATTCTAATGAGCATCCTTTTCCCACTTGAATTCTGACATAGAGAAAGAAAGATCAGGGGGAATCCCTGTGGTCTGTGCAAGGACATTCATCCTATTCCTGTGCATTGCATCCTCATGACCTAATTTCCTCCACAGGCTCCACCCCCTGACACCATTACACTTGTGGTAAGGGCTTCAACATAGGAATTTCAGAGACACAGATGTTCTGCCTTGTTCTATTTCCAGATGTGGACTAAACTGACCAAATCAGCTTCCCAGGGACCTTCCCCCAATCTCCTTTTAGCTTACAGTCTCCATTTCTTCTGTTGCCATAGGAAGTTGGACTTAGTGTTTGTCATTCAGTGTATTTCAAAGATTTAAAGGATCATAGAGGCAGGCTAGATGGATTTGTGCTTAGCAAACTTTTCCACCGAAGGGGCAGACAGTGAACGTCTGTGGCTGTTCAGAGGTGTGTCCTCTTACAGGTGCACAACATGGCTATAGATAACGTGCATGGTCCAAATGAGCTGACTCACAAGAAGGCAAGATTGAAACACGGCCTATCGTTTCAGGCCTTTGATATTTGTAGGCTCTCACTGTACCTCTCTTGATGGTCTCTGATCTCTTGTTATTCCAGTGGGGTTTTTTTAAGGCACCACAGTGGATTCTGTAGCACAAACTGGACACTAGTACTCCTTGCTAAAAACTCTTAACACTAAATTAGGTAAGGCGTTACTTTCAAAAATAGCTGAAGCTTTTGGTTTAAATAACTAGATTTCTTTTGTTTTGTTTTGTTTTGGTTTGGTTTGGTTTTTTTTTTTTTTTGGTTTTTTCGAGACAGGGTTTCTCTGTGTAGCTTTGTGCCTTTCCTGGATCTCGCTCCGTAGACCAGGCTGGCCTCGAACTCACAGAGATCCGCCTGCCTCTGCCTCCTGAGTGCTAGGATTAAAGGCATGCAGATGGGGAAGTCCTACCAATATGTCAGTGATACTAGAGGCAAGCCTTTGCCCCATGGTGTCCTCTGAGGCTTCTCTGGACACTCAGGTCCCACATCTTAGACATACCTAGAATATGACCTGCACATTCTTGGTACAACTTAGGAAGCAATCAAATCTTCCAGTGGCCAGTCACCTGGACCTGATTTCCTGGGGTTTTGGGTGGTATCCCTTAGAGATTTTTGTGAGTACTTGATTTTTCCATCTCTTCTGGTTGTGGGTTCTGCCTTCACCTACTTCAGGTTAGACTATAAATCATTTCTCTGTCCTCAGAGCAACCTTCTTCTGTACTTAGTCCAGTGTGGCACAGTCCCTCTCCAAGATCCTGGGACCATTGCATGAGGTCTGGTCGCATGAGTGGAGATGCAGCTGGAATGGATCATTCAGAGGAGATGTGATCCCTTTTTTTCTATGTGGTCTTGAACAGAGCTCTCTTCTGCCCATCACTCTATTTTGTTTTTAATATGATAAGAGATAACAGCTAAAATAAGTAAAAATTTGATTTTTCCAAATTGCCTGGAGGTTCAGCCTGTCCCCTCCCCTGTCTCTGTTTGGCAGGGATGTGCCTGGGCTGCCTGTGCATCTCTAGCTCTTGTCTTGAGTAGGAACCCAGTTCTCTGGAGCCATTGAATCATATCCACTGTTTCTTTTGGGTTTATTTCTCTTCAGCCTTTTCTTTTCTGCATCTGTTTTTCCTTTTGTCACGTTTGTAATCTGTATAGAGAGATAGTTTGGCATTTTTTTTTCTTTGCTCACTTAACATTCTTCCATAGACTTTCTGGCATGTTGTAAGATAATGTCACTTTTAGTGGCTTTAGAGCAGGCCTTTGAATGGCGGAAGCGCAGTTTTCCTTCTGTTCCTAGAGCTCAGCATTTAAGTCCTTGCTACAATCTCACAATTGTAAACAGTGCTGCAGGGGGTCTTGAACACAAAGCCTTCCTCTTTGAGGGCATTTTCTTAATATAGATTCTCGAAATTAGAACTACCCAGCAAAATATACATACTTTTTTTTCTATTCTTTTTTTCTGTGTGTGGTAGCTTTCTATAGGAATTATGATTTTTACGAGTTAGCACTTATTGGAAGAGTTTACTGTAAGGTGGATCCTTTTCTCCCATTTTGGAAAGGCTGGTATAGTATTTCCTTCTCGTCAGAATGGCTGCATAATTAATACACGGTGTCTAATTCCACTGGGAGTCTTTCCTCCAGCCCATGTGATAATTCTCACTCCCAGCCAAAGACTTTGTGAAACATGGCTTTTGTGGAGCAGCATCACCCCACAGCCAGCAGTGTGTGACTCAAGTAAACCAGCAAGGAAGGTGGCAGTCCAAACCAGTGAGCTCCTGGCTGACTCTGGGCTGATGGACTTCGGGAAGAAGGTTGGCAGGACCTCGAGGCTGGGCCGGGAGGACCAGTGCTGGGCACACCACGAGTGTGCCCAGACAGCCTTACCACCGTGCTACTGCAGCGGGAGGCAGACATTCCACCAAATGACTTGCCACACTTCTGGCATTAATAGGAGATAGCTGAAGGTCTGGGAATTAAGTCATCTCATAAACATTCAAATTCATGGCAAAATTACTATTTAATTAGGAAAAGATCTGTAACATTGTGCTACTTTTAAATGAAAGCCATTTTGGAGGAATTAAAACTGGGTCATAACATTAGTATAATGTTTTAAAACAAACATTACTAAGACATACTGAGTGTACCCTAATTGATGAATTAAAGACATTAGTTTTGCCTTTGGATACTTAATGTGATTATGTTTTAAACACTGACTCTGAAAATCCACCTCTAGAGTGAAACTATGCTTCCTTCTTTCTCTGTTGAAGTGCAGCAGAGGGTAAAAAAATAATACATGCTTATCCTAAGAAATTTGGAAAAATTAAGTTTTTATCTGTTAAGTGATATGCTAAAATGTCAAATGGAGGTTTAAAAAACCCCAAAATCTATCACCCTGAGGTAACTACAATTAATATTTCGTTGTAATTGCTTCTTTGGTGTGTTTGTTTCTACTATCTGTATGTTCTTAAATAAAGCTGTGATTATGTTGTAACCAATTTCATATCTTTTGAAATTTAACATAATAACATAATACATTTCCATGGTATTTATAGTCTTCATAACATAATTGAATAACTGTGTAATTCCTCATCGTAGTGAATGGACCTCGGTTCAATGAACAATTTGAGCTGTTTCAGTTTCCTGTCACATGTAATACTCAGATGAGTATTTTCATGCATTCTGGCAAGTGCCTATGAGAATCTCACATGAGCTCCTTAAATAGACTCCTGGAAGTAGAACTATATGGGAAACGACATTGGAGAACTTTCCTAAAACTTAGGATATAAATAGCCCCAGAAGGTCATAAGCATTTATGCTCACACAGCAGGTGATCTCAAGATCATACTTTTTATTGCCTCTCTCACTAGCATTGTTTTAAGTCTTGAAATTAATGAATGATAAATGGATAACATACTCACTGCAAAAAAAAAAGAAAGAAAGAAAAAAGAAAAAGAAACTAGCCTTGAAAACTATCTGGATTCATTATGAAAGTAGCTTAATCAACTATAACTCTCAGGCAGTCCAGGCTGACTTGAAAGTGATCTGTTAGTTTCACCATAAGGAAGATTTTAAATTAATATTTGATATTGAGAAGAATAAAAGGCTACATTAGAGTGAGCATTAAAATTGTATGGAGTATAATTTTTGTGTGTGATGTAAAGTTGCTTCCTCATGGAGGGCTGCAGAGAGCCATTACGGAGCCATGGCTATGGGCTGTGGGAAATAGCTTGGCCTCCCCCAAGCTTGGGAAAGAATTGCCAGCTGCTGACTATTTCAATACATCCAATACTGTTGAAATTTCAAGATCTCTGCATAATCTATAAATTATTCAATTTGTTGGGGGCTTCAAACTTTAAATTTAAAATATTCTTCCTTCCTACAGACTTACTAATGGAACACATACAGGAAATTCGAACTCTGAGAAAGCGTTTGGAAGAATCTATTAAAACGAATGAGAAGCTCCGGAAACAGCTGGAACGGCAGGGGTCTGAGGCTGACCAAGGTAAAGAAGGACTTTCCCAGGCTAAGGGATGGGATTGGGTGGGTTGCTGCTCTGTGATATGTTTGCCTGAAGAGGCTTTCTGTGAACCAGGTGGGATGGAGAAGTTGGCCAGCCTCTGGGGTCCTAAACTGCAGCAGGGTCCTCACTGTAGAGGTATAGATAGGGATTCTAAAATAGAATAGAACAATATTTTGCCTTTTCATCAATAATCGACCATAAATTATCAGCATTTATCAGTCTGGCAAATCTTTCAGGCCAAAGAAGGCCAGCAGTATTCCTACCCCACCACAGTTTGAAGGGAGTGGTCTTCCTTGAAAACTGAACACCCATAAGACACTCCTTCACACAGTTCAGAAACCAACTGCTCCACGCTGTACCTGTTAACCCTTCCCTCCCTCCTTCCCTCCTTCATAGCTTCATTGTATTGTTTAAGTTGGTTGGGTTGACCTGGGTGTGGATGTAGCTCTTCTGTTGATCAGTTTTGTGACTTTGGGCAACTCACTCTAGTCTTAATTGTTTCAGGAAACAGGGTTTTTCTGATGTTAAATGAGGCAGTGTCAGTGCTCACTTAATAAATAGTTGCTTTTATCACTGTTGGTTTTATTTTACTATTTCATGTAACATGGCCAGTTTAACTTTCAGTCTTTCAATGCTCTGCAATGGGTGAGGACCCTGATGCCGTTTTAGAGATGAGATCACTGAGTTCTAGAAAGGTAGGACTCATTGGTAAAACTCAAGACTTGGACAGCAGTCCATTTCTTGTTGCTCTATAGTTCACACCATAAGGCAGCTTCTGGGAATTCTGGGAGTACTACAGTTCCTGCTACGGTTTGCAAGAAGCTTCCAATCCTCCACCCGGGCTTCCACTCATCCCGTGATCCTTCATCCTCCTCCCTCACAAGGAGGAAATTTGATTAATTTGAGTTATTAGTTGTGTCAAACACGGGAAAGAAATACATGCCTGGACCCTTGATGTCCACTCTTAGTAATGCCTGAGTTAGATTCATTCTGTTTTATATTTCCCCCAGCAAACCCAATTATAGAATTATTTGGGGGGTTCAAATGGCCACCCACTACAATGGAGCCCAAAATTGCTCTGGAGAGTAATTCCCTCTGACAAGGAAGTTTACAGAAAGGCACTCATAAAATATTCAACATCGTGGAAAGACGTACTCTTCTCACCATGCTGTCACAGTTTCTGGAAAGACAAAACTAAAAGCAGTCCTGCCTCCCCCACCTCCTCCCCACCCCGATTTGAGATGCTCATCTTGGGGACAGGTCTGAAAAGGTCAGGATTCCTTTTGATGTCAAGGGATAATGTTGTCAATAACTGTTATCGTATGCCTTAGAGCCTCCAGCTCACTGCCAGGTATCTGGGCTAACTGTGGAGGCGGTACTCAAAGCAAAGTCTTGCCTCATAGTATCCAAATGGTCCTCCATAGGTCAGTTGGGTCTGGTTAGGCTTAGTGAATCAGGGATGTTTTATGGCCTGTTGTTTATTTATTTTCAAGTAATACCTTGGCATTGATCAGTGTCAATGTTGGGATTTCTGCTGCTTGTTCTGATCAGTCTGTTGCTCTCTTGGGGCCTCACTCTCCATTCATCTAGATACTAACACTGATGATAACCATGGAACAACAGCATGGGTGTTTTTATTGTGCTAACCAAGACTTGAGGGGAGTTAGGCAACTTGCCTAATGCCTTGCTGGCAATGGTCGAGAGACAGCCAGAACTGACCTACTCTGGTGATGGGATGGCCAAACACCCTAATAGTTGTGCCAGAAACCCCATCCAAGGTCTGAGGAATCTGGATGCAGAGATCCACGGCTAGGCCCCAGGTGGAGCTCCGGGAGTCCAATTAGCGAGAAAGAGAAGGGTTTATATGAGCGAGAATCGTTGAAACCAAGGTTGGATAAAAAGCACAGGGACAAATAGCCAAACGAATGGAAACACATGAACTATGAACCAAAGGCTGAGGGGCCCCCAACTGGATCAGGCCCTCTGAATAGATCTCTGAAGTATTTGAAGGCCACCTGGCCAAACATCCTAATTGTCATGCTAGAAACCCCATCCAATGACTGAGGGAACCAGATGCAGAGATCCACGGTCAGGCCCCAGGTGGAGCTCCAGTAGTCCAATTGGTGAGAAAGAGGAGGGTTTGTATGAGCGAGAATTGTTGAGACCAAGGTTGGAAAAAGCACAGGGACAAATATACAAATGAAAGGAAACACATGAACTATGAACCAATAGCTGAGGAGCCCCCAACTGGATCAGGCCCTCCGGATAAATAAGACAGTTGATTAGCTTGATCTGCTTGGGAGGCATCCAGACAGTGGGACCGGGTCTTGTCCTCAGTGCATGAACTGGCAGTTTGGAACCTGGGGCTTATACAGGGACACTTGGCTCAGCCTGGGAGGAGGGGACTGGACCTGCCTACACTGAATCTACCAGGTTGAACTCAATCCTCGGGGGAGTCTTCGCCCTGGAGGAGATGGGAATAGGGGGTGGGAATCTGCGGCTGATATGTAAAATTAAATTTAATAAATAAATTTTAAAAATGAAAATAAATTTAAAAAATGAAAAAACAAAAGAAGCAGGAGATAGGCAGGAACTCTGGAATGATCCCAGAGTTCCCGGGGATAAGTAGGGGAAGATGGTGGGAAGAGATATTTGTGAATAAAAGCTAATCTGATTTCATTTTGTATGACTCACCTGCTGGAGAATAACTTCTGTGGAGTGGGGAGAATATTTCCAGGACAGCTAGCCACACCTTCTTTTTAAGGGATGTGGACCTACACCACAGGCACTTATTTCTGTATACCAGGGTGCTTTCCACTGCAGGTAGCTGGAAAGAAATGTGACAAGAAAGCTACGTAAACAAGGGGTGTTTGTTTATACTTCCATTTATCACAAGAACCCCAGAGGCAGATAGCTCTTGGGCTGACTTCCGTGGTGACTATTTAGTATCAGCATACCATCCTCCTAGGACAGTGTCCAAGATATGGGAAGGGAGAGCGGGGGACTTCCCTCTTCTCTAGTGCAGAATCTCCTTGAAGCCCTCAGCAAGCTTCACCTAGGTCTCTCTGGTTGCCAGAGACCCCTGACTATGTCCTCACCTGGTGTTGGGAGCACAGGGATATGGCATTTTGGTTGTGGTGTAGTAAGTGAACTGAGTCAGTACAGAAACAAGGAGGGAAGCATCTGGCTGCCACATAGAGACGACACTGGGCACACTGTAAGTGCCGGAGGCCAGCTCTGAATGGAACACCATAATGATGCAGACAGATGTGCAGATGAGAGTGCTGAGGTTGGGAGGCCAAGGAGGTGCCCAGCAAGAGGCATCCCCTAGATTGACTGACAGAAAGCAGTAAAATGTCAATCAGATAGACAGCAGCTTGGTAAGGTATTTATACAAGAGGATATGTCCTCTCGTCTGTCTAATTCTAGACTCCAACTCCACTGTGTCCACTCATAGGAGGGAAATTAAGTCAGGAATGATAGAGGACGGTTTTGACAGGGGAAGTGGGTGTGGCGAGCACACAAGTCACCTGGTTACCTGCATTTTCTGGACACTGGGGTCTGAGTGGAGAGAGAATGGAGTATGGTGTGGTACTGGAACAGAACAATGGATAGTCTTGAATTTGAGACCGAGAAGTTTGATCTTGTGTTTCATTTGGTCATTTTTTCGTAGTGGTAGGCCACCAGATACGTTTCAGCATGAAATAGCAGTGAAAGGATTGTGCTTTGATGATAACCTCATTGGTACACACACACCAGGGAATGAAGCTGGTCACGGTACTGAGGCCTAGAGTACAGGAGAGAGTCTGCCTTAGTCTGAGCATTCTGGAGAAGAGTCAGCAGCTGTGGTTGCCTGCTTGGACAGTAAGACAAGGGGAGTTTAGGATAGCTCCCAGGGGCAAGCCTGGGTCACATCTCCTAAGACAGGGAGAGGGTGAGAAAGACCAGAGGGGACAGAGTCACACGGAGCTCCTTCAGAGACAAGGCCAAGGCCTAAGAGGCAGTTAGCCATGATGGTTGCTACTGTCATCTCTCACTCAGCTGTGGTTCATCCTTGTTCATCTTGAGGGCAGCTGTGATACGGAGGCCTCCTCTGCCTCCACTTTAAGCTCACTTTCCTTGCCCTTCAAGCTCTGGCTGTATGTTACATGGTTCATGGGGCTGGTTTTCGTTGCATGCTATATTTCTTCATTGTTTAAACATGTTTCCTAGGAACATTCATCCATCCTGCCTGGAGGCTGTCTATAAATCACCATTCATGTGTGTTCTTATAGGTTCCATAAATGTTGCTGCTTACGGCTCAGAGCTGCACAGCTCTCTGACGTCAGAGATACATTTCCTGAGGAAGCAGAACCAGGCCCTCAGTATGATGCTCGAGAAAGGGTCCAGAGGTAAGAAATTGGGCCACCTGCAGCCCAAGTCCCGAAGCCCTTGTGTCAAAGGCTATCCAGAGCTGACACCCTAGAGTCCAATGGTGTGGGTCTATCTTTAACTGCACATCACCTATGGGGCATTCCTATTTTATAGCTAAGAAAATCAGGGCACAGATTGGTCAAGAAATGCCTCACCTAGCTGTTGTGACAACTAGAATATAAAGCCCCCAGAGCAGTGTCTCTACCAGGGCCTCAGTACATGTTACTATATTCTCTCGTCCCATCATGACTGAGGAAGAGAGAAGCGCTGGAAATTTATTACTGCCAAATCTCAACTGGAGATTTTCTCCTACCGGTGAAGTTTATCCAGCATTTCTTATAAAGATTCATAATTCCTTTCTTGGAGCTTAACTTCCAAAGAGCTTTTACTTATGGTATCATTCATACTTAGAATGATTCTAGAGAAAGGGAATGTTAGCCCTGTTTCTCAGGTAAGAATTCACAGCCCGAGCAATTGCCCTGATGTGGTCACTGAGGCAGAGGTGCTCGAGCTGCAATGTAGGCCAGCTTATCCCACAATCCTGGGGGTATAGATACTGATTTTGCCTTAAGAATCAAAATTTGGGCTCATGCAGTTCAGTTATTCATTCATCAGCCTTTCTCTATCCTGTCCTACAGGGGGGCTTGATAGACTGATACAGAATACACAAGTCCTGTGTTTTGCACCAGAAGACTGGTGGGAAAAATGGGCAAACCTATAGCAAGGAGGAGTGAGGCCTGCTGTGATAAAGGCAGGCCAGAGAGTGGCAGGACCCTCACTCAGCTCAGAGACCCTAGTCCTTGAGGGTCAAGTCTAAAAAGAAAAGCAATGATTACCCAAGGTGCCTCAGCATGAGGAGAATAGACAAGGCCTAGGTGAGGGAGGAGGAGAGTGTGAACCAGTCAGGAATGATGTGGCTGTGCTGATGTCATATGGACCAGCAGGAGCCCCAGCATACAATGCAATATTTGAATCATGGTTAAGAGCAGATCCACATCCTCGCTGTGCCCCTTCCTGTCTTTATGGCTACAGGGAAGCCTTAACCCTATCTCTCATCTGTTTCTCATCTGGAGGATGGGGAAATTCACAGTATGCTGCAAGGACACAGGACATTGAAACATGCGAGGGCTTGCTGTAGTGCCGGGACAATTAGTGCTGGGATGTGTCACCATTGCCATTCCTTCAGCTCCTGTATGGTTCTTCCTCGGCCTGGGCTAATAGTGAGCCTGTACAGAGAGCAACTCGGCATCCTCACCCTGGCCCAGGGAAGGAAGCTGAGGCACTGAGGAGGGTCACAGCCAGCAACTGGAGAAGCTGCCCGAGAACTCAGGCACTCTGCCTCCAGCTAGGCCTTCTTGTCTCCTGAGCCTCCAAGAGTATTTTATTCCTCTATGGGGCTCTGCAGGAGACTTGCCGCTCTCCACACTCACTGACTCTGGGCTCCTGCCTGTTGCTCTACCCACCATGTATACTCTCTAAGGCAAAGTAACAGGCTTTCAAGGCACATTATGTAATAGAAAGTTAAACAGCCCCCTTTCATTCTAGTGATGTTTAATCTGCAGCCTTGATATTGACAGATTTATCTGCCTAAAATGCATAAGATAATTGGAATGCCGGAGCCATAAATGCCAGATTAAATCTCATTCTTTTCTGTATTCTTGGAGAGTGTGAGCTGAAGTGCTGTACCAGTGTAATAAGGTTGGAGAAAACAAATGGAATACCTTCTCATTTTGGTATTTGCAGATAAACAGAAAGAGAATGAAAAATTACTTGAGTCCCTGTCCAGGAAGGCGGCAAGTCTTGAGCACCTCCGGCTAGAGTACGCCAGTGTAAAGGAAGAAAATGAAAGGTTGCAGAGAGACATCGGTGAGAAGGAGAGACACAACCAGCAGCTGACCCAGGAGGTCTACAGCAGCCGCCAGGAGCTGAGCAGGTGGGCTTTACTCAGGTGTCCCTGCTGGCCTGCTATGCCTGAGGATGTGATCATGGCACTAGGCACAGTGTCTCCAGCCCTAGTGTGCAGAAACAATTACTGTCAGCTGGGCATAAACTGTATGAGGAATGGTCCTCTAAAGGAGGAGGAGAATGCTGTGGGTGGCTGGCGTTTTCACCTAGGGTGGTCAAGGAAGGACTTTCTGAAAAGACCCCTTCTGAGTGTAGAGCCACACAGTGAGCATGTGAGAGCTGAGTCTGCTGGAGATGACCGTGTTTGGCAGAAGGCACATAGACCCTAAGACAGAGTTGCTGTGACAAACTAGACAAGGTACTGTCCTTGGCTGTAATAGGAGCTGAGAGAACAGAGGAGGGTGGATCCTTAATCGTGCTTTGAGGTACTGTGCTTGGCTGTAGTAGGAGCTGAGAGAAGAGAGGAGGGTAGATCCTTAATTGTGCTTTGCTGCTAGCCCTATAAAGACTCCAGTTTTGCTCCAGATGGCATAGGCCACTGGGAAACTCTGAGTGAGCAAGGGAGATGCAAATCTACTCACTGTCCCTCTTAGACTCTGCCATATATTCCATGTGTCAACACACAGGCCTGTCTGTCCTTTCTGAGTGACCACCCTCATCCCTGCCCAGGTGCCATCAGACACCTTCCTTTAGAATGGCTGGAAAGGTTACTTAAGAGAAGGTCTATTAAGCATGAGACATAGGACATGTGGGAACTGGGAGCTGTGATGGAACTCTTAAAAATGCATGTCTCAGCACATTTTGTCCACACTTACTGAGATGGCCTGGTCCTGCCCTGTGGGAACTGGATAAGCCTCTTGGAGGAAGAATTAAGCCCTCCTTCCATGCTGTTTCAGGGTACAGGAAGAAGTGAAGTTGAAGCAGCAGCTGCTCTCCCAGAATGAAAAGCTGCTGCAGTCCCTCCGAGTAGAGCTGAAGGTGTATGAGAAGCTGGACGAGGAGCACAGGAAGCTACAGCGAGGTACTGTGTGCTCAGGGGCCAGGACTGAGACATCTCAGGGCTATGAGCTCAGCCCAAAAGCTGTTCGATGGGTGTGGGAAGATGACTCTTGTGTTTTCCTATCCTACCATCAAACCCACACTGGCCCATAGGTAGACCAGGTATATTTAGAAACAAACTCTTTGGCCCACTCTTTGTTCTTGAGGTAGGGTCTTTCTGTATAGCACAGACTGGCCTTCAATTAAAAATCCTCCTGCCTTAGCCTTACAGGTATACATCACCATTACTGGCTTTTGGCCAAGCTGACGTCTGGAGTCTCATTTCCTTCATCTCAGCTTGTTCTGACTTCACCAGAACTGGGGCAGTTACAGCCTCTGTAAGCAGGGCTCTCAGAATCCACTGCATGGGGCCGTGAAAGTCAAATGAGGGCATTTAGTAAAACATTCAAGCCACATTTCTGGCACATAGTAGGCATCCGAGAAGTAACTTTGTCATAGATTCCCTGTCCTCCATCCAGCAGCTATTCCAGAGTTGGACATTGCTCTTAGGTGCTTGACAGCCTTGGTGAGCTCTGCTTCTAGAGAGCACAGATCAGAATGCCTGACTGTAAGGTCTAATGTTTGAGAGTCAATTTGGAGGCACAGTGGGGGGTTTTCTAAAACTAATTTTCCAGATGGTTTCTCCCTATTGAAAGTTTATCTAGAAAGGGTCATCTCTCAGCTTTTGCTTCTTCTCAAGTTGCTTCTCTTGTTCTTGCTATTGTGCCTGCCTTTTTAATATACTGTAGCCCTTAAAATCATCCCCTTTCATTCTATAATTCTGGTCCAAATAGATTTTATTACTACTAGACATAATTTTGGGGTTTGGTGTGCAATTTGCTAGGCTTTTATGGCCAGAAGTGAAATTAATTTCCAGCTCTTACTTAGCCTGTGGAATAGCAGCAATTAAGCCAGCCAATATTTTTGTTTTTAAAGTTGAGTTGTTATTTTAAATTGTACCTAGTTCCTAGGAGGGGGCTGGATGATGGTAGTGGGTTGAAATGCCCTTGAGTCTCTTTGATGGCTGACCTTTGATCTTGGGAAATGTCAAGGCTTCCCTTTGCATATGTCTGCAGAGGCCCAAGGTGAGGCATCTGCAGAAGGCTGGAAGGGGCCTGATTCTTTCAGCAACCTGCATGGCCTCCTGACAGAGATGCAGGCTCTCCGTGACCAGCTTGAAAGGAGCATCCAGAATAACAGCACCCTGAGGAGCAAGCTGGAAGAGCAGCTGTCACAGGGATCGAAGAAGGCTCAGGAAGGGGCCCTCACTCTGGCTGTCAAGGCCCTGTCTGTCACCGAGTGGTCCCTTCAGCTGGACAAACACGGTAGGGGACTTCTCACTCTGGATGTTCTGCTCTATGGGTCTGTATGGTATGTGAGCTTCTGAGTGCTGCCCTTCTGGCTGCTCTCAGCTCTCATCTCAACATTGTTGCATGTTCTCTGACTGACTAGACATTGAGTTCTCCCTAATGGAGTTAGGGCTTCCAGTGACCCATGCTGTCTCCAGTCTTGCTGCTTCGTCCCACTCACAACTCACCAAGGCCTTTTCATTATCTTGCCTCGTTTTCTGTTTTGTTTTTTGAGAGAGAGTTCCACTGGCTATCCTGGAACTCTCTCTCTGTAGACCAGGCTGGCCTCGAACTCAGAGACCCTCCTGCCTCTGCCTCCCAGTGCTGGGATTAAAGGCGTGAGCCATGGCTGTCCAACTCTTGTTTTGTTTTTCAAGACAGGGTTTCTCTGTGTAGCCCCGGCTGTCCTGGAACTCGCTCTGTAGACCAGGCTGGCCTCGAACTCAGAGACCCACCTGCCTCTGCCTCCCAGTGCTGGGATTCAAGATGTGCACCTCCACACCCCATTCTCTTGTCTTTAAATGAGATCCCAGACCCCTTACTCTGACTTTCACCATCTTGTAAGGCCTGGGAAGCTTCCTGGTAATAGGTGGGTCTGATTTGCTTTGCTTGTGTACTTGTATAGGGTTAGAGATGCCTGGGAAGGGGCAGAGGATAAGGCAGCCTTGCCACACACCCTGGAGGCTGGAACCAACCAGCAAGTAGCTCACACATGGGCTTCCTAGTGACTGGATTATTGTCTGTCACCTTACCATTCCTCTGTCGGTTTGGAGTTCTAGTTAAAAAAAAAAAAAAAAAGGTAGCATGGCTTTTTCTGTTAAGCAATATTGTTAGGATAAAACCCACTAGGGTTTTATCTCAGAGGATTGGGGGGTCTTATCAAAGCATCTTTGCCTGGAGTACCATTACTTCACATCACTAGTGGGGCATGAGTGGAAGAAGCTTGCATGGGAGATCACAAGACCTGAACATATGCATTGCTCTGCCACTGGCGTGCTGAGTTATCTCAATCTCTTGGTGTTATTCTTTAAAAAACAAATTACAGCACTGTTCTGCCCACCGGGCTCTTAAGAGTTAGGTAGCTTCTCAGGTGTGAGAGTGCTTCTTGTATTATCTAACATCACATGGACCGCTGGTAAAGTGTTTGAGATGCATTACCTCCAAGTCCTGTTGCAGGTCACTTTCCTCTCACGTTCAGGTCACTATAGCAGCTTCCGCACTAACTCCTCCAGTCTAAAACATAGACCTCAACCTAACATTGCCCCACCTTGAGTCGTCACTTAGCCCTCAGGGTGTAAGCCCTGCATCCTGTTATACCTTCCTCTGTACCCAGACCTTAGCTACAGGAACTGTGTGTCTTCTCCCTGAATGATGACTCATGTCTGCGTCCTTGTACCTGCTCAGTACTCTGCTTGGCTTTTCTTCCCCTCCTTCCCACGGGGCACTGAAAAAGTCCTAAAGGATAATTCAGATGTCAGCTCCTGGGATGCCACACTGGGGATAGCCCCCTCACCTGAGCTTCCCATCTCTGTGCTTCCCTCCCTTATCCCTGACCACCCTGAGATGAAGTTGACTGTTCACTGTTTTGACGGGAGGGCTCTTTGAGAAAGGGCTCTGGGCCTGGCCACTCTGGTGTTACCTGGTGTCTACACAAGGTACCAGGGAGTGAATGGAACATACATGGTCCTGGCTACAGGGCTGTGTGCAGAGAAGGTGTGAGCGAATGTTTTGCTTCTGAAATGAATGGATGCATGTGAGATACTCTACCATGTTCTAATTTCATCCTTTCTCTAGTGCTAATGATGGTAAAGCTGAAAATTTCCTTTCTTGTTCTGTTTTGTTATAGATGGCAACAAATGTCCTGAGGCCAGTGATAATTCATTTGATCTGTTTGAATCCACCCAGGCAATGGCACCTAAATCAGGTACAAACTGGGGAACTGCAGTAGTGTTGGGTATGACATTAGGGCTTTGGGAATAGAAGAAAAGGAGGTCCCTGGAATCCCTGGCTGCTGGATTTCAGGTTCTCTGGGGTTTGACTTCCACAGTAGTGGTTGGCCTCCTCCCTCTACAGTTGGGTGACCACACAGTCATTGCCTCTGAATTGGGCTTGAAAATGCTCCCATTGGCTAATTTTCACCAGTCTAGGCCCCCTCGAGACTCAAGAATGCAGATGTCTCTTTAAAATGCCTCTCAGCCGCCCAGTCAGAGACAACCAAGTGAAAAAGCAGCTGGATTTTCTACCTGCATAATGCTGGCTTCCTGCCCAGCCTGGCTCATGCCGCCTCTTCCAGGGAGCCTTCCTTGTCTTCTCTCCTTGCTCAGACAGTTGTTTTCCCTTGAGCTCTGGCTCACTCTCACTGTGCGTTCATACTTCTTGCAGCCTCAGTATTCCCATTAGACCCTGAGCTACTATCATGCAAGTGAGAGCATGGCTCATCTTGGCAGTCTAGGATCGACTGCAGAGGGAGTGTTCATAAACACTGGTTAAGTTGATTTCACTCTTTGACCACCGTGGGGTAACATAGCTAACTCCACGAACACAGATGCCACCCCAAGTAGATCTAACATTTGCCTCTCCTTTTGTAGCTTCTGAGGCTCCTCTGCTCTCTGGAACTGACGCTGACTCCCTCTCCTGTGACAGCAGCACTTTTGCCACCAGCCCCCCTTGCATGCCCTGCCTGGTTGCTGACCACCATGTGTGGGCCAACAAGAGTGGCCACCATATGCTGGGCCTGATTGAGGACTATGATGCCCTCCAGAAGCAGATCAGCCGGGGCCAGAGACTGCTTGCCAAGATGGACATTCAAACTCAAGAGGCTATGAGCCCCACAAGTCAAAAGCTGGAGCCAAAGGTAACCTGAGTACAGGCAGGGCTGGTGGAGGGAGACACTTCCTGCTCTCAATAAGTAGAGTAATCTTCTCTGGAAGATTCCTAATACCCTCAACTTCAGTAAAGCCCTAAAAAGGAGGAGTCGGGAACTGTTGCACATGAAAGCCCAGATGTGATGGGGGCAGTTTGTTGGTGATCAGTGGACAGCATGTTGAGATCATACCCTGGGTTACTATGGCCACTGCTCAGAGAAGTGCTGCACTGCTGTGTGACTTCTCATTTCTCTCCAGTCTCTCAGCCACCCTTTGTCCATCTGTCTTCTTGTATCCAGTCACTTGACCCCTCCACCTACACACCATCAGGGCAGACTTGTCTGTTGGGCTCTAGGGCTGCTGTGAGCAGCTACAGGTCCCGACCTTCATGCACACTATACCAGACCTGACCAGGGTGTACCCTCCCACACTGAGCTCACATCTGACTGTGCCATACTGTCATTTCCTACAGCCATTCTGTGATGCATGTGTTCCTGAGAGATGTTCTATGTCCACCTTAAGGTCATCTTCCTGCAGAAGATGTGTGTGTGTGTGTGTGTGGGTGTGTGTGTGTGTGTGTGTGTGTGTGAGAGAGAGAGAGAGAGAGAGAGAGAGAGAGAGAGAGAGAGAGAGAGAGAGAGAGAGAGAGAGAGAGAGAGTGTTTCCTCGGAACAACCCTGTGAAGGAGGCGATACCAGTTCATTGTAGAGATGCTGAAAACTGACTGTTCTCAGTCCTGCAACCAACATGCTCTCTGTTGTGACAGTTCTGCCTTTCTAGACGGTGCTGGCCGACTGACTTCACTTCTCCCTGGGCAGCAACTCTGAGGACTTCTAGTTGCTGGACTGACTTCAGTGTACCCACCTTTGGTCACCACTCTTTCCCCGACATGTCCCACTCTGAACAGGCACAGGGCCACAGGTTATAGTTCCTGTTCCCCACCATATCTGTCCCCAGTCTGCTTCTCCTGACTCCCCTGGCTTGGGATTCCCCATCTCTACTTCCCTCTTCTCCCTACCTCATCCTGGAATCCTCCTCATCTCAAGCTGCCTTTTGTCACAGACTTTTGTGTCTGACAGACACAAGTCATCATGTGTCTGACAGAGACAAGTCATGCACTTCCTCCAAGGCACCAGGTGAGAGATGGTAGTAGACCTTTGAGCTTCCACTGGTTAGAGCTTCTGGAGCCCACTTTGAGGTTTCTTTTCCTTTGCATGCATATGTAGGTGTGGTATGCATGTATATATGTATTACATATGTGATTACCTGTGTGTGGTCACACATATATATATATGTGCATATTCTGTGTGGAGGTCTGATGTTGACATCCACTCTCATCGCTGTCTGCATTATTTATTGAGGAGGAGTTTCTCTATTGAACCCAGAGCTTACTGGTCACTAGTGTAGCTAACCAGCTTGTTTGAGAGTCAGGGTCCCCTAACTCTCCCTCTTTAGTACTTGGATTGTAGATGGCCACCACACATGCCAAGCTTTTGCATGGTTCTTGATCAAATTCTGACCAGCACGCTTGCTCAGCCAGCACTTTATCCACTGAATCATTTCCTCAGTTGCTCTGGATTTTTACTGAAGACACCTGAGTTTCCTGTGGTATTTGCTTTGGCTTTGTGTTGGGCTTTGCTTTTTTTGTTTTACTATATTTAAGAATCAGATTTGCATTTTATCTTCTACTAGATGATAAGCTCCATGAGAGAAGGAATAGTGTTTTTATGGAACATTAAATAACCAGTACCTTGTCTCTTTAAGCCTTGTATAATATTGATAAATAATATTGAATAAATTAACACTAATAAGATTCCTGTTCTTTTCTGATAAAAATACTTGTTTTGAAAGCTAAAAATTATAGAAAAGCATAAAAACAAAATGTTTCTTCAAGTACTGCTTGAAGGTCAGCACTTAAATTGTGTGTGTGTGTGTGTGTGTGTGTGTGTGTGTATGTGTATGTGTGTGTAATAAACATACAAAAATAAGCACATGCTTTTGGGACGCTCAAAGTTTATCAAATAATCAGAAATACGAGGTTCATATATCTCAGCTACATGGTATTAATACTTTTCCTTTTGAGCCCTTGCCTTTTCAATGGCTGCCAATAAGCTGCTGTAGACATAGCATGGACTGCTGTCTTTTACTGTCTGTGGGCATGTCAGCTGCACCGAGTCATCTTTTTGTACAAATCTGACTATATTTTGATTAGATGTAAAGTGAGTTTCCCAGTTTAAAGGCTGTGAAGGTTTTAGGAATCTTGATAACTGTTAGTATGTTGTGTTACTCTCTAGAGAGAGCTTGTGTCTGTGGTTTTGAGCTAGAGTCTGTCTCAGTACACCTTTGTCTTTATTGAATAATATTCATATTTTTGTCATTTTGCTGTCTAAACAGGTGTGTAGATTTATATTTATCAATTGCAATAAGAAATGTTTTTCACTTTCCGCTTCCTCCTCTTTTTTATCTTTCTTCTCTGCACCACATTCTTTCTTCCTCTCGCCTTTGACACCTGTCCCCATGTGAGTATACCTGCAGCACAGAGAGGGATCGCGCTTTCAAAGGCCCCTGACACCATACATTCTCAGTAAGCGGTCTGCGGCAAATATAGCAGTGTTGTACCCTGGGCTGTGTTTGCTCTATGGTGGTCTGGATGGTGCTACCATGGGTTACTAATCATGGTTACTGACTAGGATAAACTTACCGCCAAAATTCTCTTCCAATATACAGCTTACCAGTGTCACGTAATCCCAGCTCCTGATCATCATGTAAAATAGGAGCCCTACCTAGTCTGAAGCCTTCTGCCTGTTAAATCGTGCTTGTCTGTGAGTGATCCCTGTCAAGGTGGCATGTAATGGCCTTGTTATCCTTTGTAGGGTCCACACTCTGTGCCTCTGAGCAAGTTTCTCTCCATTATGAACATTGCCAAGCTGATCCTGGAAGAAGCCTCAAGATTGCTGAAGCTCTTCTGGAGGGTCTCAGTCCCCACAGATGGCCAGTGTTCTCTTCACTGTGAGCAGGTAGGTGATCCCACATGCTCAGAGGCTCAAGTACACCAGAGAGGCCTGCATCTTTGTTTATTTTATTACCAGTTCAGGTGTGCCCCAACTTGAGGATATGTCAGAGGGCAAGGTAACAAGGGCCACACTAAATTCTTACCTAATTCCCAGCATGCCATTATTGAGTGGGATCCCATTCACACTTCGTACATGAAAAAAACAAGTTCAGGGCCTGGGTTGAGGGGCTGATATGAAAGTATACATATGTGAACTCTGGGACTTTGATAGGTTTTGCATATCAGCTTGTCCTTATAGCCCAGCTTGCTCGTATTCCTTAGCAGTACCTTGCACTTTAGCTATCTCTGTCTGGACCTTCTGATCTATTGATGGCTTCCGCTGGATTTTAGTGAAAAACTATTTTAACTATTTGAGTGAAAGGTCAGGAGCTAGGCAGGTGGAACCTTCTCTTGCCTTTTATCAGTGGGGCTCGTGTGTGTCCTGGCACAGTGTTCAATACTCTGGCTAATCACAAGCCTCCTTGAGAGAGAAGCAAGCACGAAAAGGATAGTAGAGCTCTGCTTAGTGGATATTCAGTGGATATTCCTACTTTATTTGGCTGGATGGAAATAATGTTTTCCAAAGGTGAGCAGGAAGGCAGAAGGGAAGTTTGCATTTCAGGTCACCCCTCATTTAGTTTTGGCAGCTCTCAGACCTCCCAGAACCAGGCAATGAGGTTGTTCGTACGGAAAGTTCCCATGATGCGAGTGTTCTGGGGAGGAATTTGGGTACACCAAGCTTTAGGATGTTCGTAATCATTTGTGTGGCATGGGGCAGTCATTCCGAGCCCACTTTTGGTGGAGCATTGGCTGAACAATGAGTGATATCATATGAGAACACTTGAGCTCTAGCCTTACTGGCTTTTCCTTCTCTGGAGGCTTACACGACACAAAGTCTGCCTGCTGTGTATGTCCTGTGCCCCTCTGCTGGCTGCCTCTTACCCTCGAGTTTTACATGTTACATAAATAGAGAGGGCTCCTTGATCACTCAGCCATAGCATCATCTTCTATTTCATCGAAGCCCTTATCACACATTGTAATTATATATTTGTTTGCTTTAATGCCTGTCTCCCTGTTTTCCTTCAGGGTCTGTGTCTGTTTTGTTCATGTTTTTTAATGAATGAATGACTAGATGGATGAATAATTTCTTTCCACTCTCCAAAATCAGTGCCTGCTTTAAATTATTTTAAGGTAACATGTCTGAGCTAAACAATTTCCCGTCAGTGCAATGTTTTTGCCCTTAGCAGACAGAAGCAGCTGTTTGTTAAGTGGACAGAACCCAGTTATCCAGTTTGTGTCTAATACATGCACAGACACACAGACACAGACACACACAATCACACACACGCACACAGACAAACACGCACACACGCACGCACGCACGCACGCACTAAATTTGTAGCCCTGTTGATCCTCTTCCACTTGCAAATCAGTCTGGTGACTGTCAGTCTTTGTGACGATCCACCCTCCTTCCTGAAGATTTCTCAGGTAACCGATTATGTTCATGTCAGTGTTATAGGATTTCAGAGCTGAGGAGGACTTCAGAGATGCACCAATGTGGTTGCTGGTGTACATGGACCCCTGTGTGGTGGGAAGTTGCTTCTGGGCACATTTCTTTTTTCTGCCTGTTCTTCATGTGGCACCTTTTGCTTAGTGTGTGTGAAGCAGACTTCTGAGTTTATAGCAGCAAGCCTAAGCACTTGACAACCTCCTCTTTTCTCTGTGTTGTTTATTTGCCTTTATATTTAATTCATTTCCCCCTTCAGCCCCTAGCAATGCTCTGGAAAGGACATCAATTTATCTGAGAAATGTATATGAAGGGTTGCCAAATGTAGACATATCCTTAAAACAGGAGACTCATAGGACTCTGATGGCTTAGCTTGGAGGATCAGAGGTAGAAGATGATTTTTCTAATCAACACTGTTTTGTAGAATTGACTTTGGAGCCATATAAAACTTTATATAACTATAAATAGAGTTAATCAAAATGGGAGTGAGGGAGCAATGTCTAAAAGTTCATAGCAGTGGAAAATCAGCCAGCCATACTGTGTATCACTGGGGACATGGCCATGGGAGCAGACATGCCAGTGATACACCACACTGGTTTGAGACTTCCCCAAAGCACACAGTTTTCAATGGTTTTCAGTGGTTATGTTGTTCTTAAGACACTGATATTAATAATCTGGTACATTCCTGTTGTAAGATAGCTGTAAATTCTTTACATTTCTTTATTTTTTTTATGTGTGGGCACATGCTTGTGTACTAGCATGCAGGAGGAAGTCAAAGGACAACCTGTAGAAGTCAGTTTATTCTTTCCACCTTGTGGGGTCTGGGGCTTAGCCTTAGGTTAGCAGCTTTGGTAGCAGGTGCCTTTGCCTGTGATGTAAGATAAACAATGCAAGATTTCATTAGGAACTGAGAGTTTTACTAAAAGAACAATATTATATGAAATCATAGAAATGAAAACCACATAATCCTAAATTTGAATTATAAACATAAAAATGAACTCTTGATGCATTTTCTGTTTTAAAAATTGACTGAATCACTCCACATAAAAGGCTGTAGAAATAATTGGATTCAGAGCAGCAAGCCCAATAGATATCCTAATGCTGGTTCTGAGGGCCTCTTTCCAGGGCTTGGGCCAGGGGTCCTGCAGGAAATGGCTTCTTTCAGGTCTGGGCAGATACACAAGATGAGCTTAGAACATATAACATCCTAGCGAGGAAGAGGGAGGTGGATCCTAGACTTGCACCACAGCATCCCCTGGAAGTTTTTGAGAAGGCAGCTGCCAGGGCCTCATTTCTGCCAGCCTGGAGTCTCTGTCAACACTCCCAGGAGCTTTGAGAACCACAGATTAAAAGAAAGTAGCTTGTAACAACAGAGTTCTTGTTTGGATGCTGAGTTGAATGGACTGTTTTTTTTTTTTTTTAAGAAGTCTGTCTTTGGTTATTTTTCAGGATTTGATAATAGATTGGATTGAGCATTCCTAACACAATTGCTTTAAAAGTCTGGTATTGGGGTTTTAGGTCCTCAGATGAGTCCTACTCAAATAGGACTCAGGAGTAAACTTCACTTTCTAGGTATGCTAATGCTATCACAGGTTCAAAAAAACTTAAGTGATGTATTCTAAAATAGTTCATAAATGAAATGACATGGTCAGTTTCAATATCATTTTGGAGGGAGGCTAACCAGTGTGGCCTTGAATTGATAATTGCTGGTTCTGGGTGGGTTCCTGGATATTCCTATCCAATTCTGTTGACTTTTATAGGTATTTGAAATGTTCATCATAAAAAGGAAAAGGATAACCAGAAATAAGCAGGAAAAGAAAAGCCTACCCCAGAAGCCGGACGAAGCATGATTGCGTGTGTGGCCTCTGGGAGGGGTGTCTTCCAGTCCTATTTGTTGGTCTAAATGCCTACTTGGTGCCAAATATACTAGTTACACTAAAATCTTACCCCTTATTGTGGCCTCAGGTACTAAGGTAGTTTTTTTTCTTTTTTAATTCACAAATAGAGTATATTTGGACAAATAGGTCAAGGTGTCGTCATTCATTTTTTTCAAAAATTAGCATATTTTATATTTAATTGACGCAATTATACATTTTTATGGAACATGCTATGAGGTTCCAGTGCATGTGTACAGTATGTAACAGTAAGATCAGGGTGATCGCCATACCCACGGTTTATCCTTTCTTTAGGTTGCCATCATTCAAAATCCTCCCTGTTAGCTGGAGTTGCACATTCTTACTCCCATTTTCCAGAAGCAGGAGCCAACACTTTAGGATGTCACATGACTTGCCTCAGAATTGTGCAGCCAGGAAATGGCAGAACTAGGCTCCGGAATCTTGCTGTATACTTTTGTCATGAGATGAACGGGAAGATTTAAATCCAGTGGAACAGCAGACATAAATATTTAAATTTCCTTGTTTTAAGTGCTAGCTTGAAGATGTACAGTGTTAGGTGAGTGCTAGTAAGCAGTGGCCTGCAAACTGGAGACTGGCACCTGTTCTTCCATAGGCACTGGTACTCAGAGAAAAGAGAAGAGCTCTTTGCTAGTTGGGGTCATTGCTGCCGTCTGTCCTGACATGGCTTCCTGAGCTCCCAGTAGGGAAGGGGTAACAG
The DNA here is from genome assembly GCF_049852395.1 of Peromyscus maniculatus bairdii. Taxonomy (NCBI): domain Eukaryota; kingdom Metazoa; phylum Chordata; class Mammalia; order Rodentia; family Cricetidae; genus Peromyscus; species Peromyscus maniculatus. The sequence goes on along the minus strand of NC_134853.1, from coordinate 91,989,974 downwards.
TTGAAGTGTTAAATCAGCATTGTAGCTTTAAAGAATATATGAATAGGGCGAGGGAGATGGCTCAGATGGAAGAGTGAGGGCCTGAGCACCCATGTCAAATCCGGGCCTGAAAGTGTGTGTCTATGACCCCAGCATTAAGGGAAGGGGTAATGGCAGAATTGAGTGACTCCCTAGCTGAAGCAGTGCAGTAAGCTTCAGGGTCAGTGAGATACCCTGCCTCAAAAAATAAGATGGAGAGCATTGAACAAAAACACCCAGTGTTGTTCTCTACACAGCTACAAGCACATGCCCACATACACACAAGAATATGTATAATGCACACATATGTGTACATGGGGGGGTGGGAGAGGGAAAGAGAGAATATACTTTTTCAGACATCCTGAAGTCTTGTCCCTTGGAAATACTAACGTTAATGCTTTATGCCATATCAGTATACACATCTATGTAGATAAGCTGTTCAGTTTTATGAACAGTTGTTGTTTTTGGTTCCTTTATCACTAATCATAGTCATCTATCAATAAAGTCCTGCAACATCATTTTAGCTGCAAAATTATTCCTTCCTATTTAAGCCCTATGCTGAGCTGACTATAGAAAGAGCAAAGGGATGAACCAGGCAAGCTAGGAAAGGACCATCCTCCCCCAAGACCGCCTTCTGGGCTTCCACCGTACCCTTTTAATGTCACTTCACTATGGTGTGGAAGATGAGCTAGGCATTGCTATTTCAGTGTAACAGATACAGAACTGCAGGGTGACTTTGTCCTAGGATGTGGGGCCTGTGAAATCATGACGAGATTCGTGGGCTCCTGGCCTGTACTAGAGAATCAAAGCAAACCTAATGATGAAATTAGAGTCCGTTTTGGAGAAGCACTGAGGCCTTTGTACCTGCCATGATTGGTTAATCTTAAAAGGAAATTGAGGCGGAGAATCAAAAAAAAAAAAAAAAAAAAAAAGATACATACCTGAAACAGTTTAGCTTAAAACAGATAAATGTGCCTTCATTTGCCATTCTTTTGATGTAGGGCTAGACCCTTTCTTTGAATATGGGCCTGCTGATTGGAGTTCCACATCTTCTTTCTTTCACAAACCACATCCATAATGTATTTCTGTCACTACCAATTTCTGTTTCTTTAAGATGAAGAGGAAACTTGAGGCACTTGCAGAGCAATCTGAATATAGAATTCTTATAGACTGTTCCTCCCACATCTTTTACAGTTGTCTCGCCCACACCTAATTTGCCAGCAAAGTGTTTTTCAGTGACTTGCCTTTAGCTGTCTCCCATAAAGCATATGTTAGTTTCCATACGGCCAGCTTTCTGTCCATACATGTGGCTCACAGTTCAACTTAATATGTAATTAGATTCTGTTATTTTATTGAAAGCGCAGATACCATAAGCAAGTTTGGAAACAAACTAGAAAAGATTCTACATGAACTGCCAACTTACTGTGTCCTTCTGGTAGCAAAGGTGGTTCAGTGCAGCTGAGAGAAAGGGGGTGTCCTTAGTCCTGGAGCCATGTAAGGGAGTCTCTGTTGTGCCACTTCACAGAATGGTGGATTTGTCACCCATGCTCCACTCTGGAAAAAACAAAAAAAAATCAAAGTGGGTCTGTACTTGCTGAGTATTGTTGTGTTAAGATTAAAACATTTTAAAAAATTAAATCAGCATTATAACTTCTGATAACAAAAAAGAAACTACAAAAATTTGAACTCACCATTGATGTTTGGTTACCACATCAATATATGTTTATAGCTGTAGGGATCTGTGTTTCCTTTTATGAAACATAAGTGCCTCAGATACAGCATTCAGTCTGTTGATTTGGGCTCTTTCTTTCACTAATTATAATCATCTTTTGAAATCAATAAATAGATTTCTACAGCATCCTTTTTAATAGCTGTCAATTTTTTTCAGTGTAAGTACCACAATGTATTAATTCAGAATAATATGAAGCAACTCAGTTTTTTGTTCTTGCCACTGACAGTGCCAAGGTGTGTGCCCATGGAGAAAGACACCCTCCTGTGCTGATGTGATTATTCCTGGGGGTAGATGCTGTGGCACAGAATGGCCAGGTCAGAGAGATACATACATTTACAGTTCAATAGGTCTTGTATCTACACTGGGCCACAACCATCCAAAGTGCTACCAAGGTCCTGATAGTTTTCTTCCTCACCCTGGATTCGGTCCAGTTTTGCTAATGTGCAAAAAAAGGGCTTCTGGCTTAGATATTTTGCTAGTGAAGTTGAACCTCTTATGATATTATTTTTGGTTCTTCCTTTGTAATACGGTGTTTTATGTTATTATATTTTTCTAATTCTTTTTTCTTTAGATTGGAGAAATGAAGGCAGAGATCACCAAACTACACAAAAAGTTGTTTGAACAAGAAAAGAAGCTGCAGAACACAGCAAAACTTCTGCAGCAGAAAAAGCACCAGGAGAAAGTCATCTGTGATCAGTGTGAGTGAGAGGCAGGGGGTGGGCGCCACAGCTGACCACTCTCCTGCCTCTGTGGTCAGAGCTGACAGTGCAGCCATGGCTTACACTTTTTGGAGCCCAGGCTTCTGAGATCATGCCTCCTTCTCGAGTGTTTCTTTTCCTGCTTCACCCTTTTAGAACTACACAGTCACTTCTGCCAGGGCTGTCCTCTCATGGGGTGACAGATTGTGCATTATAGAAGCATGGGAAGGACCTATAGGAAGGGCCCCCTGAGCTGATTTTGAAAGGAGTAGACACTGTCATCTGGAACATAGAATGGCAGTCTAGGACAGGACCTGCAAGGACAGAGGTGAGGGTTAAGCTTTGTGTGTGAGAACTCAGAATGATCTTGCTGGTGAAATAAAAGTTGACTGTGCAAGGCTGAGGCAAGAGGGGCCAGAGACCAGGGCCTCTTGGGAAAGACCTCCAGGCGAGATTAAAGTGGCTCCCTCCTGCAGAGGATCAACCTGGCATGCTTCATGTGAAAGCTCTGTATGGTATTCCTACCATGGGCTTCAGAGGAGAAGGAAGAAAATTTAAGGTCAGTGCTGGCTCTAACCCAGCTGCTTCAAAGACTTTCAACAGCTGTGTGCCTGTGTTCAAACCTGCAGCACTCCTCACCTGTGTGTGGAGACAATCACCTTCCACCAGGCTCTCCCATCAGCTCAGCTCTGGCCTTCCCCATGCCCTCAGCTTGTTAGATTGCCTGTCTTAGGAGTATCACCAATGGTACCTTCTTCTGTGCACTACCACAGCCTAGGACTGCTCTCTCAGCAGCATTTCTGCACAGGGCATAGATTATTGCTAAGTAGGTGGTTTCATTAGCTGCCCTCTGAAAAAGACTATGGGAATAGTAAGGGTTTAAACTGCAAATGAATGAAATTCAGTTATGGCCAGGCCCTGGGCTCATGTCCTGTGTCCTTTTCACAGGCTCAGTCATCAAGGACCTTAGACTTACTGAGGGATGAGGGGGCATAAAACTTCAGGGTTATCAACTGAGTGCCTGCCTGAGGCAGCCTGAAGGTGGTGTGAAGCTTTGCTCCAAGGTTAAATCTGATTGGCCCTGAGGGATGTCAGTCAGACAGCAGAGGAGCAGCAACAGGATTCTCAGGCATACTGTAAGCAAGAGAGCAGTGGGTGTCCAAGCATGCTGAAAACATGTGAAGGCTTTCACTTGAGCAAGAGTGAATATTAGTTTTCTTGTCATGTGATACAGTCCCTGACAGAAGCAACTTGAGGAAGGTAAGTTTGTTTTGGCTCACAGTTTAGAGGGTGTGAAGCTAACCATGGTGGCGACATGGTGGGATCAGTTCCTGTATGTGGGAATAGTAGCATGAGGTAGCTGGTCATACCATGTGGCAGACAAAAGGCAAACAAAATTAGAGGGACCAGGCTATCATCCTCAAAGCCTATTCCCAGTGGCCAATTCACACCAGCCAGGCCTCACTGTACAACTCTCCAAATAGTCCCTCCAGTTGGGAATTGAGTGTTCAAACACGGGAGTCCATAGGGAACATCTCATGTCCAAGCCATAACAGAGGGGGAAATGGGACAAAGAGCCTGTGGGCTGGGTTCAAGGGGGAGCAGCAGGATTTGTTGTAGTTCTTTTTGTATCAGATATCACATGACAGCATGGAGGGGTCATGAGGCTTGGGAGGTCTATGACAGTCCCTCCAGCACACAGGGCTGTGGAAGAAGGATGAAGTGGAAGAAGGATGACTTTGAAAGACAGGTGATTGCCCAACAGACAGGATATTGTTGGATTGCCTGAGAGACTTATTTCACTTATGGAAAAGAAAAGCTCTCAGTGATGTGAGTGGCAGTGACAGTTGTGGGCATGCTCGGGTGCTACGGAACATTTGGGCCAGACTCTTGGGGAAACAGGGGTAAGAAGTGGAGCTTCACACAGCCTGAGTCCAGGCAGTAGGACTCTGGCACACGGTTCCCTTCTGAAGAGCCTTAAGGCTCCTGCTGCTGATTCTGGTTTGGGGTGAGGAATTTCAGGAGCCAGCAGAATTGAGCTCAGGTGGTAACCCTACTGTGGTGAATCAGAACCATGCTATGCCATATCTTGGGTTAGTATGTAAGGACTGGGAATGTGCGCAGGTCTCAGCTTTACCCTCCTGTGTGACATGCATTAAGTGTCTCTGACTCTGAGTTTTAGATTCCTCCTCTCTAGACAGAGACGGCAATTTTAAGCACAGCTGGCCACAGTGGCATCTGTAGAATTTGGAGAGTGGTACCACCAATATCAAGGACAGAACAGGTGGCCCACAGATGCTGGTTGTTCCCCTTTTTTCAGGAAATGGTTCAGTGCCACCATCAGTATCTGTTAGGCCTGGTTTGGAGCTGGCCTAACCAAGGACAGGGTGAGGATCTTGCCCCAGGTCAGCTGGCATGGGTCTGGCCTGTGACTCTTCTGTACCGGGTTCTACCTCTTGTCCCAATGAGCTATGTCCCTGGATATTCCTAAGCTCTCCAACCTGCCAACTCTGTTCCTGGTTTTGAAGTGACAGAGTGACACTGACATGGTGTCCCCTACCCCTCCTTCTCCATATGGTGATGGGGATGAGAAAGATCCAGGGATTGCTCTCAGTGGTTGGGCTGACACTGCCTCCTCTCAGAGTCTGCAGGAGAGACCTGGGAAAGGGTGAGACATGGGAACCTGAGACCCTACTATTCACGAGTCACATGGCTCGGCACGTCTGTGCCTTAAGTCCTCCTTTGCCAAGTACAGGTAGTAATCCTGTGTCACAGGATTGGGATCTTCAGTGAGTCAGTACGTGTCTTGTGGCCAGGTGGGCCCTCCGGTGGGCATTTTCCTTTCCAGTCTCTAGTGGGGTGGGAGAGCCCTGGCCTGAGTCCAGTGGCCCATGTGTGTGCCTTGTCTCTGTACTGAAAGTCAGTCTGATTTGAGATGTATTCTTTACCACTCTGAGCCTTGTCTTCTCATCACAGCAGGAATTTCTGAATGTTGGAACATGGGTGGGTGGTTACCTGTTTAGATGTGAGAGAGACTTCAAAACCAGGGCCAGGGGATCCTCAGTGCTTATGACAAGCTTGACTCACTAGGTATATCCAGTGGTCTTTCAAGATTACTTTTAACCTCCATGACATGACAACCTTTTCTGGGTCACAAGCCCCTTGATGGATCTTGAGAAAGTGGTGGTCTGTTCCTAGAAAGATTCACAAATTCCTGTCCACAGCAGAGCTGTATTCTGGGTCCAGTATATTGGGCTTTCTAGGGCGCATTGTGGACCCTGCATCCAGGGGTAGGGTGGAGAGAGAGGGGCAGGGTACTCCTGTGAAATTCTTTTTACTCAGATAAAAAGGAAGCTCTGTCAGTTGACCCCTCTGCCTCCAGATAGAATTTTTTTGTGTGAAACAAGAAAAATAATTCCTCTAGGCGACCACAGAACAGTTATTCTGCATAAGGGGGCAGTGGCCCGTGTGCTGCAGTAAGTCACAGGGAGTCTAAGAGCACAAGCCAAGGGGCCAGGATTCTGAGGAGCAGGGTACTCCCTGGCCCTCACCGGTACTAATTCGAATGGCTTCTTCTTTTCTTTGAGCTCCAGCTGGCCTCAAACTCATGGCCATCCTCTTGTCTCTCTGCATCACAAGTTCTGCCTCTAGATTCCTAAGCAGGCTCAGAAACCTGCCATTTCTCACTGTTTTAGTCTTTGCTAGACAAGAAGGGACTATGAAAGAAAGCACCTTTGTTCATAGTTGCTCCAAGTGGTGGGCACTCCTGTTCTCAAATTCGGACACAGCTCAAGTGTCAGTGAACAGGGGCCTCTGAGCTCACCCATTCGCTCACTCCTGTTTAGACAGAACACAGCTTGCCCTGGGGAACCATGCTAAACTCGTCCACCAGCTGAAGGGCAGGAGGAAACAAACATGCCCTGAATTCTTTCTCTCAGGGTACCAGAAGCATGCTTGAAGAAAGGCTGTGTAAAACTCGTGATTTCACAGGACTTCCTGGATACTTGGCATGGGCTCCCAAGTATGAGCCTGTTTCCCACACTGCTTTCTAGAGGGCCCAGGACACCAGAGGAAACCAGGCACTGTCAGATCCTGCCCTCTATACTGCCCAGCACCATCATCCTTCTCTATCTACAGAAGGTGATCCCAAGTAGCCATATAGAGCCTGGCATTGCCTCTCAAAAATAGCATGCATGCTCTTCCCTTTGGGTCCCTATGAGGACTTGAAGAAGTATTCATGGCCCATCCTTCCTGAGGTGTTATTTGGCACAGGGAGTTGAAAAGGGACAAGTGAGGGCCTTATACTTCTCTCTGGTCTCAATGGTTCAGGGCTGTTGTGTTATTTACTCAATTTTGTAACAAAATTCCTGAGAGAAGCAATGTAGGAGGAAGGATTTCTGTTAGCTCATGGTTTGGAGGAATATGGCCCATCATGGTAAGGAAGGCTCACAGGAGCAGCGCAGTCTGGGCTAATGTTGGCCAGAGCCAGAAGTACATATCCCTTTTCAAGCATTGGCACCAACAGCCCACTTCTGCTAGCTAGGCCACAGTCCCAAAGGTTTCTTAAGTCTCTATGATGATAACCTTTAATTGTGAGTGTGACATAACCTCAAATTGCCTGGGAAGAGAGTCTCAGTGGGGGATTGTCTACATTGGGTTGTCCTGTGAGCATGTCTGTAGGGGGAGCTTTCTTACTAAAGTTAATTGATGTAGGAAGACTCAGCCACTCCCTGGGCAGGGGATTCTGAACTGGTAGGAGTAGAGAAATTGAACTGAACACAACCAAGCAAGCAAGCCAGAAGCATGCATGCCTCTCTGCTCTTGACTATGGATGTGATGTGACCAGCTGTCTCAAGCTCCTGCTACCTTGATGCCTACAGTGATGGACTGTAACCTAGAATTGTGAGCTAACATATACCCTTCTCAATGTTGCTTTTTGCCAGAATATCTTATCACAGTCACATAAATGACACTAGGACACTCTCCAAAACCACCAGAGGGTCATGTGTTCAAACATGAGCCTGTAGAAGAGCCTTCAAAAGTTGTCCAGTTGTCCAGTTGTCCAGATCCGGACTTCCCCCTCACTGGCTTCATTTCCATTCTACTCTTCTGAGGTCTGTGACTCTAATTGTTCCCTTCTTTGCTTTCTTCTCAGTGGTCATCACCCACCAAGTCCTTCGGAAGGCCAGGCGAAACCTGGAGGTAATGTCCCCTGAGTTGTTTGCACTGAAAGCTTTGGGTAACTGGGGGTTGGGGACGTCCAGACTGCCTTCTTTGAAGAATAAAGTCAAAGGTGTGACCAAGGGTTACAGCTTCCACAAGCAGCTGTAGTTTCTGCTCGAAGAGCATGAAAAGTTCCATTCTCTCACACCAGTCCTCAGTGGACACACTGATTCCTTTTTCTATGCTGTTTCACTATGAGAAGTTCAGCAAACGGCGGCCCACACAGAGGCATGTGTGCAGTCTTTCTGGGATGAATGAATAAGTGATTGCAGTGTGTGCTCGTGGTCATTTTGTTCTGATGTTTACTGACCAAACTGTCTTTGAAAGAAGTTTTAAAATAGTGCCTCACCTTGAGCTCTGTCGGGGGGGTTACTTCAGACATTCCATGACCTAATATTCTCTTTCTCCTTTTTCCCCCCTTTCCCTTTTCCTAGCGAAGGCCTAGGGCTGCCCACCCAGGAACATCCAGTCCCAGCAGACCGGGCTCGTGAGGAGAGCTTTCAACTAATAAAGCTTGTGGTTCTGAGATCACCTGCCTCTCTGTCCTTACTGTGACTCCAGAAGGTGAAGGAAGCAAAGGCTTCTGGCCATAGGAAGTGTGGTGTTGTGCAGTGATTTCTGTCTGAAAGTTGGCTTGAGGCTCCTGTCTCAAAGGCTCCATTGCTTTGCAGCCAGGCACCAGAAAGGCCTTGAGCTCTGGATGCTGTGATCTAGAGCACCGTGCACACTGGTGGGCTTCACATCCACTCAGATCTCAGAACTCAGTTCTCAACCAACCCTGCAGTTAGAGGATGCTCCTTAATGAATCATCCGGTTTCAAATGCATGATTCATATATTCTGGATGGAGCCTCAGAGTACAGGTCCTGAACTCTTACACCAGTGTCTTGGGAGCCACCGGACCCTCAGATCTCACATACTTCTAAGAGGAAAGTGAGTCTGTGTGGGATTGCCTTGGCACTGGGTCTCTGCAGGCAGGTCCTCAGCTCCTACCAGCCTGCCCTAGAGCAGTCTTCTAGGCTGCATTATTTCAGATTAAGAACCAGAATGAGGCCTGGAGCTGGGACTTAGCTTTTGCACTGCCCTCTGATGCTAGCTGGTCTCCTGTCTGCTCAGCTATCCATGTTGCTCCCTGGTACACTTGCCGCAGCCCTGTCACTGCCTTTCATGTTGAACTAACTTAGCCTTGTCCTGAGCTACATGGGTCCCTGAGCATTCAACAAAGCCTGGCTTAGCTCTGGATGCAGCTGACTTTTCTTTCAAAAAGAGTCCATCATGCTGACATGCTGCTTCTTACCGTCTTCCACCCTTCCACCTTGCCTGCTACCTCATCTCCTTGCTCTGACCACTGGGAGGTCCTTTATCTGCTCTGGTCCCTCTGCCTTTCCCATCTCTAGACTCCCTTCTAGTCTTCGGTTCCTTTTTCTTGAATCTTCTCCCTCTTTTCTTTAAAGCAGCCAAGGTACAGAGACAAACCATGCATCTGACCAGACACTTCCCCCTGCCATGTTGGCAGCTTCCTACTGCTCTCTGGTGCCAGGCCAGGCCTCTGGCAGAGATCACAGAGCCCCCGGGTCTGGCTGCTGCCACTCTTCCCTCTTCTCTCCTCTTGCCTCCTTGTTCTCTGGCAGGTTCCAGGCCAGCTGACTGTCTCAGCCTAAGATGCCCCTACTGTTCTTCCAAGCCTCAGCCTGGGCACAGCCTCTTTGAAAGCCTCCCTCTGCCTCTTCTTTTCCTAGCCAGCTTTGAGTGGTCCTTTGGAAATCTTTTCCCATGCTGGAATCCTCAGACTCCTGATTCTAGGCATTGTCTTCCTCTCTGCCCCCTTTCCAGTCTCTGCTGGGACCCTTCCTTTTAACTAATCCTCCCTGAGCTCTTGGAGAGCACCTTGTGTCCACACTGAATGCCAAGCACCTCTCTCTCTCTCTCTCTCTCTCTCTCTCTCTCTCTCTCTCTCTCTCTCTCTCTCTCTCTCTCTCCCCCTCCCTCCCTCCCTCTCCCTCTCTCCTCTCTCCCCCTCCCTCCCCCCCATCTCTCTCTCTCTCTCTCTCTCTCTCTCTCTCTCTCTCTCTCTCTCTCTCTCTCTCTCTCTCTCTCACACACACACACACACACACACACACACACACACACACACACAGTGGTGCTGGCTGTGCTGGCAGTTGGAATTGCCATTCTTCACTTCCTTCCAGACACCAGACTGCCTTTCCCTGCTGCCCCTTAGCTACCCAACAGGGCAACTGTCAGGGGCCTCAGCTGCTCAGCTAGAGAGCTGAAGGCCAGGTGCCTGCTCTCTGCCTCCATCTGTCCAGCTGGGCCCGCCTTTAACGACATGGCTCCTGTCATCTGCTCTCCTCTGTACCGCTGCATCATCTCCTGATGTGCCACTGTGTGAGAAGCAGATGTAGGTACTGCCTTGTGTGGGGTTCCCGTCTAAACAGGTTGCCCCTTTTCCTGAGAAGCTTGGCTGCTGACCTGGCTTCTAGTGCCCAGCTCCATGCTTCTGCCTTTAGTTTGCACACCTGTTCAGTGGGAGTTAGCTTTCCACCCAGTCCTGGTGTCTTAAGCTGTATAAACTGAAGTTAGCTGAACAATAAGACTCTTGTCCTAAATCAACATCTCTTCTTCAGTGTCTCAGTGGCTGAACTCAGGCTGGTTTTTGAAGTTCTGTCTAGAGTGCCTCTGTCAGATGTGCACAAGTGTGTGTGGGAACAGTGGTTTGGTACAAGATCATGGGGAATACCAGACCAGGCCTGATACCAGACCTGGGTTCAGGTGTATCTATGGTGAACAGTATTACCCTGCCTGGCATACATTTAGCGCATTGCCCATGAGAGATGAGCTTGGTCATTGGCTAGGGCATGAGCTTGGGGTTTGGAACCTCTGGTCACTAAACCTGTGGTGCAGACCCTGCAGGGCAGAATATCTGGGAGCCCAGGGGTACCTCACTTCAGGTCTCCCACAGTCTTTCAGCAACACAGTCGTCCAAAGTAACTGTGATGTTATTCTGTAGCCTAAAATATACCCAGACTTGGGCTAGGGGAGGCCCTCCCTCGTCTGGGAGGCGGGGGAGCATGCTGGTTTGTTTTGGCTGGATGAGGGCCAAGAACAAACTGCAAATAAGGACAGTTTGGACCTTGGAAAATGCTTCATTGTCCCTGGTGAGTTAATTTTACCAGCAGCTGAATTCAGGAGGCTCTGAAGCAGTAATCAAAAAAAATGCGTCAATTTCCCGTTGGTGAAATTAATCACCACGTGTGCCTGAGCAGCTGCACCTGAGAGACTCAGCTGCAAAGGCTAAATATATATAGAGAAAAGAGGGACAGGCTGGGCCTCCTACCCACTCTACCTTGGGAGTGGCCTTCAATGTCTTTCTCCCACCCACATGTTCTGTCTCTGCCCCACCATGAAGCCCAAGGTGCAATAGCTTTCTATCAGTCACCTCCCTTATCTGCACCCCTGCACATTTCACCACAGAGGAAACTGAGTCTTTTAGAATCTGCTTTCTGAATGATCCTGCCTTCTGGATCTTTCTCCCAAGAATGTCGTCTGTTGGAAGAAACTGTAACCATTCCTCTGCATTATGAGCATTTCTCCCCAACACTTTCTGGCACAATGTCCTGAGTGGCCAGGGCAGGGGCTCAGAGACCCACAATTGAATTCCTTGACACAGCAGCCCTGAGAACTGCTTGTAAATGAGCCATGAACGGAGAAAGAGTGATCTTGTTAATAAGGTTTCGCTATTGTAGAGGCCAAGAAGCCTGCCTTCGGGAACCTGGCCCTGCCAGATTACCTCTTCAATCTTGGCCGTATTTTAAGTCTAACTCAAAAATTCAATTATCACAATGAGTCATCCTGTCCCTTGAGAAGCCCAGGCTCTGCCCCAGCAGCAAGGCAGCTTACCTCACCACAGACAGGTCCCCCCAACCTGTGATGTCAGATGTCAGGTAGGTGGCTGTGGACAGACCCAGAGAGCCAATGTCTTGCTGTAGGCTTCAGGGCTCTTGAGCAAATTTCAGGTTCCTCAGCAGGTGTAGTGGGCACTGTGAGACCAGATGGCCAGACCCTGGAGTAGCTCCTCCACCACAGCCCCTTCTTCCATGTAGTAGCATAAGCTAGTGGCCCTCATATCATTGGCTCCCTTACTCTCTAGACCCCATATGTCATTGGGTCCACTTGATCCCCAAAGCCATCACTTCCTCTGAGTGACTCATCTGCTCTCACCTGGACCACTTTGTGCAGTGGCTTCATCCTTGAGCTCCCCATATCCACACTGATGCTGCCCAACTGACACCACACACTGCAAGTCTCCACACAAAGCTGGTTGTGTCAGCCTCTGCTTAACCCCAGTAGAACCTTCCATCACACCTATGGCATGGCATGCAGGCCCCGGGACTCCTGTGTTCTATCTTCATACAGTTTTCTTTCCAGCCACCAGACCTTGGCACATGCTGCCCATGCCTACCTAGCATGCTCTCACCCTTCTTCCCTTGCTGGTTGACTCTTACTTGGGATTGGGGCTCAGTCTTCATTCTGTCTACCTTCTGTGTTTATGGACTTCCCTGATGATTACCCCTCTTTTGTATCTGCCTGATGTTTAGAGTCTTGATAGCAACGCTGGTAGAGTTGTCAAACAGGAGGCAGGTGACTTCATTGGCAAATAGCAGGGAAGTCTGGATAAGGTGGGTGTGGGCATGGGATGGCTGGAAGCTGCTGAGGGGTCCATGCTGGAGTGTACTCACATGGGAGCCAAGATAGGGCTGAGGCAGGGCACTCTATGCCTTGGGGGTACAGGGGTAATGGGAGGGCATCAGGCTGCTGTGTCTGGCTCAGACCATGGGGAGAGAACTTTATAGGGAGGTGACTAATGCCATCTGCCAACCTGTTAGAATAAGAATGGGAAAGAGTTCTCCAGGCAGAGGAAACACCCTGTGTAGAGAGGCCTGTAGGCTCCCAGGGGATCCAGGGGAGGGAATGTGGCTGAGTGCTTCACACAGACTGGGTGCAAACAGGTTTGAGATCTTTGCATTCTTGGGGAGATCACTGGACACTTTGTGGTAACTATATTCATAGAATGAAGGAGAAAGTCTAGGGCAGTGGTTCTCAAGCTTGCTAATGCTGCAGCCCTTTAATAAAGTTATTCATGTTGTAGTGACCCCCAACCATAAAATTATTTTTGTTGATACTTCATAACTAATTTTGCTACTACTATGAATCATAATGTAAATATCTGATATGCAGGATAACTGTTATGTGACCCACTGGTTGAGAACGCCTGGTCTAGGGAGAAGACAGAGCTTTAAAAGGCTGTGAGTGCTCAGAATCCACACAGAAAGCTGGGCATGTGGCTTGCACCTCTAATTCCAGCATCACTGGGGAAGAAAAGATAGGCAGATCCCTGTTCTTGCCTAACCTAGTCAATGACCTCAGACCAATAAGACCCTCTCAACAAACAATGTGGATGATAACTAAGGAACGATACCCCAGCATTGTCTATGGCTTCCATATACATATACACCTGTGTACCCACACAAACATAAACATGGAGATGAGGCCTGTTGGAGGGCAGGTAGAGGCCTTGGAACATCTCCAAGAAGGCCAGCCCTATAGCCACGAGGACCCAGAATCTTTGATCCTGTTTGTAACTGCAGGGCATGTGCTAGCAGAAAAGGGAGCCTTTGCAGTAGGGAACTCAAACCTAAAGGTGGGTCCTAAGACTTGTTTGGCACCTTCTGCAAATGTCAACACCTCTGGGCTGTGTCGTAGGGTGGTCTAGTGATGGCTTCAGGTACTTCCTTTCTAGAAACAGAATGGTAGCCAAGCAGCTGCCCAGGAAGGGTTGTTTTTGCCCTCGGGTTCTTAATCAACTGCCCTCAGGGAGTGATCCTAGTGCCCCTGGCCTCAACCTTTAAGAGCATGTTCTTCTTTCCTGCCCATGTGGCTTCACTCCTTGGGTGTTTCCTGTCTTCATGATGCACTCTGAGAAAGCCATCCTTGGCATATTCTCCTTACAAGCCTTGAGTCTCTTTCACCCTTGACCTCTCTCTCTCCTCTTTCCTCTTCCTTCTACTCCTGCCAATCCTTTTAGTCCCTGGCATGCAGATGGGTGGAGCATAGGAGAAGGCAACATTCTTCCTCTGGGTCTTTCTACCTTCAGCCCCTTACCTGGTTTCTACAGATTCGGGGTGAACTAAACTGCACACCAATGAGTCTCCCAATCCAGACATCGTTCTTCTTTGATAGTTGGCCCTCTGGTGTGACATGGCTTCCTACATCTCCCATCCATCAGAACCATCTTTGGTGGTGTCCCTAGCCCCATCCATATGGTACCAGTCTCACCACCCTCTTCACAGGCCCTGAAATAGCCTGAAACTATAATGTGTATACACACTTCTGTTCTAAAATGCTCATCTCCCAAATCTTTAGCCCAACTACCACAGACACCAAAAGGCTCACTCAGGCATCACCTCCAGGCATCTATTGTTTAAATCTTTTTTATACATCTATTGTATAAAAAAGACAGTTCTATCCCTCCACCCCTCATTATTAGATTTCATCTACAAGCAGCTAAGTTAACTGAGACCAAAGAAGGGATCTAAAGCTCCATTGACAATTTGACTGTATTAGCAAAGACATAGCATTGAGATGAGCAAATTGTCTTGTTCTGCCCATGACTTATCAGTGTTCTGGCATTCTGGTGATCATTTCCCAAGCTTTGCTTCAAGAGGGTTCTGGGCAAAGTTGATTAGGTATCAGTTTACTGGATTTGTTTTTTTTTTTTTTTTTTTTTTTTTTTTCATCCATTGAACATATATGCCAGGAACTACATCTTATGTTGTCACATTTAATCCTATTGAGTAGTGGTTTGGATTTTAATTTTTGTGTATATGAGTGTTTTGCCTTCATGAAATCTATATATATCATGTGTATGCAGTGTTGTAGAGAGCAGAAGAAGGCATCAGAATCCCTAGGACTGGAGTTACAGGTAGGTACTCGTAACCCCTAGGCCATCTCTCCAGCCCTGGTATTATGACCTTTCAATAGATGAAGAGGAGTTTGCAGCCTCTTTGGTATTGTATAATAATAAAACAGTCCTTGTGGCAAGCAGAACAGTAGCCCCTTCAGATGCCCACACCTGCCATGTTTCTTCGGAACTGGAAATATTCTTTGTTTGCAAACCAGCATGTCTCCAGGTGATCCAGACTCCAGACTTTGACTTGGAGAGCTTCTGTTTTACCCAGGTGGGCCCAGTCTAAACAGAGTCTGTAGAGAGGAAAACCTTTTCTGGGTCAGAGAGAACTGTGACATTTCGAAGAGGGACAAAGGGCATGGTCATGGTGGAAGGCAATGCCAGGAGTCAAGGAATGCAGGTGACCTTGAGAAGCTGGGAAGAATGGCAAGCCAATCCTCCCCTGGATTAGCTGCTTTCTTGTCTTGTCACAAAACACCAAGAAACTTATGGGAGAAGTATATTGGGCTTGTGGTTTCAAGTGGTACAGTTCATCAGGAAAGGAAGGTATGGTAGTTGAAGATGTCTTCTATAATGGCAGGAGCTTGTGGTAGCAACTTGTTCACATGGTGCAGACCAGAAGCAGAAGCAAGTAGAACCTTCAAAGCTGGCCTCTAGTGATCCATCTCAAACTACAGCCACACCCCAAAGGCTCCATAGCCTCTTGAAATATCTGCACCAACTGAGACCAGACATTCAAACACTGGAGCCTGTGAGGTACATTGCACATTAAAACCATGACATCACTGCACTCCAAGAAAGCAACCCTACCTGGTGCTTGGTGAATCCCATGCCAGTTGCCTCCCTAAGACGATAGGACAGTAAGGTCATGCTATCTGACATATCTATGTGATAATCTCAGATGACCGTACAGCAGTAGAAATCTAACATGCCTTAAATAGTGAACATGAATGATCAAATGATTTCACAGATAATGTGTCATGTTCCTGTAGCAGTGACAGGGAATGTTGAATACCTGGTTTGGGAAGTCATGAGCTGCCATCCCTGAAGGAGTGCTACAAAGGCTGTGGATGTCAGAGAGGGGAATATTGGCTGGGCAGGCAAGTACTGGCAGTGGGCTTTCTATGAAGAGGCTCTGGAGATGATAGCCAGAAGCCATGTACACAGGTCTGGGAGACTATGGTTCTCCTTACCCACTCAGGCCTCTGCCACCACCCTCAGCATCCTTCCCTCCAGGCAAGTTGTTATATATGGTTATGAGACTCCATTACTTCAGAATGTGTCTATGTAATGTGTTGAAGGAATTATTGAAATGTGTAATTACAGTGTGCATTGTAATATAAAACAAGTCTATTATATTCATTTGATGGAACCATGTGCCATAATGTCTATTCTAATATAAGTGATCCTGCCGTTAGAGTGTTATATTGTGTGTGATGGTAATTGTCCCTCCACAGACCTCGGCTTCCCACCTTACCCACTTGGTTTTCATACTTCCTCAGGATATTTCTGCTGCCACAAGATGGAGAAGGTATTTGTGAGGTACTTTATCTAGTCCCCCATTAGATAGGTGGGTAAGTGAAACCCAGAGGAATTAGACTGTCTGACCAAGGCCCAGAGCTGGTAAGGCTCCTGTCTTCTAGGTCCTAGCCAGTGTTCAGTCCAGTGTTTTCTGGGTGTTTCTGAGATTTGGAACCCTATTTTAAAAGAGTGCAAAGGCAGACTGGGATGGACATCCAAGGTCCTGCTTACTGAAGAATTCGTTTCAGTAACATCACATCAGGAGATGTTAATCCAGCATCCAGCAACAAGAGCTAAGTAGAAGGTGGCCATCTTTTGAAATGGCACAGAAGTGCTGGTTCCTCACTAAGGCAGCAGGGCTGCATATTTTAATTCCAATCTCTGGGCCTCATTTCCTGCTGTGAGACTCCTTGGGAAACACTAGAGCTCCTAGGGACACCCGTTGGAAACCAGTGGCTCAACCATGCCCTTTTTGTCCAGATGGGAAGGTGGGCATTTTCAATGGAATGAGAACTTACCAGGTGTTCTAGTTTCATTTCTGTTACTGTGACAAAATATCCTCACATAAAGCAACTTCGGGGAGAAAGAATTCCAGATTACAGTCCATTATTATTAAGAAGTCAGGGCAGAAACTTGAAGCAGCTAGTCACAGCCAAAAACAGAGAGATGTGAATATTTGCATGCTTAGTACTCAGCTAGCTTTCTCCACCCTTACAATCCAGCACCCCAGAGCAGGGAACTGTACTGCCCACCTTCAGGCTGGGTCTTCACACATCAATTAATACAGTAAGACAATCTACAGACATGCCCACAGGCCAACCTGATCTGATACCTCATTGGGACTCTCCCTAGATGATTCTAGATTATGTCCGCTGTCTAACCACTACACTAGGATCACCACCCAAGTTGTGGGAAGTGCTAGGTCAGCATTGATGCTTCCTGGGCTTGTTCCCTTCTTTCATGGGTAACTTGAGCTCTGCAGTCTGGCAACATGGACTCTTGGGGGCTTGCTAATCTCAAGAGTCGGGGAGTCCCTAGGGACCTAGGCATATCATGGTATAGTAGGTGCAGGAATCTTTATTTTATTTTTGATTGTGGGCCTAGCCTTTAATGGCTGAGCCTCCTCTCCAGCTTGGAATCTTTATTGCAGATAGGAGTCCTTGGGCATCCAGCAGCTCAGAACCATCCCTCCTGAGGGCCTCTAGTTCTGAGTCTTTTCTACTGGCTTTTCTGAGGCCTAAGTCAGGATGAACCTGCTTCCAAATATTAGCTTTGTGCTTAGCCCTTAAGACCCATCAGTGGACAATATAAAACCCCTCTTAGCTTCCTTCGGGAGTTCAAGAGCATCATGGATGTATGTTGGACTTCTTAGCTAGAGGGGAACCAACAAGGGCAGAACAGCCCTGAGATAAGAGCCGGAGGGGACACTGGCAAGAGATTGAAAGTGAGCAGGGCCGGGGTGAGCAGGTGAGTGGATCCTGGGCAAAGGGGACAGCAGCTGCATCCAGGAGCCCAAAGCACAAGAGTATCCAGTAAGCATCCAAGATGCTGTTTCACGAGGATGAGAAGCAACAGGAGGCGAGCTTACAGGAAGGGCTTGGGAGCTCCATGGCAGTGACTCGGGACAGGAGTGCAGGTATTGAGGGCCTGCAACAGAGGCTGAGAGCTCTGCTTGAGGTTTTCTGTCCTGGCCCTCATGTTTGAGGTCTCAGGCTTCCAGCGGAGGGCTCTGCTTCCACCGCCTTGCCACCAGATTGATCATTTTTCATACATGGCTAGGGTCCTCTCTTCTCAGCCTGGTGACAGTTCCATCATCTTAGTTGTCTGAGCCCTAGTTTCTCAGTTTAAAACTTCCTCGAGGTCCTTTATCTCCCTCATTTTATTCCTTGGCAGGTGAGGGAATCTACTGGGAGGTCACACAGCAGGTGCTTCCTGTTTGATTTTAGCAGTGAGAAAGAAGTTACATTCCTAGCCAGGTGCTCCCTTGCCTTGTGATCTGGGCAGCCTCACAGTCATGTAGTCATATTGACTACTGAGTGTAGCACAAATCTTAAAAGGTCTTATTAATAAAAAACAAACCCAGGTATTGGGGTGAACACTGGAAGATCAGAGAAGCAGAACAAGCCACAGCTTCCTCACCTCACCAATCCTCAGCTGATCCTATTTCTTCAGACTGGAAGCTTCTAGTCCTCATCCAAATGGATCTCAGCTGAACTGCTGCTCAAAAGCCTAAAAGCTTAACAGCTTCTAGTTCCTGGTTTTCATGCCTTATATACCTTTCTGCTTCTTGCCATCACTTCCTGGGATTAAAGGCATGAGTCACCATGCCAGGCTGTTTCCAGTGTGGCTTTGAACTCACAGAGATCCAGATGGATCTCTGCCTTCAGAATGCTAGGATTAAAGGTGTGTGTGCCACCTTTTTCCGGCCTCTGTATCTAGTGGCTGTTCTGTTCTCTGACCCCAGATAAGTTTATTAGGGTGCACAATATTTTGGGGAACACAGTATCACCACAACTGAGAGCTGTCCTCCCATGAAGGGACCAGAGAGATCTCTCCAGCTCCCAGAAGACTGTAGACAGAGAATGAAGGGATGCATGCTGGTAGCAAGCATGTACTGAGCTTACACTGAGGGAACAAAAGTGGTCTTATGTTGAGATCAGTGAGTAGCATGTTAGGAACAGAAACAGAAAACACTCCCCTTTCTGCTCTCTCTTGTCACTGGGCTCTGAACAAGCTCTTCTTAAACTGGGCTTTCATGGTTGTTCCACCTATCTATAGCTGTGAGGTTCATAGTTATTAGACCTACAGACCTAGGCCTGTCTGGGTCGTGGGCAGGCTCTGGCTCCACCTGAAGGCTCTCTTTCACTGATCCCTTTCCCCTCAAGCCTTCCCAGTCACAGGATGAACCCACACAGGCCCTGCCCCTGGTTCATTATGGTTAGGCTCCAATAATGTGCTGTGTCATGGTTGGGCTTCTCTCTTTTGCAGTGTAGAGCCCAGGGTGAATAGTGCTCTTGCTCAGTCAAATGTCCAGTGATCATGAGCCGGCCATTAGGTATGGCTGACTTCACCTGATCCTCTAGAAGGCAGCTCATCCCCAACCTAACTAGGTGGACTGCTAAGCTTAGTTATGGGCTTGCCCATACACAGTATGTGTTTCAAGTCCATCCAGCCCCTGGTTTGTACTAAGTGTCTCAAATGCTGCCCAGGAATATGATCTACATCTTCCTTTGCAACGAGAAATATCCTATCTCAAAGCCATCACACCTATGTGAAGAGTCAGGAGATGTTAATCCAGCATCCAGCAACAAGAGCTAAGTAGAAGGTGGTCATCTTTCGAAATGGTGCAGAAGTGCTGGTTCCTCACTAAGGCAGCAGGGCTGCATATTTTAATTCCAATCTCTGTAGCTGCTAATGTGCTTATTGCTCAGAGAATAGACACTAATTGACACAAAACGAAATAACGTGTAACATGAAAGCAAATACAAGCCTTTTTTTTAACTTTTAGTCTTTTATCATATGTTAGATCTTGACCAAAGTTTCCCCTCCCTCCACTCCTTCCAGTCCTTCCCCCACCTCTCTTCCCAAAAGCAACTCAACTCCTCCATTTCCCTTAAAAAAAAAAAAAAAAAAAGCCTTCCCAGGAATCTTATCAAGGCTGTATATGGCAACCCAGTAGGAAGAAAGGGTCCCAAGTAAGTCAGAGACATCTCCCACTCCCATTGTTGGGAATCCTGCAAGAACTCCAAGCTAAACAACCGCAGCATGTGTGCAGAAGACCTAGCCCAGCGACATACAGGGTCCATGTTTGTCACTTCAGTATCTGTGAGCCCCTGTGAGCCCTGCTTACTTGATTCTGTGGCCTGTGTTCTCATGCTGTCCTCAATCCATCTGGCTCCTATAATCCTCCCCCCCCCACCTCTTCTGGGGGGGTTCCCCTGGCTCCACCTAGTGGCAAACACACACTTTAAATGAGGAAAACAGCACAAGAATGAAATTAATACTGGGGGGTTTGAACAATACTTTCCACATTCCATGAAAATGACATCAAAAGGCTTTTCAAACTCTTTGATTTATGGTGAAGATAGTTTGCAATCTTCTGAGCTTCTGTTCTCATGTCCCTGCGATAAGCATCAGTGGTGGTACAGTGAGGAGTGAAAAGGGGTTCTCCAAAAAGGACTGGAGAGCTGCAGGAAGTGCCTGAGGGAAGACCTGCTAACCTCTCTCACAGAGACCTACTGGGCTCCAGAGGAACAGTGGGTCAGGTTCCCAGGAGGCTGAGCTCTGATACGGGTTGAATTGTATAGCCTCTAAAAATATATTACAGTTTCAACTCCTATTTTGAAATAGAACATTGCAGACAGAATTAGTCATATTGGAGTAAGGTGGGCCCCCAGTCCAATATGATTAGTGGCCTAATAGGAGGCTTTTATATGAGGGAAAATCTGTAGAGGGGTCTCATTCTGCCATCATGCCTTTGCACCACCATTCACTGTGACCTTTCAAACTGTAAGGTAAAGTAAGCCCTTCTCTTGCATTGCCTCTCCTTAAATGCGTGGTTACAGCAACAAGAGAAGTAGCTAATACTGGACTATAAGGATCATCTCAAAATTCAATTCAGCTTATCCTACAAGCAAGTGCTGCTTGAGCTTCCTAACAAAATATGCCTTCCTTCAGCGTCTCCCTCCCATGCCTCCCCGCCCCCCCTTTCTTTGCCAGCACCTTGGTTCTCTTGTTTCCCCCTCCATGCTCCTCCTCAGAGCTCCACTGCACTTTCTATTTGGGACGCTCCCTCCTTGATGTTGCTTTCTGACTGTCAGACCTATGTCGATCCCACATTTATAATCATCACCTGTGCCCCACATGCTTGATTGCATTTTGCTGGTGTGGTGCCCTATCATTTTTGTATGTGCTATCATTGTTTATCGTCCCCCCCCTCCCCCCACCCCTTAAACACCACAAGGCCAAAGATACCATCTGTCTTACTCACATAAAGTACTGTCTGGTACCTAGTAAATATTTCTTAACAAATGATGCATTCCCTGTGCTGTGTCCAGGTCCAGGTATGGAGGGGACTGATACATGCTTTTATGTAGCTTAGGACATCATAAGGAACCACCATGAGCAGGCACCTTAGCTTGGGTGCTGGGAGCAGCAATGGTTGACAGTACAGCAGAGAGAGGAGGGACGGAGTTGCTTTTTCTGGAATGAGTGGTCAGAGACCCTTCAGAGGAAGCGTGACCTGAACAAGTGGACAAGCTTTGGTTGGAGGCCTGGCCAAAGGACCCAGTGTGCAGAAGCACAGAAGCAAATGTCCAAAAGCACAGGCGATTTCCTCATGCTGCTGCTGTAAGTGAAGTGAGAAGGCTACGTGTAAAGACTAGGGTGGGAGAGAAGTTGAAATAGCATTCAGACCTGAGCTCTTGAGCCGTACACCTTCTTCCTGGAAATTCCTAGGGCCAGTTGCTGAGCACACAGGGGCAGGCCTTCTGGAACTAATTTAAAAGATGATGCATAGAACATTGGCATTCACTTCTTTGCAAATGCAATGTGCTCCTAATACCCTGTCTTTCCTGCCATGGTGAACTGCATTCCCCCCAAACTCAGTCCAAACAAACGACTCTTGAAATCTTAAGTTGCTTCCTATTGGATGTGTCCATTTTGAGACCCTGAACCCACAGAGTGTCACTTGGTGGGAGGTCATTCTTGGGTACAACAGGCAGAGTGCTATTTCCTATCAGCCCTATCAGCCCACCTGCACCACTTGGAACCCTTGGTAGGAAAATGTCAGAACCAGCTCTAGCCAGTTTAGTCCCTAAGGGAGATTGTCTTGTAACTGAATGAATGGGTGAGGGTAGAGAAGCCTGGGAGGAAGATGTGACCAGGGTCTCACCACTCTTCTTTTCTCCTTGTTGCCATCAGCTAATTCCCCTCCCTCCCAAGAGTGCTGTCAGTGATGGAGAGGTGGGGTGGGACATGGTCAGAGGTAGAGGGGACAGAGATGTTATGTACTGTATCTACTTCAAGTCTCATATCCTCTCTGTCATATAACAGGGAACAAGAAGGACTCTGCAGCATCAGTGAGAAATCCCCACTGTATTTGTGTAGTGGGGGCAATCTCCACTGGACTGGGTTTAAGTGGAGCCCTGTAGCAGCCACAATCATGAAAAAATAGCAAGCGTGAGCTAGGAAAGCCGTGGGAATGGGCAGGTAGAATGACATCCTCCGGTACCTTCTCAGCTGCTCAGAAGCAGCCCCTTGAAGTGAGAACTAATGTGACAAATTGGTGGTAAGGTGGGCACCCATCATAAAATGTAAATGCTTATCAGAGAAATAATACTAAAAGTAAAATAAATTAGACTTCGCACTGACATCATAATTTTAGAAATTAATTAAGAATAAAAAGAAGATGCATCTCAAAGGAAGAGAGAAGTCTAATTATAACGGACAGTAATTAATTCTTCTGCTTAGGGATTCATTAACAATCCTGGAGTACAAATTGCTCCTTTGCTGGTCCTGCAATCCCCTGGGGACCCTTCCAAGACATTGATGGGGTCTGAGGGCCCATGGCCAGGAAGATGTTTCTGGGGACCAGGGAATAGGACTTATTGTTGGCTATGCTACTTTGAGTTTTGGTCCCTGTGCAGTGTGGCTGGCTACTCATTTCCTTGGTCAGGCCTTGGGCCCTGGGCTCTGAGCACCCATTATGCTGCTGGACCCTGGCTGGTTACTAAGACATAGTTGTCGTCACTGGCTCAGTCAGATGGCCATGGCAGCCCTGCTTTTGGTGTGCTACACACTGTACTGTGGCTGGGAAAGGGCAGTGCTGAGGGTACAAGGAGGACCTGAGTCCTCAAGAGAGTCTGAGAACCATGAGGCACTCTGAGGACAAAGGTGAACAGCCAAGTACAAGTAGAGAGGCCAGATGCTGGAGCCTGGTCTTTATCCCAAGGCCACAGGACTCAACCAAGTGTCGAAGGCAGAAGTGTGGCTAGTATCTTAAGAAAGGGACCACAATGTTTTGGAACCCTGCCATCATGTTCATTTTATACTGAATCCCCTCCATCCTGTCCACAGAAGACATTGTTTATTTGTTTGTTTGCTTGTTTTACTAAACATGGCTTAACATAACAATTATCCATAGTGATCCAATACCATATGTTTTGATATGTATACTGTATCTTGTTTAAATAAGATTAAATATGTACATCTCCTCAGACATCCATCTTGTCACCATAGTGAATTCTTCCGAGACCTTTCTTCTCACTTTATGAAATGTGCAGTATATAACGGCCCTCTACAGCTCCCTACTCTGTAGCAGCTGCGGAGTGGTTTACTCCTATCGATCTGTAACTGAGTCCCAATGATCAACCATTGCTGGTCCCTCCAAGTCTCCAGCATGGATACATTTCTTCTTTTTAAATAAATATCTTCATTTGGAACCAATCCTAAATGCATAGAAAGTTTCAGATAGGGTATGAAAGGCTTTGATTTGATCCACCTGACAACAGCATCCATTGGAATCCCCTCATAGCATTGGTCCAAACACAATTTCCCCCTTCCTGTTATTTCACACCAGCAGCAGTTACCCTCCACCACAGGGCTTTCCTCCCAATGCCAATGGCTTGATGCAACATTGACTGTCTCTGGGGCTCATTGTAGCTGGCTGCTTGTGCTTAAGATCAAGTGGGGTGTAGCTAGAGTTTTCCTGCTTTGCCCACAGTCAGGACAAATCCTTGTCACCCGCCAGTCCCACAGCCACTCAGACCCAACCAAGTAAACACAGAGACGTATATTGCATACAAACTGTATGGCCGTGGCAGGCTTCTTGCTAACTGTTCTTATAGCTTAAATTAACCCATTTTTATAAATCTATACCTTGCCACATGGCTGGTGGCTTACCGGCATCCTCACATGCTGCTGGTCATGGCGGCGGCTGCAGTGTCTCTCCGCCTCAGCCTTCTCCTTCCCAGCATTCTCCTCTCTCCTTGTCCCACCTACTTCCTGCCTGGCCACTGGCCAACCAGTGTTTTATTTATTGACCAATCAGAGCAATTTGACATATAGACCGTCCCACAGCACTTCCCCTTTCTTTTTTTTTAAAAAGAAGGTTTTAACTTTTACACATCTCCAAAGTCAGCTTGGTATATTTGGGAATTTGGGCGTAGCTTCTCTTACTACTTCCTGCTGGAGGGGGGCGCTGTATCTTATGGGGACACAAAGAAAATTTTAGGATCATGGAGTAGTCCGTGAGACTGTATCGTCTGAGCCAGTTGCCTTGAAACGATTCTGGATTTTGGATCATCTGGGCCATGGTGTCTTCAGAGACCTTTCAGGTGGTCTTGGCTGGTCAAACCTGATGTATCTTAATCTGGAACAAATCCACAGCCTCTGGCTTTCTGTAGAAACAAAAGCAGAGCCTCTTTTCCAAAGCAACATATCCTTACATCCAAATTTTGAAGTCAAGTTACCTTTAAAATATACATTTTGGCATAACTCAACAGCTTTTGCAATCAAATGTTTTTCTTCAGCTACAAATATCAGAGAGAACATAATCCAGATTCTCTGTGTGATAGCCATCTTTATGTGGCTTATTTTTCATATTACCTTGAGCCTATTGCTTTAAACAGAAGCCTTCTAAGCCTGAAACGGCGCTGTGGCTGCTGGCTCCGCCCACTTCAGCTTCCCAACATGGCGGTGGTACGTTTCCCACCAGCTCTGGGAGCCATCAACTCTCAGAAATAGTGGGTCTATGCTTCTATCAAAGCAGTGTGTAGCCCAGAAACCTCTTTTTGTTTTGTACTAGCAAAAGCTAAATCCACCATGCAGCTTAATGTGCCACTTGCAGAGGCCTCATTCCCGCCATACTGCAGGTCAAGCACACACGCCAGGAACCCGCCAGTAACTCAAACCGGCAGGCTGCCGCTCATTTGAAAGAGACAATTAGGAAGCTGTTTTTAGCTCCATTTTAGAATCTTTTCTCAGGTTTTAGGTAGAAACTTTTGCCAACACGTTGGGCGCCATTTGTAGCTAGAGTTTTCCTGCTTTGCCCACAGTCAGGACAAATCCTTGTCACCCGCCAGTCCCACAGCCACTCAGACCCAACCAAGTAAACACAGAGACGTATATTGCATACAAACTGTATGGCCGTGGCAGGCTTCTTGCTAACTGTTCTTATAGCTTAAATTAACCCATTTTTATAAATCTATACCTTGCCACATGGCTGGTGGCTTACCGGCATCCTCACATGCTGCTGGTCATGGCGGCGGCTGCAGTGTCTCTCCGCCTCAGCCTTCTCCTTCCCAGCATTCTCCTCTCTCCTTGTCCCACCTACTTCCTGCCTGGCCACTGGCCAACCAGTGTTTTATTTATTGACCAATCAGAGCAATTTGACATATAGACCGTCCCACAGCAGTGGGGGAACTGAGGAGTGATGTGGTGAGTGAGAGAGAGAGAGGGATCCTGACCTAATTTCAGAAGAGATGCTCTGTGTCTGCCACCATATTTTCACAAGAAGGCAAACACTAGAGGGGATACTTGGGGATTACCTCAGAGGGGGCCATCACAATCAGGAGATTCACACTGACCCCATCATCTGACCCTCAGACATCATCCAAGTTTCCCCAAATTTCCCAATAATGTCCTTCCTAAAAAAAGATCCAAGATCAGGATCACCAGTGTGATCTCTAAATTTTTATGTGTATTTGTGTGTGTTCACATGTGTGTGGCCATGACCCTTCTTTCAGACAACTCTGTTGTCAGCCTTCACCTTCCATCTTGTTTGAGGCAGGGTCTCCTTCACTGATGTGTGTGTCTAACTAGCTGGCCTGGAGTTTCCGGAGATTCTCCTATCTCCACCTTCCATCTCACCATTATAAGAATGCTGAAATCACAGTTGCATGTAATTGCTTTTGGTTTTACCAGTTCTGAGGATACAAATTCAGGTCCTCATACTTGTGTGGCACGTGCTTTACATACAGAGCCATCTTCCAGTCTTCCAACTGTCACTTGCCTGTCTCTTGAATGTCTGCCAGGCTGGACTTGTTTATCAGTCTTGCCTCAGCATTCATGACTTTGTCCCATTTATAGGTGCTTTCCAGCTGTCCCTCTGCCTCAGGTGTCTGATGCTTTGTGATTAGATCTGGGCTATGCTACCTGTGCATCGAAGCAATCTTTCAGGCTGTGTGAGTTTATCTCTGCTGCATCATGTGACATCTGTATGGCCCTATCTCTGTGGAGCCACATTTAAGCCCTAGTCATTATTATTAATAAGTAATTATTTGGTGGTAGTGGTGGTGCTTTGAAATGTTGTAAATATCTCATTCCGCTTCAGATCCTTGGGTACTTCAATTGCTTATTGACACCACTATAGCCTTGTATTTCCTGATTCACACAGGGATTGTGATACGATGGCATCATCATTTCCACTGATGGTTGCCCTGTTCAGGGAAAGCCAGCAGCAGCCTCTGAAAGCTGGCTCCTGGGCTTCTTAACCAGGACTTTCTACCTTTGTAAACACCTTTGCTCCCACATTTTCACAGAGCCCCAATACCCCATGACTGTGGCTCCCACCATATGTTTCAAGAAGTGGAGAAATCCTTCACTCTCTTCTGTGGCCTCAAGTTGTCCCTTTGCCAGGTGTTCCCTGCATCTGATACTTAGTGCCCTGGTTGGGAAGATAGAAGAAAAAGAGCTGCAGTGTGTCTTTTAGCTCAGCCTTCAGTCTCTAGTGCCTGAGAAGAGAGAAAGAGTGAAGCTTCCCTATAAGGCACAGGCATATTGTTACAGACAGCATACCCTATGAGGCTCAGGTCCAGCCAGCAGACCCAAGAGGACCTCTGAGGCTATCTGCTGCTGACAGTCCAGAGAGGGAAAGACACTTGCCCAACAGCACACAGCATGAGTGTTACTTTGAGTAACAAAGCTAGGAACTCAACTTCTTCCATAGGCCAGACACTGGAATACTGGGAATATGGTAGGCATGTTGGGGTGGGTGGGTTAGAAGTCATGGGAGGAGGGGTGAATGCAGAGAAACTCTGTTCTTGCCACAAGAGATCCAGACTCTTCTTGTGTGATACCCTCATCTTAGAAGCATCCTCCTGGTCTCTCTGGCCCTCTGCTTCCCTTGGTACCTGCTCTCTTTGCAAGGAGGAGGTAGGGAAGGGTCTTATTAGGCAGGTGTTACCTGGTGTCCTGGGGCATGGGTAGAAGGCCAGACTTTCAGGGTGTAGAGGATGTACATTTAAGATGGGCGTGATGACACATTCTTACAATCCAAGCATACAAGAGGGTGAGGCAGGAAGTTGCCAACTTGGGCTACAGAATGAGACCTAGACTGTGTTTAAAAAAGAAGAGAAAAGAAGAAACATATGAACAATAATATAGAAAGTATAATAACTACACATTTACTTTCTAGGGCTGGGGATTTGGAGGGAGCCCAGAGCTTTCTGGAGTGACATGGCTGAGACCACAAGCTCTGCTGCCAGATTCAGCCATGGGGAGATGGGCCAGGGAGGAAGATGTGACCTTCAGTAAGGGCCAGAGACAAGAAAGAACTGCAGCTCTAGAAATAGCATTGGCTTTGTGGAAGGTGTCCCATGTAGGTGTGGACATCAATTAGGCTGGGCCACATGGCACCCTGCATGTGTTGCTGTCAACCAAGAGACCCACAAGGCTAACTTTGGACAGTGGTCAAAGATTGCTACTGAATGGGCAAAAGAAAGTAGGTTGAATGGTCAGCTGTGAAAAAGAAGGTTGCTAGCTAAAGTAGAGTCTGGTACCCTGGGGTGTGATGTCCAAAAAAAAAATCTTTAAGGGTTTTTAGTGAGGTGGAGATATTCTCACAATATAACATTTACCAGAACAATCAGGATGCAATATAAGATCCAGGTCAAGGGGTGTTTCTGAATCAGTGGCCGAGTCTACCAACATGTTAGTAGGGTTTAAATCTGGATCGTAGCATTGTCAAAGACTTTTATCCCCTTCCTTATCCTTCTGTGTTCTCTTCAGTAAACAATATTACTTATATTGTGTACAATAAAATATTATAAGAAACAGTATTACTTTTATAATAAGAAAAAGAAGCCCATAAAGGTTTACAAAAGGAATAAGGCACCGTGTAATTTTAGGTGACATGGTCCCTTTTTCCACAGTGGCTTTTCTTATAGTAGCCAAAGGCCAGACTGCCTGATTCAGAGCCTGCTTCCTTCCAAACCCACTCTGCTGTGGTGGCTTGCTGGTGGCATTTCTACATGTGCAGGAGAGTTAAGGATGTGCTGGCTGGTAGGAGAGGAGCCTAGTGGGAAGATGAGGGAGTGACGAGGGGAGATAACACTCACAACTCCCTCATGGCAATATAAGTTACCCCCAAACCAGGCATGGCTATTATCTATAGAATTTTGGGAGGACCCATAGTAATCTATTCATTTCATGGCATCACCTGCCTGAGAAGCATGCACTGGTGGGTGTTGGGGAGAATTAAGAGTGCAGTGTGTGGCAAGAACACAGCTCCACATTAACTGACCAAAGAGTGAACTAATCATCATAGAAAATAAAATGCAGTATTTCTTACACTGGACAGGTCATGATGCCATTTTAGAAGGTTGTGGAACTGATTGTATATGGGACCAGCTGGCCATTCTAAAGTCATAGATAAATATGAGCCTTGGGGGCTATAGACTGGCCCCTCTCTGGTCTAGTTCTCTGCTTCCTGGTCAATGGCATGTGAGAACCCAATGTGTTATGCCTCTGCTTCCATGGCCATGAGACCCATTCCCATGCCTTCGTGCCTTCTCTGTCATGAAGAACTGTATCTCCTGAGTCAAGAGCCATCATAAACCACTCTTACTTTAAGTTACTTTTGTTGGTTATGTGTTCACAACAATGAGAGAAGTAGCTAATACAGAGGGGCTCTGTCACCTCATCAGAATAGATGTCCCACAATCAGATTTCTAAATATTCTAATTCTATTGCTTGAGTTACTGCCTTTACAGTATGGAATCTGTTGCTTCCCCACTAATGTGGTTGAAGAATGGAGCACTTTATAGTTTTGCCCTACTGTCCCTCACTGAGCTTTACAATCAAGGGATCTTCGGACCTCCTATCAATTGCTCTTTTATGTTCTAATGACATGCTACATCTCTGTTTCTCAACTTTGATAATGGAAGTCAAATGATTACCATTTATTTTCAGTAAAATCTATGTACAATTATCACAAGACAGTGGAGAATCTGAACCGAGTAACCAGCCTCTCTACTGCCACTGCTTGCTCCTCATTCCTCATTCCCAAGGGCCTGCGCATCCCTGGCCCCACCTTATCTATCTGTTATGTACATTCTCAATGAAAATCCTGCCTCTTGGACCAAAATGCTCCTTTCAATTGGCAAGTGGACCAGTGACAGAATTCCTGTAACACAACTTATTCCTTTTGGCTTGGAAATATTGATCTCCTTTGAAAAATACAGAAATAAGTGCACTTACATTTTCTTCTGTGTCTCCTATCCATGCCCAACACTTGTTAAATAATTATTCCTGCATTGTCAAGGTCCATAACATTTATATTCACTCTGTTACCATAATGGTCTTTTGTGATTCCTCTATGATTTGGCTCTAAAATTTTAAACCCAATAAAATGATCATTTCTATATTTTATATTGTGTGAGTATTCACTGTAGAAGTAAGCAGGATGGTGAAGTGTGCATGGAACTGAGTGTATTGTGTTTTGAAGTCTCCCCTGCTCAAAAGGAGTATTCTAGACATGGGCGTTTGTCTTTCTATGAGGTTGACTCATTCCCAGAAGCCATTGATTTTTTGAATGTTTTGTTTCTTGGAATGTTTAGAATGGAGTATCCAGTTCAGGGTGGTTAGTACATTCATGATACTGAGCATCCATCACCACACTTTAGCTCTAGAACCCTTTCATTTTCATAAAAGAAAGTACTATTATGCCTCAGTCCTTCCTCCACATAACCCATGGTAACTATTCATCTACTTTGTCTCTGTGAATTTGACTCTTCTGAACATTTCATATAAACAAAATCATTTAATATATTTACCTGTTTTTATCCCACATAAAGATAGTATTTTCAAGGTCCATTGTCATTGCTCTTTTTTTCTTGTTTATAGCTGCATCTTATTCCATTGCATGGGATATCACATTTTATTTACCCATTCATTTGAATTATTTTGTCACTCTGGAAAAATATGTTACAGGGAGAACTTAAAGGGAGGAAATTATTTATTCTGCTCATAGTTTCAGAGGGCTCTACCCACTCTGACAGGAGAAACTGGCCAAAGGGCCAGGAAGCAAAGAGGAGAGGGAGGGAGGGAGGGGGAGAGAGAGAGAGAGAGAGAGAGAGAGAGAGAGAGAGAGAGAGAGAGAGAGAGAGAAAGGTGGGGAGAGAGAGGTGGGGGAGAGAGGCAGAGACAGAGAGAAATGGTGGCATTGAACTGACTTTCTCTTTGTCATCTTATTCTATCCAAGACTCCAGCCTTAGGACAGAGTCACCCACATTCAGGGTAGGTCTTCTCCCTTTGACTAATCCTCTTTGGAAACATCATGGTAGACATCCCCAAGTGGTGTACCTCAATTTCTTAGAAGATTCTAAACCAGTCAAGTTGGAGTGATTTGGATTAACCAACACTCCATTTATTGACAGACTTTTTGTTTCCATGTATCTTAGAGTTTCTATTGCTGTGATAAAAATATGACCAAAACAAATTGGGGAGGAAAGGGTTTATTTAGTTTATGCTTCCACATCACAGTTAATCATCAAAGGAAGTCATGACAGGAACTCAAACAGGGCAGGAACCAGGAAGGAAGAGCTGATGCAGAGGGAACAGGGGAGTGCTGCTTACTGATTTGTTCTCCATGGCTTGCTCAGCCTGCTTTCTTATAGAACCCAGGACAACCAGCCCAGTGATGGCACCACCCACAATGGGCTGAGCTCTCCCTAATCAATCACTACTTAAGAAAATGCCCTACAGGCTTGCTTACAGCCTGATCTTATGAAGGCATGTTCTCAATTGAGGCTCTACCTGGTGTCAAGTTGACATAAAACTAACCAGCTCACCATCTTTTCGCTGCTGTGAGCATTTTACATGCATATCTGAAACCCCTCTGAATGACATTATTGGATCTCACAATAAGTCTATGCTTAATTTATCCGTTTTCCACAGTAGCTGCACCAGTTTATAGTTATATTGTTTGAATATAACTATATTCAATTTCTCTACTTCCTCTAGTATTTCCAATACCTCTTCCATTCTGTGATCATAGCCACCTTAATTTGTGTGCAAATGTGTGAATATATGCATGTGTTGTGTGTATGCACAAGGCATGTGTGTGCATGTACATGACTACACAAAGACCAGAGCAGGACTTTGGATAGCCTACTCTATCATTGTCCACCTTACGGCAGGGTCTCTCCCTGAACCTGGAGTTAAGCTGGCAGGAAACAAGCCCCAGTGATCTGCCTGTTCTCATAGCTGGAGTTACAGGTGAGTGCATGACCTTGTCAGGCCTTTCATGTGGAGTATGCGGATTCAGATTCAGGTCCTCATGACTGCAGCAAGTTCTTATCCATAGAGCCATCTCCTCAGACCCTATTATGCATTCTTGAGAATAAAAACCTTTTCCTTCTGTTCTTCCTCTCATTTGACAGTCTGACTTTGTGTCAGGTTGAGTTAAAACCACTTTCCTGCAGAACTTAGATGTGGTAAGATGAATAATGGTCCCCCTGAAACATCCAGGTTGTAACACCTGGAACCTTTGGGTGTTTTTTTCTATGGCAAAAAGGGAACTTTGAGATGAGGAGAATATTCTGCATGACCCAGGAGAGCCCTAAATATACGGTAAGTGTTCTTAAGAGGGAGTCAGGGAGAGATTTGTCTGCTGGATCCCAAGTCACACTTGCCTGGTAAATCCCAGACATTGCAAAATATTTTTCCAAAGTACCTCAGTGTATGCTTCTAGAATTGGTAAACCTTCATAATAATCAAATATGTGTGCATCAGTTTCTTGGCTCATTTGTTATTCTACCCATTTTTTCCCTACTCAATTCTTGGCTTCCTTTGGCACCTGTATACCTTAATTGTCTTGTGTGGTGTATCTTCCCTGGTCTTCACTGTTACGAGGTCTGCCCTCCTAACATTGCCTGACCCAAGCTATGGTTTGTTCTGTCCCCATATGGTCTCAACCACAGTGACAAAGCAGGGAGCAGCTGTAGTGCAGGGAGCACTGTCTGAAGAGGCAGCTAAGCTAGGCTCTGGCTGTAAGAAGCTGCTTTCAGCCTGTATTGCTTTGACTTCTGGGATGCTCCTCACTGCAAGACTTGGAATACACACTCTTGATTTTGTGTCTGCATTAGCAGCAGGTGAGAGAGAGGATTGTGATGTGCACAACTGCAATATTTTAAGAGTATCATGTGCCATGAAGATAGTTCACTGTATCAGATGAAGCCTATGGGCTACTGGGAGTCTGCCCTTCAGGAGCTCTCCTGAGAACAGGCAGAGAACATGTGATCAAGTGGCACATGCAGTCTGGCCCTAGCATTCTACACAGGACTTAGGACATAGTCCTTAGCAAATAGTTATGACTACATCAGTATGGTTTCATAGTCTTCAAGAAATGACTTGGGTCTTGTAAAAATGTAAATGAGAATATTATTTAAAACCCAGAGGGTGGTTGGGCCTCTAAGAAGTATTTTCTCCGAATCCAAACGAAAATACTAAAACTCTGTGTGTGGCTTCACCTGAACGCTAGGATGCAGTGACTTTTTGTGAATTAGAGAATGAAATTGTTGGGAGAGAAAAGTGGAAACTGGCAGATAGTTTGATGAATTATAAAGAGCTCAGTGAGGTAAGCAAAATGGGTGAGGGTTGTGACAGGGAATGGAATCATCACAGCACCCTGTAAGCTCTGGTGAGATAGGCTTTGTGGGAAGTCAAGTCCTATTTGTGGAGGAACACCTTAATGGCTCCAAGAAGGCAGAAACAGAAATAAAGAAGGGTCAGTGATGGGTGGTTCATGTGGAAAAGAACCAAAGCAAACATGGAAGATGGGCTGTGGGTCTAAAATCCCCCTGCTTCCAGATGAACATACCCATAGTTGGCTAAATCCTGGACAGCATGTTGAAACCCAAGAGAAAGAGCAAAACAACTTGCAAAGATTCAAGCCAGAAAAAAAAAGCATCTGAAATAGGACCCAGGCAGAAACAGGTTGGCCTGGCTTTGAACTACACTGATACCTGCATGGACTGGTGATTTTCTGTCTTTCCAAATCATCTTATATTGAGAAACAAATAGTTTCTTCCTCTGTCAGATGGGAGAGTAACCAACCTTCCTTGTAGGATTGTCAGATAATATGGTGAAATGCCTTACAACATTATAAGCCTATACCAGCTCTCAGAAGAATGAAAATGTTAGGGCTGGAAAGATAGGCTTGATCAGTAAAGTGTTTTCCTTTCAAGCGTTAAGACCTGAGTTCATTCCTCCCTTAACTCACCTAAAACTAAAGTCAGGTATGGTGGTACACACTTATAATTCTAGTGCTGGAGAGGCAGAGGTAACTGGATTCATGGGCTTACTGACCAGTCAGCTTGGCTTACTCGGTGAGTTCCATGCAGATGAAAGACTCTATCTCATAAAACAAAGTTGATATCACCTGAGGAATGACTGCTAAGGTTGTCCTCTGCCTCAACATGGATGTTTCTCTCTCTCTCTCTCTCTCTCTCTCTCTCTCTCTCTCTCTCTCTCTCTCTCCATACACACACACACACACACACACACACACACACACACACACACACACACTGAAGATGCATATCTACCTGGGCCATTCTAAGGTAGATACATCTTGGACACACATGTATTCAAACAGTTCTTGGCTAAATGAAGATAGTCATCCAGGTTGAATGGATTGAAGAGGCAGTCAAGTGAGTATTTGCGAATGGAAGAGATGGGACCCACTGTTGGGCATAGGGGCAATGTAGGACTTCAAGCACCATGGAATTGAGGTTCTTCTATGGCTGTGGTTACAACCTGGCAATCTACAATCAAGTAACTGTTTGACCCATGATAAATCTCTTCTTGTGACAATGCCTTCAGCACCATTCAGGACCCAGCTCCAAGAACCTGCCCCAAATTATGGGGACAACAAACTCTCCACAGCAAGAGAATCTGGCATGGCTCCTGCTCAGGATTCTGGACTCCTGGTATCCAGAAAGATCCTGGATATTTATCAGGTCCCAACTCATCAAACTCCAGTAACTCCATGCTTGAATTTTTACTCCCTCCTGTCAATAAGGCCATCATCTTTTTTTGCTAGTCAGAGCAGACTAATTGGGACCAGAACATTGGAGGTTGGGAAGTTGTATGGTTAAGGAAATGTATAGTTCCATTTCATCTGACCTATCTCTATTCTCTAATCAATGAGATAGAAAACCCCAGCCTAATTGTGCTGGGGCAAAGGACTTTGAGGCTGGCCTTTTAAATGTCTGTATTGCAGACACTTGATGGGAATTGAAGTCTCTGGATTTGCCCTACCAGGGAAGGGTGAGTTTGAATGAGCTCTGTAATGTGGCCTCAATGTGTCAAGCTCTTTCTCCCCAGAACCCTTGCTGGGCCTTTGCATGGTGTTGAAAATCAACTTGGAGTGTAGGTGAGTGATATGCCTGAAAGATGCAGCCCTCAGTCTGACCTTGACCTGTACAAGCTTTGGATATCGCCAAGATTCCCTGTGTCCACAGGAAAAAAAAAATCCAGTACCTACCAAAGGGCTCTAAGGTACAAGATATGGAGCTTGGGGTCTTCAACTGTTGCCTAAAAGTGATGCCTCTAGGCTGGTTTGGTGGCAACTCCTGGATGGTCATAGTACACACATTGGCCATGTCCTCCTTTCTCTCTGTTGCTTCTGTTTCTACTGCTGGCAGGGAATCTCCTTCCATGCTCCACCAGGAAACCTTAGGCACCTTTTGAAGCCAGATCTTCAAGCCCTTGAAAGGCCATGAAGCTCAAAGAAATGAGACAGTTGTTGTCACTTGTCCTTCTTTCCATGCTGCAACACACCTCTCCTCCTCCTCCTCCTTCTCCTCCTCTTCCTCCTCCTCCTCCTTCTCCTCCTCTTCTTCCTTCTCCTTTTCCTCCTCTTCCTCCTCCTTCTCCCCCTCTTCCTTCTCCTCCTCCTCCTTGTCCTCTTCCTTCTCCTGCTCCTCTTCTTCCTTCTCCTCTTCCTCCTCCTTTTCTGGTAAAAGTTTAAATAAAAACTGAACTCCAACCACCATCCTCTTCCTGAGACATGCACATCATCCTGTAATATAGATTATCCTGGGGATCATGCGGGTCTTCTGTCCAGTCCCTTTGTGTCAAATATACAAAATCTCCTTTGGCTCCAGGTGTGGCCCACAGGGATCCTGACCATGTGTTATGCTGTAGTGATAGGAGATCAAAGTCTACCTTTGGAGAAGAAGGTGTCCACAAAGAGAGGATGCTAGTCCTGAACTATGGTGGTAAAGGCATGTGCCCTGGCTCTAGCACGGTCTCTTGTGTGGTACAGATGCAACATTGCACAGGGGTCAAAGGTAGGAATGGTGGGCTCTGTTTTAGGGATTTCCTTAAACTCACTGAGTATCAGTTTTCTTCTCTGTGAAATGGGGATAAAAGCAGGCCTTATCTATTTGAGGAATGAAGGAAATCCCACTATGAGGCCCCTAGGACAGGGAGTAGGACAGCAGGGCCCATAACCATGATGGCCTGGACATCTTTCTGAGAGAGACAGAATCTGCTGGAGCAGTCTTCAGCAGGACTCAGTGAGATTCTAGACTCAGCATCACTGGATGCTGTGGAACTAGAAAGAGGTGGAGATAGCTTGTTACTTTCTACGTTGGAGTAGAAAGTGGGAAATAGCCTTGTGTTCTGAGTCAGGGTAGCTCTGATATAGGGTAGCCCTCAGGCAACACACTCTTCAAACCTTCTGATGAGTCTTTGGAGGTTGTTGGAATGGTACAGACTTGTTTTATAGACTGGACAACCTGTATGCCTCACTGTCTGATCAGAATGCAAATACAAATCCACCTGTCTCTGACACCTGCATTTCAAGGATTATGGCTATCCCCTGACTGTTGAGGAAACTGAACCCAGAGATGTCTGGTGTCCCCTAGCCTGTGAACTACAGATACAGATCTCACACCTTGGTCCTTGCTCTCTCTCCTGGGCCAAGTGGCCAAAGCAGGAGGATGTGGTGTTGATGTAAGACCTTTCTTTGCCATCCTATCTAGTGACCTAGGAAACAGCTTCAGAGGTGATAAACATACCATACCTGCTGGTGAATCATTTCCCTGGTGGAACATGGCCTCCATTTAAGGCTGGCCTACAGATCATTGCTGTAACAACCAAGTCTCCATAGCTGACTGTCTCTGGAAACTTAATGACCTATGAATGATAACAGATAATTTGCAAATTTGACATAATCTGTGCTGGCCAATTTCCACTCAATTATTTGTTAATAAACACCAGGACCCTCAGTTGGAGTTTTATGCTTGCAAATTGGAAGTGAAAAGCTCAGGTCTGAATAGAGTAGAATACCTGCTTCATTTTAAGCTGAATATTTACAAAGCATTTTATTTTGGCAGGGCCCAGGAACACCCAAGGTTTACTTGGTGTTCATTTGCATTGTGAATATTTTAAAATAGTAATTATCTGCAAAAGGTCAAATATTTGCTTTATCTATCTAATTCAATTTCCCAAAGGCCTTTGGGATTCAAATTAACGCCCTTGTAATATCTTCATTGAAAAAGAAGATTAATTATGCTTACATGGAACCTAATTTGGCTTATCAGACCTTTAATGTGGCAGCGATGGTGAGTGCATTTAAATTTAGGATTACGAGGGTGATCCTGGTTCCTTATTTGGGAGACTTTTAATATTTGTCATTATTTTTATGCATATCATTTTTCCCCCGCCTGCTCAGGAAAATTAAAATGTCGGTTCTAAAAGAAATAAACATTATGTATTGACATTGGCAATTATGTTTTGGTATTTAAGGATGCATAAAAAACTGCACACAGGGCTTCACATATAAATTTGCAGTTAATGTCCTTAGACGGGAGCTTGGGCTCTCCTCTCTGACTCACTAACAATGGGGAAAGCTCTCTCTGTGGGGCCTTGACTTTAGGGGTGTTCAAAAATGCTTGAAGGTTTAAGAAGCTTCAGAAGCTATGGGTTGGAATCTTGGAGGTTCTCTTTATTATTGAGGTTTGTGATCATAGTATATCAGCTTCTTCTGTGATGACAGCCTGTCTACCCTGGTTTCCTACTTGTAAATGACACTATTTCCTTAGGTATCATTCCTCAGTGACAGGGCCATATTTGATCTACTCATGAATGTGTTTGAGATGAACTATGTGTGGAGTTTTGACCTCTAACAAAGGCAATGTCTTTGAAAGCA
Organism: Peromyscus maniculatus bairdii; assembly: GCF_049852395.1. NCBI lineage: Eukaryota > Metazoa > Chordata > Mammalia > Rodentia > Cricetidae > Peromyscus > Peromyscus maniculatus. Next base: position 91,952,372 of record NC_134853.1, on the reverse strand, counting down.
TAGAAATTGTAAGTCAAGAGGGGTTGGGTTTTTTTTTTTTTGTTTTTTGGGGTTTTTTTTTTGGTTTTTTTTGGTATCTGTTGACTTTTGCTGCATAAGAAATCATATCTAGTGGCTTAATTAATATCAAAAGTACTTTTCTTTTTCAAGAGGCCATGGGTTGTCTGATAACTAATCTTGACTGAATTTGTTCGTGTGCCTTACATCAGTTGGCAGATGCATGGGGGTGTGGGGTGTGGCTGGCCTAGAATGGCCCCAATAGAATGTGTTTCAGGTGTTTTCTTATTCTCTAACACAGAGGTGTGGGGCTTTTATGACCAAATAAGGGCTTGTTGGGAGGTGCAGAAACATGCTTTTTCAAACTTCTGCTTGAATCTGGTTTGTAACTACCACATTAGCTAAAGTAATAATCTAGAATCAGTGTAGGCAGGGCCTACTGAAAGCAGGGATGATGGAGTTCTCATATGTAATGAGTTTAACACAGGTGTCCTTGAAGCCTTCCTCTTCTGAACTACCTGGACAGAGGCTGTGTTCAGTCTCGTCATCCATCCATCTGGTGCGCAAACTCTGAGGCTTCACTGATGTAATTGTTTTGCAGTTTCTGACTCCAGAAAGTTATGGTTTCTCAGGAATGCTAAGTATGTGGGATGAATGTCCAAGGAAGTACACTGCAGGTTCACTTATAACAGTAAAATATCAGGAGCTAGGGAGATGACTCAGTTGGTAAAATACTTTCTGAGCAAGCACAAAAACCTCATTAAACCCCCTGAACTTATGTAAAAAGCTGGGTATAACCATCTGTGCTTATAATCCCAGAGCTGGGGAGGTGGAGACAGGTGAGTTCCTGGGGCCTTCTGGCCAGGGTAAGCACCAAGTCCCAAAATAGACCCTGCCTCAAAAAACAAGGTGGACAGCATCTAAGGAGTGATACTTGGGGTTGACCTCTGCCTCTACATGTGCATATATGTAGCCTACCAAATGTGTACCCCTCACACAAAAGAGTAAAGAATCAGAAACCAACTAATGATCAGAAGGAGCCTGGTTAGATAAATCATTGTTATCTCTCTAACTGAATCATTTTTAGATTAATATACTGGCATGGAAGGAAGTCTATGACAAATTATTCAGTAGAAAAACAAGCAAGTTTGAGTTCAATTTGCAAAGCACACTGTCGTTATGTATGTGGCTGACACTGTATGTAGGGATGTTTATTTCCATTTATAGATAATAGCTGTATCACCATGCCCCAAACCATGAGTAGTGGGATCCAATAATTCTAGATAGTTTGAAGTTTTTACAATGAATATGTAGTAGTTTAGGGATTGGGAAAGAAAAGAAACAAATAGAAACAAAATTTTAGACAAAGAAGAACAAAACAATGGCTTTTAGCTTCTAAATTACCTACACAATTGCTAAGAGTCTATAAAAATAAAAATATTGCTGAATAGAGAAATGATGTCAGCTGTCATTTGTGGAAGACAGTGCATGTGGAGTACTTCACATAGGATGTCAAACATGGACCATAGGTGGGCATCTCACTTTGCTGCGAGGAATTGAGACTCAGAGTGAGAAAGGCACTTGGACCTGATGAGAATAGCTCTCAGGGTTGAGGAGCAGCACTACCTGTACCTGATGAACCCTGACCTTCACACTGAGAAGCAGTATCATCATATCATTCTTACTGAGTGATAAAGGAGAGTTACCTAATCTTAGCCTCCTCCAGAATCACTAGAGGGCTTCTGTTCTAAGTACAGATTTCTGGGCCCAGCCCACATCCAGGAAGACCAGTCCTTTCTGGGGTGGGGACCCAGGAATCTGTTTTAAATATGCATCCATGGGATTTCTGGGGCAGTTAGTAACTGCTTTTCTAAATACCTTTATCTCACTTTGTAGTTCATGTGACTTTTGCAATGCTTATGATGTCCGTTATCTCCTTCTATTGATGAGAGGCTCAAAGACAGAGTTCACTTTCTCAGGGTCCTGGAAGTAGGAAATGGGATCAGATTCTAAACTCTCAGGTCATGGATGGCTTTTAGACAAGAAGGGTTTGGGGAGGGTGACAGCTTCCTTGAGTTCTGGGGGTGACCTGACAGCTTGTGGCTGTTACCTGGCCCTTTCCTGTCCTCCTGTTGTTGGGATCTGATGGTAGGATCCAATGGTCATTTCTCTGTCAGGTACATGGCAGCCCATGCTGGTGTGAGTGGGTGGCATTGGGCCATATCCACTTCCCAGTAGAGAACACTAACAAGGCAGCAAAGATCCAGATAGTAAAACAGGAATAAGAGATGGTCCACCTCCTCCTTCCACTGCCCAGCACTGACCTCTAAGAATCCTTATCCTCCTCTTCTCTGGTTTCTTTTCTTTTTGTCTTTCTTTCTTTTGCCTTTTTTCCCCAAAATTATTTAAAACAGTTTTTAAATTTAAATTTTTTATTTCACTCTTACCTTCCCCTAAGTCCTTCTAGATCCTCTCCCCCTCCCTCCCCACCCAACTTTAAGTTCTTTCTCCAAAAGCAAACAAAAACCCAATACAACCAACCCCCCAAACCAAGAAAACAAAATAAAATACCTCCCCAAGCAAAACAAAGCTCCAAACTGCAATCAAATAAACACACAACAAAACAACTGTGGAGTCCAATACATGTTTGTTGGTCAACTACTCCTGAACAGGAGGCCTGGCCTACAGTGGTTGAGATACCAGTATCATTTCACTGGAGAAAACTGATTTTCCCTCTCCCGGCAGTTCAGTTGTTAACATTTACCCTAGTGGCTAGATTTTCATTCATTCATTCATTTACTTTTAAAATATAACAAAATAAAATATAAGATAAAACAAAAACTAGCACATCGAAGATGGACAAGACAAACCAGTAAAAGGAAAGGAGCCCAAGAGAAGGTACAAGAGTCATGCTTACTCACTCATTTGCCCACTCAGGAGCACAATAAGCTGGAGCCCCCATGTAAGCCGAGGTCCTGGTGCAGAGCTGTGCAGGCCCTGTGCATGCTGAGTCACTCTCTGTGAGTTCAGATGAGCTGTTCTCATGTTAATCTGGAGGGCCTGTTCTCCTGGTGTCCTCCATGCCTCTGGCTCACAATGATACATGGTGGCTGTGACCAGAGTTTGGGGCCATGTAAGACTGAAGAGGTGAGCACTGGAGAAGGTGTCATCTGTCTTGTGGTCTCACTTTAGAGCTGTTGGGTATCACATGCTGTGAAAGGTGGAGCTGGACAGGCCTGGGACTATTTCTTGTGCCCTCAAACCTCTGATGGAGCCCTATAGCGTCCCTCATTCCCCCACTATCTCCAAACTGACCTTTTGACTCCCTTCCGGTTCCTGGGCATTGGTTTGTAGTTATTTTATTTCTTCACAACAGTTTTATTGGGATATATTTCACATACCATATGATCCACCCTGCTAGAATGTACATGTCAGTAGTACAGTTGAATGATATTTGCAGTTGTGCAGCCACCACACCAAATTACCTAATGCTTATGTCTCAGAAGAAAGCCTGATACCTTTTACTCACCACTCTTCAAGTCCCTACTCCATCCATCTCAGCTTCAGATCATCTACTGCAGAATCGCCTGTTACAGAAATTTCAGGTAAATAGAGGCACATATTTTATGTGCACTAGTTGCTTTTCTTGGGACTATAACAAAATACCTGACAAAGACGACCTAAAGAAAGAAGGCTTTGTTTGGGCCCATTGTCTGACATGCTGGAGAAGGCGTGGAGGTAGGGATGTGAGACAGATGCTTACATTGCAGCTGCAGTCAGGAAGTAGAGAAGGACAAACTCTGGTACTCAGCTTTTTATACTGTCTGGGACCCCAGCTCATGGGATGGTGCCACCTACATTTAGTGTGGGTCTTCCCACTTCAATGAACCCTGTCTACAAACTTCCTCACAGACATACACAGAGATTTGTCTCCAAGGTGATTCTAGATCCTATCACACTGGTGACACTATGGTCACAGCATGTTTTGAACGTTGACCCACATTGCATCATGTGTAGGAACTTGATTCCTTCCTGTGGTGAAGGGGGATCTTATTATTTTGATAAACATACACTTGAAGCATCTGTTTTGTTTTATAAACATGTTATAGTCTCTCCAAAGATTTGCTAATCACTTACAGAATATTAAAAGGATATTGCCAGATTGAGGAAAAAGTAAGAAACCGTGTCGAAGAATCTTTGTGAGCAGAGTATCACACAAATTGGGGAAATGATCACACTAGGAATTCTCCAGCTGCTGGCTTTATAATTACCCAAACTGAAAAGGACCCTGAATGCATGAAGTAGGGCTATATCTAAATAAGTGTTGGTCACCCACATTATAGAGCAGTGAGTCACAGGACTTGGAGTCATTGGCAGGAAGAGCTATTCATGATATGTAGTTGGCTCAATTATAGGCTCTCACTTTTAGAAAAGGATCCTTTTTGTCTCTTGCCCATCTGGAGCTATGTTCACCAAAATGTTCCCATGGAAGGGTGGAATTTCAAGTAGTATGTAAGCATTTTAATTTGGGGGAGGGAAGGTAAAGAAATTGGGGTGAGAAGTAGCCAAGTATAGCAGCTTAAGAAGTACATGAGAATGTTGTTCCCATAGAAGGCCACCAGAAAGTCATCTGCATTATATATAAAGTTTTCCTGTCCTCTGTAACTGGGCAATAGGAAACTCACAGGACTGGATAATCCAGTTTATTCTAGCCTTTGAGCCCGAACGGCTTAAGTAAGATATAAAAGAAGAGGCTACACCTTGCTGAGGAGGCATACTGATTTCTGAGAGAGGCCGAGACAAATTCTCTTGTGATTTGGGGCACAGCCCCTCCCAGTTGTGATAAATGGCATGCTTAGCTTCGTAGGTGAGACACAAAGAGAGGAGACATCAGTTGTCAAAACACATCTAGCTGCAGAATCACAGAGAAGAAAGTTACCAGGTTTTGCTTTCCCAAATCCAGGCTTTTGGGGACCCTACACCCAGTTGAGCCTGATAAGGCAGGGTCCTCAGGCCCCTAAGTAGCTGGGTTCTCCAGGGCTTGATATACTGGACTCTGTGCTTGAAGGTGGCTTTTCTTTCCTCCATGCAATCTTACTCCAGTAGCCTTGAATGTGTTACTTATACTCTCCCGGCCTCAGATTCCTTGTGTGAAAAATAGCCACCATGGAAACATTTCCTTTGTTGGCTCCTGGAGAGGAGGAAATGAGTGAAAAGCCAGGTCACATGCCAAGGATAGGATCTGCCACACCTGCACCGACTCCTCCCTTCCAGTCTCTGTCTGCATTCATTGCATGTTTTTAAAATGCACCCTGGGGGATACCTTGTCCCTTTTCTAAAAGCACATTCTCATTTGCAGAGCTCCTGGGCCCCAGGGTTTCTGGGGTTCTCCCTCATACCCTCACTTTCTCTGTCTAGCTGCCTTCCCTTCAGAGATGCTTCTGTGTCCTCCTTTCTTGCTCTCCTACTATGCTCTGTCCTCTTCTGGCTTTCTTTCCTTCACCTAATCCTTGCCTCCCTATCTTTCAAGAATGACAAGAAACCATATCTTTTGAGCCATTTTCCAGCTCGCAGTCTTTCTCTGTGTACTCCAGGCCCTCCTGTGATCCAGTGTGATGCCTCCTTTCAGATCTCCCTGGAGTAAGGATGGCAGTCACTCCAGCCTGTTCAAGGCTCATGGTGTTTGCCACCAAGGACCAGGTGCATAGCTAATAAGTGGCTGAATAAGAGAATGTCTTGATGAGGAGGCCAGACCAGGATGTAGGGGCATACAAGTAGGGATATGTGGGCTGAAATGACGGCCACAGCTGTACCTCCTCCCTCTCTCTTATGTGTTGTGTGATATTTTGATTATTTCCTGACACTCCCAAGATTGTCAATAAAAATTTGCTTTGAATCAGAGGGCAGAGCTAGCCACTAAGCTGATAAACACCACCCAAAGATCAACTTTGGACTACAAACTGCTCAGGATAATTTCAAGGTAGCTAGCTGAGATGGTTCAGCCTTATGCACTACTCCAGCCAGGACTTCAGATAAGCACTACACTTTCCCATTATGCAGAGACTGGCAACAAATGATGCAACTAGCCCTCCCAGGATTTGACCATTATCTCAATTTTCTCAGGGTCCCCTAGAGATACGGTTGCTCCATAGACACCAGGAAGCAAGCTAGAGAACATGACACCCACATTCCCAAGAGGTGCAGTGGGTGGATTTTGGTCATTCAATCAGTTATGGATATTTGTCATCCTTTAAGGTGGTTGATTATAAGTTGTTATTGATAATGGTCAGGAAAAAAGGTGAAGGAGATTAGATTTAGGGATCTCATTCTGAAAAGAAAAAGGGGACATATAGAATTGATAGAATAAATGGATAGATTATTGAGTCTATTTTTAAACTAAAAAAGCTAGTCTTAAATATTTTACATTGGTATGGATTTTTGTATAGTGATACAAATTTGAGGTTATTTTTGTTATACTGTATATATGGTTCTATAAACGGAGTTTCTCTGTCCTACCCTATTCTGTAGGCACTTCCAAATAATTACACAAAGGCTTATATTAATTATAAATGTTTGGCTGATGGCTCAGACTTATTACTAACTAGCTCTTACATTTAAATTAACCCATTTCTATTAATCTATGCATGCTACATGCCCTGTGGCTTACTGGTTCTCTGACTTGTTCCTTGGGTGGCTGGATCACACCTGCCCTGACTCTGCCCTTCTTCCTCCCTGTATCTGTGTTTAGCTTTCCTGACCAGCCTTATTCTGCCTGACTATAGGCCAAAACAGCTTTATTTTTCAACCAATGACAATAACACATATTCATAGCATACAGAAAGACCATCTCACAGCATGTTTCTACTCTTTTTTAAGGTATTTTTGCATATTGGTACAAATTTAATGTTATTTTTGTTAGAACATACTAACATACATTTCAACTCTTGTTTAAGGTATTGTACCTATGTAGCTCATTTAACAATGTAATGTAAATTTCTGGTCCTTGAAAGTTATTATTACAAACTATTTAGGATAATAAAGGAATGCAGGTCAGTAGTTACTCACCTATATCAATCAAACTTATAGTCATATTAGGTATGTTTTCAAGGTCAAACAGAGATATAGTTTAGATAGACAGTCTTCAAACACTTCAAAGATCTACAGAATATGGTACTAAAGATGTTTTAATAACATAAAGCTTTTCATGAAAATGAGACACATCTCCTGGCAGCACCAATCTACTTCAGATGAGATGATGGGCATCAAAGAACCTCCACATAGAGTCTACTTTCTTTGTGGCAAAAGTTAACCACTGGGCAAGAAACCACTCTTACCTTGACTGCTGACAGTATACTATCCAAATTGAACAATCAGAACACAAAAGAAAGTGACTACTGAACTTTGTCAAGACAAGGCAGGACAGTCTTTCAAAATTCCTGCTTCACAGAAAAATCTGTCAGATATTCTAGGCCTGTAGGCCAAAGATGGATGCCCCTATGTTGCAGAGGAAAGCCAGCTTTCTTTTTTTTTTAATGGTTTATTTATTCTCATTTTAGATGAATTGGTGTTTTGCATGTATGTGTGTGTGTGGGGTGTCAGATCCCCAGGAACTAGAGTTACAGTTGTGAACTGCCATGTGGGTGCTGGGAATTGAACCCAAGTCCTCTTGAAGAGCAGCCACTGCTCTTGACTGCTGAGCCATCTCTCCAGCCCCGCCAGCTGTTTCTTTTATTTTTACAGTTTTGAAAGTTGTTTGCTCTGCACTTCCTGTTTATTCAAGTAATATTTTATCCTCCTTGGGTCTCTGATGGAGATTGAAGACTAGATAGTTATAGTTTTATAGTTTTCCTTGTTACCAAATTCAGAAAAGAAACTCACAAAAGAGGTATAAAGTGTATAAGGTTGAGTAACATAAAAGCTTAAATTGTCTATCTAAAATTTTTTTTTGAGGGAAAAAATTAGTTTTGGTTTGGTAATATAGGTAAAAAACTCTGGACTCACCAAGATAGAATAGATAATGGGTATTTTCTCTGAATTTGCCAAATGCAAATTGACTGGACATTATGAATATAATTCTTTTTTAAAAGATTTATTTACTTATTATGAATACAGTTTTCTGTCTGCATGTATGCCTGCAGGCCAGAAGAGGGCACCAGATCTCATTATAGATGGTTGTGAGCCACCATGTGGTTGATGGGAATTGAATGCAGGACCTCTGGAAGAGCAGCCAGTGCTCTTAACTTCTGAGCCATCTCTTTAGCCCATGAATGTAATTCTTATCTGATAATTGTTTTTATTGTACATAGTTTTTCTGTGTCAGTGTTAAAACCTTCCCTTTTTATTTAGACAAAAAGGGAGAAATGTTGTATGATATTTTGATCATTTTCTGATGCTCTCAAGACTGTCAACAAAAATTTGCTTTGAGTCAGAGGGCAGAGATAGCTACTAGCTGACCAAAATTAACCATAGAGGTTTTGGAGGACCAAGGACAGATAGAGAGACAAGAAGTAGTAGGGCAGGACTTTGAGAGGGTCTTGGCACCTTTTTGGATGGAGGAATGAAGGGGAGAGAAGGACACTGGTTGCTTTTCTGCCTCTTCTCTGATCATTCAGTTTCTTACTACCATGTCTGACTCCTGAGTTTTTATTGATAAAGAATAATTAGATAAACACATCAGTTATGTCTCCACCTACCCCCTTTGTTCATAACAAAGCATGATCATTATCTGGAGGCTTCCCATGGGGCTCAGTTGGAATCTGCATGCTCTGCCTCCTTATGTCCTTTTCCTCTCAGTTCTGCCAAGTTGGATCTTGGGTAGCTCCTATCTATACTCATTCTCCTTTTATTGGCCAACTCAATTAGTTGTCAGGTTCCAATCAGATGTCCCTTCTTCCACAACATTCTCCCTGAGCCTCAGATGGGTCCAGGGTCCCACCACCTCCTTGCCTCCACCCTAGGACTCACTCATCAGAGCTTCACTCCTCATGTGTCAAGATCCTTAGCTAGCATAGGACTCCTTACAGACACCCAGGAGTTCCCAACATCCAACACAGTCCCAAGTTTGGCTCTGCCACTGCCTGTCTCTGATGGCTCAGTCATTCTAGATCAGTGTGTCTGTGTGACACAAGATGCCAAACAACATACTGCAAAGTCACATATTCTGGCTCCAAACTTCCCTACCTCTTTACATCTCAGTAGCTATTCATCGAGATGGGCCAGGCTAAGCTATTGTATCTATTCTACTTTTGAGAAAAGCTAGGCTGTAGAAGGAGAGGGACTCATCACAAACCCCAGAAGAGGCAGAAATAGTTTGTATGTGCATATGCAAAGGCCTCTGGCCCATCTGCTGTAAAGAACAGTTTGGGTTATTAGGAAGAATTGGCTATTATAATATTATTATTGATGAACTATCTTTATTAGGTTGGCCTCTGGGCATGTCTGGTGGGAGAGTATTGTCTAATTGTTCATTGGCATAGGAAAATCCAGCCCACTGTGTGCAGCACCATTTTCCTAGGCCAGAGGCCCTAAACTATGTAAGAGTAGATAATGCTAAGCATGAAAAAAACAAGAAAGTGAGTTGACAGCATGGGAACCTTCCTTTTCCCTGCCCTTGACTGTGAATGTGATGTGACCAGCTATCTCAAGTTCCAGCTTCCTAACTTCCTTACCATAATGAACTGTAACCTGGAATTATGAGACAAGTAATAAATACTTTCTTCTCTTATGTTACTTTTTGCCAGAGTATTTTATCACAGCAATAGAAACTAGAACAGGTGCTTTGAGACTGTCTGAGGCTTGCTGGAGGGAGAGCTTGAGCCATGCTATGTGGGAGAAATGAGGGAAGCTGTGGGTGTGGGGATAGTTCTAAGATTCTGGAATCTCTGGGCTACTCTCTGGGTGAGGGGGTAAGAGAGGTGCCTAGACATAGATCTTAGGAGGTGTGGTCTTGTTGGAGTAGGGGTGGCATTGGAGGAAGTGGGCTTTTGAGGTCTCAGATGTTTAAGACAGGCCCAGTGTGGTTTTCTCTTCCTGCTGCTTGCCAATCAGCTTCTTCTCTAGCACCATATCTGTCTACTTTGACAACATATATGCCACTATGCTTCCTGCTTTGACAGCAATGGACTAGACCTCTAAAACTGTAAGCCAGTCCCAATTAAATGTTTTCCTTTATAAAAGTTGTGGTCATGGTGTCTCTTCACAGCAATAGAAACCCTCACTAAGATGAGGTAAAGGATGGGATTTTTCTCTCCTGGCTGCCTGGACATAGGGCAGGCCTTTGAGTGGGAAGGGAGATTCACCCAAGAAAGGATGCCTCTGTGAGTTGGGTGGACACCATGAAGGCTGTAGCAATGGTAGTCAAGATATGTTGGTTCTCTGATGAATGGCAGTAGGCTGGAATGAGGGCAAATCCCTGTCCCTTGTCCTTGCCTGACTTTGGTAAGATTCTCAGGAATATAGGTAGATTCTCCCAGGTTTTCTGCATCAGAGGTGGCAGCTGGTACATAGCCCATCTGCTGTTAGGATGGGCTGGGGTCAGGTGGGGGCTTGAGGTAGGAGCAGTGGCTACAACCTCTGAATTCCACAGGGCGTTAGTGCGGCCTTAAAATTCCTCCCAGATACACTGTCCTGCAAAGCCCTGATAGAGGTGCGTGGCTTCATGAACGTGGATCAGCTGGTTATATTTGGAACAACCAGTGAGAAAGTGCAAGGTCAAGTGGGCTAGAAGAGTCAGAGTCACTTGAGAACTACTGTTTGTTTTTGTTTTAATTCTTATTTGTGTTGTTAGAATTTCAGAAGGATTTTGGTTGTAAGCCTAGCCTTTAACGGCTGAGCCATCTGGACATGAGTGGCGGTAATGAAGGGCGAGAGTCGAGGGAAAGAGAGCTTGGGGGAGCGGGAGATCCCAACTGGATCAAGAACAGAGAGGGAGAACAAGGAATAGGAGACCATGGTAAATGAAGACCACATGAGAATAGGAAGAAGCAAAGTGCTAGAGAGGCCCACAGAAATCCACAAAGATACCCCCACAATAGACTGCTGGCAGTGATGGAGAGACAGCCCGAACTGACCTACTCTGGTGATGGGATGGCCAAACACCCTAAGTGTCATGCCAGAAACCCCATCCAATGACTGAGGGATCTGGATGTAGAGATCCACGGCTAGGCCTCGGGCGGAGCTCCAGGAGTCTAATTAGCGAGAAAGAGGAGGGTTTATATGAGCGAGAATTGTTGAAACAAGGTTGGATAAAGCACAGGGACAAATAGCCAAACGAATGGAAACACATGAACTATGAACCAATAGCTGAGGGGCCCCCAACTGGTCAGGCCCTCTGAATGGGGTGAGACAGTTGATTGGCTTGATCTGTTTGGGAGGCATCCAGGCAGTGGGACCGGGTCCTGTGCTCATTGCATGAGTTGGCTGTTTGAAACCTGGGGCTTAATCAGGGTCACTAGGCTCGGCCTGGGAGGAGGGGACTGGACCTGCCTGCACTGAGTCTACCAGGTTGATCTCAGTCCTTAGGGAGGCTTTGCCCTGGAGGAGGTGGGAATGGGGGATGGGCTGGGGGGAGGGGAGGGGGGCGGGAGGGGGGAGAACAAGCGAATCTGTGGCTGATATGCAGAACTGAATTGTATTGTAAAATAAAATAAAAATAAATAAATAAATAAATAAATAAATAAATAAATAAATAGATAGATAAAAGAATTTCAGAAGGAACTCATGGAGAAAGCCAAGGGGACTGATTTGTAAACACGTGGCTGAAACATGGAAAGGAACCACCTCCTCCTCTTCTCCAATGTCACCTGTTGTGTGAGTTTTTTTCAGAAAAACCGTGAACAAACATCTACTCATTTCACATAGGGCACCAATGACAGAACTAAGAAATGTTTCTCTATTGGAGCGGTAGGCGAATAAGGTCTTCTATATCCCATGCTTGTCTCAAATTTGCTGGGTAGCTGAGAATGGTGTTGAGCTCCTGACACTTCCTTCAGCCTCCATATTCTGAATGCTGGGAAAACAGGTGTGGGCCAGCATACCCGGTGTTATGCAGCAGTAGGGATTGAACCCAGATCCTTGTATGTGCTAGGTAAACACTACCAATTGAGTCATTCTAAAGAAATGATTGTATCCAAATCCAGATGGCTGAACCAATGAGTTGATTGGAGTTAGTTACAGGAGGATGGGTAACTTTTGGGCTGTATCCTTGAGAAATCCCACCACAGCAGGGGTGCTCACTCATGGAAGCTGTATCATCTGATTTCCTCTCATAATTTGAAGGCAACTACTCCATTAACGAGCCTTCCCTCTCTCAGCAATTGCCATTGCTTATACAACCTTAATGAGGGGTCTAGTGAGGCCTGTAAATTACATGAGCTTCCTGAGTTTCTGATCATGAACCTTGTGAGCTTCCTGCCTCCATTTAGAAGGATATGTATCTTTTCAATCAGGAGAAAACAGCTGTATCACAATCCCAATAGGCTAAAAGCCACTCTTTTTCCAGAGACTCCTCTGACCCCTGTCTTCTCCCACTGGGGAAGGTGACTTCCACCTAGAATGTGATTAACTGCAAAGAGAAGATTCTAGAGCTCCAGAAATTCACAAAGATTATCCTACTATTTAGTGATCTGGTTGTTAGAAAAGGTTGTTGTGATTATAGTAGGTGGTTCTGATTGGCTCAAGGTCTTGTAGTGAGTTAATGTTGAAGCCAGGTTGGAGTTTTGGTCTCTGATTTTAGTGACCCATCACAGGTTGAGATACTACTGTCAGGAAAGAAAGTACACATAATGCCTTGGCATTTATGTCGTAGTTCCCATCCTTGTTCTCAGCTGAGCACACCCCCAAGATTGGGCATGGCTTTCTTTATGTCACAAAAAGTGAAACTGAGGCCAAGAAGAAGTGTGAGGGTGGTTTGGGCAGCTTTCTCGCCAGTATTTGGAGGCCAGATTTCCTGATCTCTAATGTGGAAATCTTTGGAGTCTGTCAATGAATCTCAAACTGATTGTATTAGGGTCTCTGAGGAATCAGAGGATAAAGAGCGCAGAGATAAGGTTTAGGGCAGGAGCTGTGGATTTACTTTCCAAACTAGATTCCCAAGAAATTCTGAAGCAAGTCATTGGCAGGCCCTACTTAGAGATGATTATGACCTAGTTCAGAGCTTCTCAGACTTGAACTTGTATATGCTACACCTAAGCCTCATGTTCAAGTACCCTATCAGACTCAAGATCTGCACTGGGCTAGAGGATCTTTACTGTAGTTCTAAGGAGTTTATGAGAGATACTGAGCCTGCAGGATCATAGACTACTTGATTTCTATGGCTGAGATTGTGGTCTCGTACTCTGGGGTACACATCAGGATGGACAGGCTATAATACAAGCAGAGATGTAATTTGTTGTCTCTTCCCAAGAGAGGTTAATCTGAGGTGTCATATCAGTTTCTAATCTTCAAATCTAAGCACCCTTCTCCTTTGTATTCCCTACATCAAATAATGAGAGTTCTGAAAGCATAAGAAAGAACCCATCGTTTAGGGGAATCTCACTTAAAGGGGCTACTGATAGTAGAAATCTCTCCAACACTGTCCTGTGAGTTCAGAGAAGGACAGAAACTGTTGAAGGCTTTGGAGAATGTAGGTGATCTTACCTTTTCGAAGATGCATTTTCTACATGTGTTCCCCAATACTATCTCTAACCCTCTCATGAATCTTGTGTTATGTTGATAATTCCCTAAGTATTTTAATTAGATTTCCAAAGCAAAAGAAAGTTTCCAAAGTTAATTAAAAGTTGCCTCACTGTAATTGTATAAAAGCAGTTTTTGCTTCTGAAAATTAAATTATTATAATTAAACTCCTCTATCCATTTAAAGATTTTAGTGGAATGTTTATTATTCGTTTATTATAAAGAGACCTTGGAAGGAATGCTGCTACCATAAGCAGGAATTGGCCCGGCTGATGGGTCGTGTCATGTAATCAACTCTTCCCTCTTTTATTGTCTCATGTCTCTGGGGAAGGAAGATGAAATGCCATATGACTTTAGTACTTGTGTGAAATCCAAGCCCATCCTCAAACTCTGGCCCACATCTTATGGCAGATCATATCATTACTCACTTGTATTTGCTCCCGCTCCCTAGGATACTCTATTCTCTTATTTTTTAAATATTTTTATTTTTATTTTATGTGTATGAGTATTTACCTTCATGTATATGTGTACTACATGCATGTAGTATCCACATAGGCCAGAAGAAGGCATTGGATTCCCTGGGACTGTAGTTTTAGATGGTCGTGAGCTATGATGTGGGTGTTGGGAATCAAGCTCACGTCCTCTGCAAGAGCAACAGGTGCTCTTAATTGCTGAGCCATTTGTCCAGCACCTATGCTCTATTTTCATTGGACTTGGTCACATGATTTCTTCAGGCTGAGAGAATATGGAGAGAAAGTGATATGCCTTAGTTATTTCTGCATTCCTCTTGAAGTCTTATATGGTCCTCTGAGAAGGAATTTTATTCTCCTCTAATGACCTCCTCTGACACTTGATTGGCTTTCCTGTTACTGCACTGCTATAATCCTCTTATACTCATGGTTTTTAATGTCTCCACTATCAGTCAGTATAGCCTGGATTTTTTCATTAGAAACAAATAGCTCCAATACTTAGTAGCCACATAATTTATTTCTTGCTCACATGGCACAGTCATCATAGATCAGCTTAATCGTGTCCAGGGTCACCATTGGGAAATGGCTAAAGAAGAGGCTCCTACCTGGGTAGTAGTCTGGTCTCATGGAAGGGAGAAGCACTGTCCAGCAGTTACTCACTGGCCTCTGTGACATCTGCTTGGAAGAGGAGAGTGTTCCTTCTGCTCACATTTCATTGAACAACACAAGTCACAGGATAATGCTGGATATTGAGGGAGTGTGAGCTACAATACTCTTTTGGAAAGATGCACTGAGTTTTTGAGTCATAGCATATCTTCTCCAGCCTTCTTTCTTGGTAGCAAACTTTAGCTTTCTTTCTTTTCAATTTAACCTTTCTCTAAGGGACAGGTTATAAGTCTCTTCCATCACACTATCAGACTCTGAGGCTGACATCATATGATAGTCTAAGTTTGTATATAGTGTTTTTGGATCTGGAGACTTGGCATTTTTCTTCCTACATCACTGATAAATAGTGATTGACTAGTGCAATAAACATTCTTCTGAATGGGGAGCAGGGGAGGGTACCAGTCCATAGATGTTCCTTTTTCTTACCAGACAGATGTTACAGGATGTTCTTGCATTGAAGATGGGACATGTGCCTTGATTGCTCTGCACTGGGAAGAACTCCTTGTCCAGTGTTCTCTATGACTTTCTATGTGCTGGGAACGCCTTCCCTTTTCATTGTTCTCTCTGACTCCTGTTGGGAAAGGTTTTGGGAAATCATCTTTCAAGCCCACTTCTTGTCCTTGAAAGATTGACCACTGTGATGATTGAGCTTAATTGTAAGCTTGATTGAATTTGGAAATGCTAGGGGACACATTTCTGAGTGTGTCTATGAGGATCTTTCCAGAAAGGTTTTACTAAAGAAGACTTACCCTGAATGTAGGGGGTACCACACCATGGACTTGGGTCTAGGACTGAATAAAAGGAGAAAATAAGCTAAGCATGGGCATTCTTCTCTCCATATATCCTGGCAATGGGTATGATGTAGCTAGTCACTTCATTTTCCTGCCACCATGCTTTCCCTACCATCATGGACTGTATTCCCTTGAACTGGCAACTAAAATAAAATCTTACTTCCCCAAGTTGCTTTTTATTAGGTATTTGGTCACAGAAAAGAGAAAAGTATCTACTACAAGTGTTTATAGATCATCTTATATTCTGAATAGTTGGGGGGTTAGTGTAAATTGACAGCTCTTGTTACACTAGTTTGTGGTACAATGATCTCAAAATTTAACTAGACCTTTGTATCCTTAATCACACTAATAGCCCATCTTAGGGGACACTTCTGCCTTAGTTATAGGTATCTGAGAGTAAAAAACTCCTATACATGATCTCTAGTCTTCATCTCCACTATGCCACTTGTTTAATGGAAAGAGATAACTGGGTGCCATGTTAGTGAATTCAGAGATTTCTTCAGTGAAAGCTGGCATTCAGTGTTGATTTAGTCTCCACCCACAGACTCAGCCTTTGTCACTTTAGGGGACTGTAAGTTTTATCCATTTTATCTATTGCCAGTTGGAAATTAAAGACACTTGAAAGTGTTATAATTTCAGATTCTACTTTCTTTCTCCTCTGCTTTTAATCTGGCTAAATATTTTCTGAACTCATCTCTTTATTGAACTAATTTGTCAAGTGCCAAGTAATAGCTACCCAAGAAGGCTACTAATATTATATTCCCCAAGCTGTTCACCTAAATCCAGAGGCTCATTTGGCACATTTCCTGCCCTTTAATATATTGTAAGAAACAGCTGTAGCAAAGAGCCCACGACTCTGTATTGTTGCCTCCTCCTTTCTGTACTCCAGTGAGTTTCTTCTACGGCTCCTGTTTAGCTCTGAAAGGATTGTCAGGTAGTCTTAATGTTTGTTCCTCCAGCAGTGTTTTTCTAGAACCAAGTCCCTTTTCAGCCAGAAACCAAACAGACACGCTTCCAGTCTCAGTGTCTGTAGTAAGGGTTAGTTTACTATTCCTGCTTTCTATTTATCACAGGTCAACTGTGACTCTGTCTCATGAAAATTTGATTCCAGAAATATTCCCATTAGGACATTTCCACCCTTGGGGAAGAGGGGAAATATACTCATGGAAAACCACATAAATGACCTGTGTGTGTGTGTGTGTGTGTGTGTGTGTGTGTGTGTGTGTGTGTGTGTGTGTTTGCAGGTATATGCATGTGTATGGGTATGTATTTCTATATTATATAGAAATTTCTTCTGAATTGAAATATCTCATATTGGACAGAGGTTCATTAATACTCAGAAAATAAATAATCCACTAGTCCAAGGAAGTCTCTGGAACTTGCAGGATTTCTCTCTCTCTCTCTCTCTCTCTCTCTCTCTCTCTCTCTATATATATATATATATATATATATATATATATATATATATATGTGTGTGTGTGTGTGTGTGTGTGTGTGTGTGTGTGTGTGTGTATCTATATATATATAGATGTGTGTATCTATATAGATGTATGTATATGTATGTATCTATCTATATATAGATGTATGTATCTCTCTCTGTCTCCCTGTATCTCTCTCTTAAAAATATTCTTCTCTCATACAATGCATCCTGACCATAGTTTCTCCTCCCTCTACTCCTCTGCTTCTCCCAGCTCCCCTCACATCCCTTCTCTGCTGAATCTTGAATCCATTATCCATTTTCTCTAAGAACAGCAGGCCTCCAAGAGACAACAACTGAACAGACAAAAAAAAATGTGCTAAAAATCCTTACACAGAGGCTGGACATGGCAACCCAACAGGAGGAAAAGAGTTCCAAGAGCAGGTATACTCCAAGCTAATAGCTACAACACATATTCAGAGGACCTGGTGCAGACCCATACAGGCCCCATGCTCACCACTTCAGTTCCTATGAGCCCATGTGCACATATGTGTGCTTAGTTGATTCAGTGGACTGTGTTCTCCTCGTGTCTTCTGTCCCCTCTGACTCCTACAATTTTTCTGTCCCTTTTTCCATAGGATTCCCAAGCTCTGAGGGAAGGGACCATATAGAGACTTTCACTTTAGACTCTCTCCATACAATGTCTGGCTGAGGGTCTCTGCATCCACTTCTATCTGCTACTGGAGGAAGCCTCTCTGATGACAAGTAGACAAGGCACCGATCTATGAGTACAGCAGAATATGATTAGGAATCAGTTCATTGATTTTTACCCCTATATTTTAGACCAGTCCATGTTTGGTTCTACCATAGGTCTCTAAGTTATTCAGTCTCTCATTCCTGGCCATGCAAGCAGTATCTGGCATGGACTCCCTTTCATGGAGTGGGCCTCAAGTTAAATGAGACATTGGTTGGCCATTCCCACAAGTTCTGGGCCACCATAGACCTACTACATATTGCATGCAAGACAAATTATAGGTCAAATGTTTTGTGGCAGCCTTTGTTTCTCTTTCCATAGCCTACAAAATACCTTCCCACACCAAAGAGACTAGAACATAGGGGTGAAGGCTCCATGCAGGCACCAGTTCAATCTGTCCATGATCAATGAGCTGTGTGGATGTTGTCCTCAGCAATAGGGCTCCACTGTTAGTAAGGGAAGAGAAACCCTCTGTTGTAGTATCAGCTTGGGTTGTTTTGGGATCTCTCCTCAGACCACAACTCAATCAAATTGAATCCAGTCCTGCCACTGGGAGCCTTGCCTGGTACAAGTGATGCCGTTCAGACTCCTGTGGTGATAATATGTTCCCCAAAATATTGTGCACCCTAATAAACTTATTTGGGGTCAGAGAAAAGAACAGCCATTAGATATGGAGGACAGAAAATGGTGGCACACATGCCTTTAATCCTAGCATTCCAGAAGCAGAGATATCGCCACAGCCAGGTGTGGTAACAAGAGCCTTTAATCCCAGGAAGTGATGGCAGAAAGCAGAAAGGTATATAAGGCTTGAGGACCAGGAACTAAGCTGGTTAAGCTTTTAGGCTTTTGAGCAGCAGTTCAGCTGAGATTCATTCTGGTTGAAGACTCAGAGACTTCCAGTCTGAGGAAATAGGATCAGCTGAGGAACTGGCAAGATGAGGTGGCTATGGCTTGTTTTGCTTATCTAATCTTCCAGCATTCACCCCAATATCTGGTTCTGGGTTTGTTTATATTAAAACCTTTTAAGATTCATGCTACAGACTCCATATCCTCCATTACTAAGAATCCTCTCTAGGATCACACTCATTGATTCCAGGAAGTTTCCACTGCACTAGGTTTCCACACCACAACCCAAATGCCCCCCAATTCCAGCTGTCTCTCCTCACACTATCTCCCTCCATCCCATCTCCCTCACCCCCACATCTGGTCTCTCAAACTCCCAGCCCCAGCCATCACCAGTCCACCTGCAAAATCTATTCTATTTCCCCTTCCCTGGGATATCCATATGCCTGCCCCTCAGAGCCCTCCTCTTTACTTAACCTTTCTGGGTCTACAGGTTGTAGCTTGGTTATAATTTACTTAATGGCTAATGTCCAGTTCTATATGAGTGAATATATACCATATTTGTCTTTCTGGGTATAAATTACCTCACTCAGGATGATTTTTTTCCAGTTCCATCTACTGGCCTGCAAATTTCAAGATGTCATTTTTTAAATAGCTGAGTAATACTCCATTGTGTAAATGTACCATATTTTCTTTATTCATTCTTCTGTGGAGAGATAGCTAGGTTGTTTTCAGTTTCTCGCTATTATGAATAAAGTTCACTGTGGAGTGAACATAGTTGAGTAAGTGTCCTTGTGGTAGGGTCCTCAGGGTATATGCTCAAGAGTGGTATAGCTGAGTCTTGGGGTGGATCTACTCCCAGTTCTCTGAGGAACCACTATATTGATTTCCACTGTTGCTGTACAAGTATGCACTCCCATCAACAATGGAGGAGTATTCCTCTTGCTCCACATCCTTGTCTGCATGTGCTGTCACTTGTATTATTGATCTTAGCCATTCTGAAAGGTGTAAAATGGAATCTCAAAGTAGTTTTGATTTGCATTTCTCTGATAGCTAAGGATGTTGAACATTTCTTTAAGTGTTTCTCAGTCATTTGAGATTCCATTATTGAGAATTCTGTTTAGATCTGTACCCCATTTTTAAATTGGATTATTTGGTTCTTTGGTATCTAGTTTCTTGAGTTCTTTATATATTTTGGACATTAGTCCTCTATCAGAGTTGGTAAAAGTCTTTTCCCATTCTGTACTTACTTGAACTTGAGTTTTGTACAGGGTGATAAGTATGGATCTGTTTATATTCCACATGCAGACATCCAGTTTCACTAGCATCATTTACTGAAAATGCTTTCTTATTTCTACTGTCTATTTCTAGATTCTTTTTAAAAAATCAGGTGTCCATCTGTGTGTGGATTTATGTCTGTTTCTTTGATTTGGTTCCATTGATTAACTAGTCTGTTTTTATGCCAATACTATGTGTTTTTTTTACGACTATAGTTCAACTACTATAGTTGAAATCAAGGGATGGCAATACCTCTAGTAGTTTTTTTTTGTTTGTTTGTTTAGGATTCTTTTCACTATCATATTTTTTGAGGGGTTTTCCATATGAAGTTGAGTATTGTTCTTTCAAGGTCTGTAAGAATTGTGTTAGAATTTTAATGGGGATTGCATTGAATCTATAGGTTGCTTTTAGTAAGATGTACATTTTTACTATGTTAATCCTACTGAGCCATGAGTATGAGAGAGCTTTACATCTTCTGGTATCTTCTCCAATTTCTTTATTGATTTCAGTCCTCAGCTTGATTTTCTTCCTGCCTACTCCTCTTGGTTGTCCTTTTTTCTTTGTGTTTTAGTATTTTCAGTTGTGCTGTTAAGTTGTTAGTATGAGATCTCTCCAATTTTTTTTTAATTAAGCAAGTAGTGCTATGAACTTTCCTCTTAACATTACTTTCATTGTGTCCCATAAGTCTGGGTATGCTGTATATTCATTTTCATTGAATTCTAGAAAGTCTTTAATTGTTTTCTTTATTTCTGTCATGACCCATTTTTCATTTAGTAGAGAGTAGTTCAATTCGATGAGTTTGTAAGCTTTCTATTGTTTCTACTATTGTTGATTATATAACCCCCTCAAGGTGTACAAGTGGCCAGGTTTCACTGTGCCTCCCCCCAAGGAAATCAAGCCCTGCCGTACAGGAAAAACAAAAAAGGCAAAATCCCATCAATCCGAGGCCACCCTCGAAAGCTCCTTCACCACTCAAGAAACCCTATATAAAGCCTGCATCCTGCTCAGTTCTACATTGCTTCTTGCTCAAGCAGAGGTAGCCACTCTCTTGTGTCTTTCCCAATAAATCTGTGTGAGGTTTGTTGTATAGCATGACTTTCTGGTATTCCTTGGCTCCTGACTGCCAGGATACCTTTCTCTTCAGAGCGGCAACACTTGTATTAGAGAAAACTTTTCCCTCAGAGCTGCAACACTAACATTGATATCCAGCTTTAATCCATGGTTGTCTGAGGATACAAGGAGTTATTTCAATTTTCTTGTATGTGGCATTGAGACTTGCTTTGTGTACAAGTATGTGGTTAATTTTGGAGAAAACTCCATGAAGTTCTAATAAGAAAGGGTTTTTTTTTTTTTTTTTTTTTTTTTTTTTTTTTTTTTTTTTTTTTGAGACATGGTTTCTCTGTGTAGTTTTGGTGCCTGTCCTGGATCTTATTCTGTAGACCAGGCTGGCCTCAAACTCACAGAGATCCACCTGGCTCTGCCTCTTGAGTGCTGGGATTAAAGGCATGTGCCACCACTGCCTGGCAAGAAAGTATATTCTTTTGTTTTTGGATGAAATGTTCCATGTATCTATTAGGTCCATTTGGTTCATAAAATCCTTTAGCTTCAGTATTTCTCTCCTTCATCTTTGCTTGGATGACCTATCCTTTGGTGAGAGTGGGGTACTGAAGTCTCCCACTACCTGTGTGAGGGTCAATATGTGATTTAAGCTGTAATAGTGTTTCTTTTACAAAAAGGGGTTGCACTTGTTTTTGGGGCATGGATGTAAAGAATTGAAATGTCAGCTGGGTACTCAGGAGGCAGAGGCAGGCAAATCTCTGAGTTTGAGGCCAGCCTGGTCTATAGAGTGAGTTCCAGGACAGCCAGGGCTACACAGAGAAACCTGGTCTTGAAAAACAAAAACAAAAACAATTTTTTTGAAATGTCATCTTGATTTTTCCTTTGATGAGCATTAAGTGTTCATCCTCATCTCTTCTGATTAGTTTTAGTTTCAAGTCTATTTTGTTAGATATTATGGCTACCAGCTTGCTTGTCCATTTGCTTGTAATATCTTATTCTAATCTTTTACCCTGAGGTAATGTCTATCCATGATACTGAGGTATGTTTCTTGGATGAAGCAGAAGGATGGATCTTGTTTTTACATCCATTTTGTTAGTCTATGTCTTTTTATTGGGGAATTGAGAGCATTGATATTGAGAGATGTCAATGACTAATCATTGTTGATTCCTGTTTGTGATAGTTTGAATGTAATTGGCCTCATAATCTCATAGAGAATGGCACTGTTGGGGGTGTGTCCTTGTTGGAGTAGGCATGGTCTTATTGGAGGATGTGTGTCACTGTGGAAGCAGGCTTTGAGGTCTCATATATGCTCAAGATACCTCCCAGTGTTTCAGTTTATTTCCTGTTGCCTTCTGATCAAGATGTAGCCAGCACCATGTCTGCCTGCATGCTACCATCCTTCTTACCATGATGATAATAGACTAAACTTATGAACTGTAAGCTGACACTCCAATTAAATATTTTCCTTTATAAGAGTTGCTGTGGTCATGGTGTCTTTTCAAAGCAACAGAAATCCCAACTAAGATGGAAGTTGGTACCTGGGGCTGGGGTATTGTTGTGACAGGCTTGACCATGTTTTTTGTTTGGGGGAATTTGTTCCTTGGTACTTCAGGTTAGGAAAGCAGTGGAATGCTTTAAGCACTGCTTAATGGGCCATACTAGTTGGAACACTGTCTAGTGTGCTGAATGTGATTTGATGAACTGTTGGAATCAAGAGTTTTCATAGGAGAATAATGTTAGTGAGTGGCCTGTTCTTATGATATTTTGGTGAAGAATGTGGCTGCTTTTTGCCCTTGTCCAAAAAGTCTGCCTCAGGCTAAAGTGAACAGTTTTAGAGTAATTCCTTTGGCAGAGGAAATCTCAAAACAGTCTAGTATAGACTCTGTTGTTTGGATATTAGTGTTAACTCTGATGAAGATTTATAATAAAAAAGGAGCAAGCCGAGCAAATAAAAATTCAAAATGTACAAAGGGATACTAGAAAGTGGAATAGAGCTAAATTCTATGTTCAAGGAGATAAACAGATTAAGAAATGGAATAAAGGGAATGGTGACCTCAGGGCAATATCCCACCCAGCTAAGTTTTCAACTTGTGAAAAAGAATTACAGAAAAGCTTAGAGCCTAGTGTGGTAGTGCATACCTTTAATCCCAGCACTCCAGAGGTAGAGGCTTTCAGATCTCTAAGTTTGAGGTCAGCTTGTTCTACAGAGCAAGTTCCAGAACAACCAAGCTTGGGTAGTGAAGGCAGTCATTGGAAACAGAAAGCTGGTGAAGATGTAACTGAACAATGGGGCATTGTCCAGCCCCAGCAAGCATCAGAACTTGGCAGCTTCTGGCTTTAGAGTTAAGGATAGAAGAAAGGGGCTGGGGAATTTGCTTCTGAGTCTAAGGAAAGCCACCGAGGTCAGGCATGTGTCAGAGGTGTCCCTGAATGGAGGCCTAGAGAGGCCACTGTGTGAAGTTGTGAAGCTTAAGCCTGGATTGCCTTGGAGACTCCAAAATGTTGGAGATACCAGAGCCATGGGATACCTGCAGAAGAAAGCTACTACAGGGAGGGGAACCAGTCAATAGAAAGAAATGTGTTGCAGTCATCAAACCTGAAAGGAATTGGAGATCTAAAGAGTGCTTTGACATCAGTCATGGAGATGCAGAGTTTGGAGTTTTCCCAGCTGGTTTTTGGTCTTGCTTTGGTATAACATTTCCTCACTATGATCCCTTCTCTATGTTTTGGAACAATAATGAATATCTCGTGCCATTATATAAGTATGTAATTTGCTTTTTGATTTTGATTTTCAGGGGATTATAGTTAAGAGGTCACATGAATCTCAGAAGAGATGTAGAACTTTAGACTTAAACACTGTTGAGACTGATAGACTATGGGGACTTTTGGAGTTAGACTAAATACATTTTGCATTATGATATTGTTACAAGCTTATGGGGGGCATGGAGTGGAATGTGATAGTTTGAACGTAATTAGCCCCATAATCTCATAGGGAGTGACACTATTAGGAGGTGTGAGAGTACTTGTCAGAGTAGGCGGTCTTGTTAGAGGAAGTGTATCACTGTGGAAGTAGGCTTTGAGGTCTCATGTATGCTCAAGATGCTACTCAGTGTCTCAGTTCACTTCCTGTTGCCTTCTGATCAAGATGTAGCCAGCATCATGTTTGCAGGCATGCCGCCATGCTTCCAGCTATGATGATAATGAACTAAACCTCTGAACTGTAAGCTGCCCCCTCAATTAAATGTTTTCCTTTGTAAGAGTTGCTGTGGTTACTCTTGGTTTAGTTTGATGTTGGCTGTCAGTTTGCTGTAAATTGCCTTTATTATGTTTAGGTATGTTCCTTGTATTCCTGATCTCTGCAGGACCTTTATCATGAAGGAGTGTTGGATTTTGTCAAAGGCTTTTTCAAATGAGATGATCATGTGTTTTTTTTTCTTTCAGTTTGTTTATATGGTATATTACATTGACAGAATTTTTATGTTGAGCCATCCATGCATATCTGGGATGAAGCCTACTTGATCATGGTGGATGATTCTTTTGATGTGTTCTTAGATTCAGTTTGCCAGTATTTTATTGAGTATTTTTTGCATCAATGTTCATGAAGGAGATTGGTCTATAATTCTCTTTCTTTGTTGCATCTTTGTGTTTTGAATATCAGGGTAACTGTAGCCTCATAAAAAGAGTTTGGTAATGTCCCTTCTGTTTCTATTGTGTGGAACAATTTGAAGAGTATTGGTATTGGCACTTCTTTGAGATTCTGCTAGAATTCCACTGAAATCAGGAATAAGACAAGGCTTTCTACTCTCCCCATATATATTTAATATAGTATTCAAAGTTCTAGCTAGAGAAAAAACAACAACAACAAAAGGAGATCAAAGGGATATAAATAGAAAAGGAAGAAGTCAAATTTTCACTATTTTCAGATGATATAATATACATAAGTGACCCCAAAAACTCTATGCAGCAACAGCTAATAAACACCTTCAGCAATGTGGTGGAATATAAGATTAACTCAAAAAATCAGTAGCTCTCCTATATACAAATGATAAATGGGCTGAGAAAAAAATCAGAGAAACATCACCCTTCACAATAGCCACAAATAATATAAAATACCCTAGGGTAACTCTAAGCAAGTGAAAGACCTGTATGACAAGAACTTTAAGTCCCTGAAGAAAGAAATTAAAGAAGATGTCAGAAAATGGAAAGATCTCCCATACTCAGGGATAGGTAGGATTAACATAGTAAAAATGGCAATCTTACCAAAAGTAATCTACAGATTTAGTGTAATCCCCATCAAAATCCCAATACAATTCTTCATGGACCCCAAAAGAACAATACTCAACTTCATATGGAAAAAACAAAAAAATCCAGGATAGGCAAAACAGTCTTGTACAATAAAGCAACCTCTGGAGGCATCACCATCCCTGACCTAAAGCTCTACTATAGAGCTATAGTATTAAAAACAGCTTGGTATTGGCATAAAAACTGACAGGTGAACCAATAAAACCAAATTGAAGATACCGACATTAATAGGCACACCTATGAACACCTGATTTTTGACAAAGAAGCCAAGATCATACAATTGGAAAAAAAGAAAGCATCTTCAACAAACGATGCTGGCATACCTGGATGTCAACGTGTAGAAGATTGCAAATAGATCCATATCTATTGCCATGCACAAAACTCAACTATAAGTAGATCAAAGACCTCAACATAAATCCAGTTACACTGAACCTGAAAGAAGAGAAAGTAGGAAGTAGTCTGGAATGCAATGGCACAGGAGACTACTTCCTAAATATAACACCAATAGCACAGACACTGAGAGCAACAATCAATAAGTGGGACCTCCTGAAACTGAGAAGCTCTGTAAGGCAAAGGACACAGTAAATAGGACAAAAAGACAACCTACAGTATGGGAAAAGATCTCCACCAACTCCACATCTGACAGAGGGTTGATCTCCAAAATATATAAAGAACTCAAGAAACTAGATATCAAATACAAAACAAATGGCCAGGCCCCAGGTGGAGCTCCAGGAGTCTAATTGGCAAGAAAGAGGGGGGTTTGTATGGGCAAGATGTTGAGACCAAGGTTGGAAAAAGCACAGGGACAAATAGCCAAACGAATGGAAACACATGAACTATGAACCAATAGCTGAGGAGCCCCCAACTGGATCAGGCCCTCTGGATAAGTGAGACAGTTGATTAGCTTGATCTGTTTGGGAGGCATCCAGGCAGTGGGACCAGGACCTGTCCTCAGTGCATGTGCTGGCTGTTTGGAACCTGGGGCTTATACAGGGACACTTGGCTCAGCCTGGGAGGAAGGGACTGGACCTGCCTGGACTGAATCTACCAATTTGAACTCAATCCTCAGGGGAGTCTTTGCCATGGAGGAGACGGGAATGGGGGGTGGGCTGGGGAGAAGGCAGGGGTGGGGCGGCAGTGGGGAGAACAAGGGAATCCATGGCTGAATGTAAAATTAAATTATAAAATAAAATTATAAAAAAAGAAAAAAAACAAATACCAAACAATCCAATTTAAAGAAAAAATGGACTACAGAGATAAACAGAGAATTCTCAACAGAAAAATCTTAAATGGCTGAAAGACATTTAAGGAATTGCTCAACATCCTTAGTAATCAGGGAAATGCAAATTAAAATGACTCTAAGATACCATCTTACATCTGTCAGAATGGCTAAGATCAAAACCACTGATGACAGCTTATATTGGAGAGCATGTGGAGCAAGAGGAACACTCCTCCACTGTTGGTGGGAGTGCAAACTTGTACAGCCATTTTGGAAATCAGTATGAAGATTTCTCAGACAATTGGAAATCAATTTACCTCAAGACCCAGTGATACCACTCTTGGGCATATACTCAAGGAATGCTCAATCATACCTCAAGGACACTTTCTCAACTATGTTCATAGCAGCATTATTCATAATAGCCAGAACCTGGAAACAACCTAGATGCCTCTCAACCAAAGAATGGATAAAGAAAATGTGGTACTCAGCAGTTAAAAAAAAAAAAAAATGACATCATGAAATTTTCAGGCAAATTGATGGAACTAGAAAATACCATTCTGAGTGACGTAACCTAGATTCAGAAGGACAAACATGGTATGTACTCACTCATAAGTGCATACTAGATGTAAAGCAAAGGATAAGCAGACTACAACCCACAGCTCCAGATAAGCTAGGTAACAAGGAGGATCCTAAGAGGGACACATGAATAGCCTTGGGAAGGGGAAATAGACGAGATCTCCTGAGTAAACTGGGAAGAGGGGCAATGGAGGTTAGGTGAGGGGGATGGGAGCATGGGGGAATGGGATAGCTGAGCTGGAAGAGGGGTGGAGTGCAAAAGCACTGAGGGAGATATCTTGATAGAAGGAAAGAGACATCATGGAGATAGAGAAAAACCTGGTGTGAGGGAAGTTCCCAGCAATCCACAGGGATGACCCCAGCTACTAGCAGTGGTGGTGGTGGGTGTGCCTGAGCTGGCCTACCCTGGTGATCAGATTGGTGAATACCCTAACAACTGTCATCATAGAGCCTTCATCCAGTAAGTGATGGAAACAGATGCATAAAGCCACGGCCAAGCTCCAGGCCGAGCTCTGGAAGTCCAGTTGAAGACAGGAAAGAGGGATTCTAATGAAAGACTCTAACCCTTCAGGCTTACACCCCCAAGCCTCAGAAAATGAGAAACTAAAAATCTAGTTCCAAGGGCAACCTGACTCCGGCATTATTCAACCACCCCTGCAACAATGTAACAATGTAAAAAGATTTCCATTAAGAGATGTGCTCAACTGTGACTGGGATAGTTGCAAGTGTTCCAGGAAGGACCACTGTGACCTTTGTGTAAACTCCACTCCTGCCCTGATACCCCCCTTGAGGTTTCGGGAAGAATGTACATGTGGATGTGACTGTACCCACTCTGTGATCAGACCATGATCTTGTGAAACAAAATTTTATGGGAATTGTAATCTTATGGCTTTTGTGGGTTTTTCCTTTAAAAGTACCCATGTGATTGCAATAGACATGACTCTTGCTCTTTGGAGCTGAGTTAGCTCGACTGTACAGCCGCTTCTTCAATAAACACCTCATGCTGTTGCATCAACTAGACTGGAGTCTGGGTTCTTGGGGCGCCCACTTGAAACCCCTAAACTTTGGGGTTTAACACTATGAGCAAGGGGCATCAAGACCATGATGGGGAAATTCACAGATACAACCTAATCAAGCCAGTAGGAATTCATGAACTTTGGCCCAACAGCTGTGGAGTCTGCATGGGATTGGACTGGGCCCTCTGCATGGGTGAGACAGTTGTGTAGCTTGGTCTGTTTGAGCAACCCCTGACAGTGGGAATAGGATCTATCCCTGGTGCATGAACTGGCTTTTCGGAGCCCATTGCCTGTGGTTGGAAACCTTACACAGTCTTGATACAGGGGGAGGGGCTTGTACTTGCCTCAGCTGAATCTGCTGGGCTTTGCTGACTTCCCATGGCAGGCCATACCTTTTCAGAGGAGGAAATGGGGGGTGGGCTGGTGGGGAATGCTGGGGGGGAGTGGAAGGAGGGATGAGGGGGATCTATGGTTGTTATGTGGAATGAATAAAAATTTCTTAATAAAAAAAAAAGAGTTGCTGTGGTCATGATGTATCTTCACAGCAATAGAAATCCTAAGACCCTATTATTTTGTTGTTGGTGTTAGTGGTAATAGTGGGGTGGTGTGTGTGTGTGTGTGTGTGTGTGTGTGTGTGTGTGTGTGTTCCTTCTTTTGGTTTTATTGGTGTGAGATTACTTATTTCCTGTGTTTTCATGGATGTAGTTACCCTCTTTAAGTTGAAATTCTACTTATAGCACCTTCTGTAGGGCTGGGTTTGTAGATAGATAATGTTTAAATTTTACTCTTTTATGGAATATCTTATTTTCTTCATCTATAGTGGTTAAAAGTTTGAATTTGCAGGACATCTGTCCAGGTGTAGATGTAACCAACCATCTTATTAAATAAGAAACACAGAACCAATGCAAAGAAGAAAGCCAAGAGATCAGAGCTAAGAGCCTTACTGCCTGCTGCAGCTAGCCTCTTAAGCCAAGAGACCTCTCCAAAAGGGACCTACTTCCTGTGTGTTTGTCTTTATATAGTCTTTCTGTTCTGCCTTCTCATTGGTTGTAAACCCAAACACATGACTGTCTCGTCACCACCTGTTTGTACAGCCCTCCAGGTCTTCTATGGTATTGAGATTAAAGGCGTGTGTCTCCAATGCTGGCTGTATGTATCCTTGACCACACAGAGATCTACCTAGCTCTTCTACCAAGTGCTGGGATTAAAGGCGTGTACCACAAACACCCAGCTCTGTTATGGCTTGCTATTAGCTCTGACCCCCAAGCAACTTTATTTATTAACATACAAATAAAATCACATTTCAGTACAAATCCAGGCCCTTTTGGCATTTGGAGTTTCCAGGGAAAAATCAGGTGTAATTCTAATAAGTATGCCTTTATATGTTACTTGGTCTTTTCCCCTTGTAGCTTAATATGCATCCTTTGTTGTATATGTTTAATGTTTTGATTATTACGTGGTGAGAGCCCTTTCTTTTCTGGTCCAATATATTTGGTGTTCTGTATACTTCTTGTGTCTTTATAGGCATCTATTTCTTTAGGTTAGGAAAATTTTCTTCTGTGATTTTGTTGACAGTATTTTCTGGGCCTTAGAGCTGCTATTCTTCTCCTTCTTCTATTTCTATTATTCTTAGGTTTGGCAGTGTCCCCAATTATTTTGTGTCAGAGATTTTGAGAGTTAACGTTTTCTTTGACCAATGCATCCATTTCTTCTATCTTCTATTGTATCCTTAATGCTTGAGATTCTCTGCTCCATCTCCTGTATTCTGTTAATTCAAGTTTGCCTCTGTATTTCCTGTTCAAATTCCTAAATTTTTTATTTCCAGAATTGCCTCTGTTTGTATTTTCTTTATTGTTTCTATTTCCATTTTCAGGTCTTGAACAGTTTTATTGGTTCTACTTCCACTGTTGTTTTCTCAGCTTTCTTTAAGGGATTTATTCATTTCATACAGTTGTCAATTGTTTCTGTTTTCCTCGCTTTCTTTAAGGGATTTATTCATTTTCTCCAATTGTTTGTTTGTGTTTTCTTGTTTTTTTTTTAAAGGGATTTATTTATTTCCTCTTTATGGACCTCTATCATCTTCATATAGGTGGTTTTAAGATTTTTTGTTTGTTTATTTGTTTGTTTGTTTTGTGCTCCAGCTATGTTGAAACATTCAGGGCTTGCTGTGGTAGCATAGCTAGGCTCTGGTGGAGACATGCTGTCCTAGCTGTTATTGACTGTTTTTATGCTGGCATCTAGGCCTCTAGGTTTGGGGTGATTATAGATCTAAGTGCTGACTTCTCAGAGGTCAGGAGAGGATGGTCTGTGGGATCCACAGGGGGCATGGACAAAGGGGAAGGGAGGCTGCAGCTGGGAGGAGCCTGAGGTATTGGGTCTGCTGGGGGAACCGAAAGAACAGAGAAGTGGGGAGGGGGGAGGGGGGGCTAGTTCACTTGCAGGATTCTCAAACCTTTTCCTCCTAATGATTTTATAAGCAGTAAAGACTTATTTGGGGAGGAGATTCTGATCTGCTAAGCTGTCTGCAAGTCACACATGGAGCCCCAGGGTTCAGGTTCTGTGAGTTGTCACCCAGGCTGGATGGACTTCTCAGTGATGCAGCTGCCTTTGAGGCATCTGTTTCTGTAAGTGATCCCTCACTTATACTCTTGTAAGTATTCCCAATAAAGCTATTGGTTTGTCAAGTTGGTCTTTTGTTTGTTGTTAGTTCCTAAACTGTGATGATTTAGATATTTGTTCATGTCTCCTCAGAAAAAGTCATGCAACAACATACATGTGTACATGCATGTGGAAGCCAGAGGACAGCTGCTGTTTATCAAGTTTCAATCAGCTTGTTTTTCAGGCATGGTCTCTCATTGGCCTGTAGTGTTCCAATAAAGCTAGGCTGGTAGACCAGTGAGCCTCAGGGATCTGCCTGGCTGCCTCCATGGTGCTGTTGTTTCAAGCATATACCATGGCTATTAAAAAAAAACAAAACTGGATTCTTTGGGATCTTGAAGTCAGATCTTCATGCTTTCAAGGCAAGCACTCTATGACTAAGTTTCTACTCCAGTCCACATAATGATCCTTAAAGTTTCTAAACTGGATCTTCTACATTGGAAAAGGGAGTGAATTTGTTCAGTTTGCACTCATGGAGGGAGGAGCAGTGACTATTTTGAACAATAATTCAATCCATTATATGCTGTCTTTCCTGCAGACTGGAGCTGTCTGGAAACGAGAACTCAGAAGTTGCTTAGTCATTTGTCTCAGCATCTCAGGAGAGAACTGTGCTCAATATTTACCTTGGGAAGATCAAAGACCCATTGCTCTGAGACAGTGTTATCACATCTTCAAAAGTAGTTGACTTACCTGTGACACACTCATATTTGACAGAGGTACCCTATATCCCAAACCTTTGGTTCTTGGTTTTGGATGTGAGTATTAAAGTTATTTGTCTGAGGCTGTAGATAGATGAAGAACGAATAACCTCTACTACTACCACCAACACCAAAAATACCCTTCTACATGAAGCATATTGTAAATTTTTATAGTAAATTTATCCTGTGTACTAGTAGGTGCCAGGCACTGTATGAGATGTTATGTAAGCAGAATACTCTTCAAACCCTCAAAACAACTCTGCAGGTGAATGTGCCAATTATTAATAATATTGCCTATTTGACAGATCAGAAGACCAAGGCTCAGAGACATAAATCATGAGACAGATCTGAACCTCCAATACAGGGTCTTTTCTCCTTTCAATGTGACACCAACCTTTGGCTGTGTGTAGTATTTGCTTCTCATAGGAAACCTTGCAACAGTTTTAGCACAATTCCTGGCACATATGTTGGAAATAATAAAATGTTGAATGAATGTAACACATGTAGAGTAAGAGATCAATAGAACTAGGGATCAACCGGATTCAAGGTCGAGCTTTATGGCTTTTTGTCTATTTGACCTTAATGAAGTTATTTCTACAATGTGGTAGTTTGAATTTAATTGCCCCCCATAAGCTCATTGGGAATAGCACTATTAGGAGGTGTGGCTTTGTTGGAGTAAATGTGGCCTTGTTGGAGGAATTGTGTCCCTGTGGGGATGGGCTGTGTGGTTTCTTATGTTCAAGATATGCCCAATGCCTCAGACTACTTCCTGTTGCCTTCAGATCAAGATATAAGAACTCTCAGCTCCTTCTCCAGCACCATGTCTGCTTGCATGCGTCCTTGCTTCCTGCCATGATGATAATATACTAAACCTCTGAACTGTAGCAAGCCACTCCAATGAAATGTTTTCCATTATAAGAGCTGATGTGGCCATGGTGTCTCTTCACAGCAATAGAAACCCTAACTAAGATACACCTCTAATTTTCATTTTCTTCTTTTTGGAAGTGGAGAGTAAGAAGCACAGCCTTTAGATGACAGTACTGAGTGGAGTGGGCTGGCTGCAAAGCTCCTTGTCAGGATGTTGTCACCTAGGAAGATGTACATTGGTCCTGCACACTGTCCAGTGGTCCTGATGTTGGATAACAGAGCACACCTGTATAAGGATAGCTAAGAGTAGATGGGTTTTCTTGTCATTTTCTTTTAATAGTAACATCAAAGTTCATCTCATTGTCTGTGCATTTGGACATCAAGTACCTGGGGAGCACCCGACAGGGAACTGGGACACAGTGACATTATAGGCCATTATGCAATTTCTTGTCATTTCCTAGAAACCAACTAGACCTCCTACCCTGGGGAGACTTGGAGGTTGTAGGCACCTCACTATGCACTCTCAAAGGTGCTGATCATTTTGACACATCAGCCCCTTTGTTCTAACAAAGAGATTCCATTCCAAGGTGCTGCAGGAAGGTGAGCATCTGCTACTCAGTAGTTTTGCTGGGAGAAAATTTGGGATTTGCTTCTGGGTATGATGCTGATGGTTCACTCCCTCAAGAACTAAGATACATAGTGAAACAGTTTATTTCCCTAAATCACTCTAGCTAAAGCTGGGGAAAGGGGACTGGAAAGCAGATTGACAGGACAGCAGAAGGAGGGAGGGTGTTTACCTGGGCTGGATGCTCAGTTTCGCCACAAGCTGTAGCTACCTTTTTCCTATGTGTCACTCCCATCTGTGACACAGCTCCCCTGAGTTACCTTTTCAAATTTCAGCTTGTGCTAACAACAACACATGTGGTTCCCCTATGGGAAGCCAAAGAATCTCCTTCCTCTAAACATACCTACACCAGAACCCCTAAAACCTTACTGAGTCATCTTATGTCAGTGTGGGACATAATCTCTCTCTCTCTCTCTCTCTCTCTCTCTCTCTCTCTCTCTCTCTCTCTCTCTCTCTCTCTAAAACAGAGTGCATGGAAATATGTTACAGTGGGAAAAGAGAGTACTCTGGTACACACACATTTCCTGCGTCTTCCTTCCTGTTTGCCTCTCCCTATTAAAATGTCATTGCCTTAAAGTAGGATTTCTATTTTCAGGGCACTGGGGAATGGAGCAATAGCAGGTGGCTTCGATGGAGACTTTTCTCTCTCCCCTGTGGGTTTCCCTCTTAGAGTGAAAAAAAATGTAACTACTCTTCACTTCTGCTTATCCTTTCTCCCCTTCTCATCCTTCTCCCTAGCACTGTCAGGCTGATCTGTAGAATTTCTCCTGAACTTTTGAACCAGTTCTTTTTTCTAGTCTTTTCAATATTTTCCCATTCTAAACTATAGGTTCTAGATTGGAGATTTAACCTCCTGGTTAATGCGTCACTCTCAGCACCTCCCCGCTTTCCCAAGAGTCTTTTGACATATTTTATTTTCTATAGAAGAGCTCATTTGTGATGCTCTCATCTCTCCCTGCTTTCCATTACCTTCTCTTTTGGCTTATTGCCTTCCTTATTATTATTTGGTCACCATTATGAATGCATAACATAGAAGTAACACAATGGTTGAAATCCTGTAATTCGCTCCTTCTTTGTCAGGCCCAGAATTGGTACCCTTCTCCCATGTGAAGGGTCTCACAGAACTATGTGCTGCCATCCCTCAGTTTATTTTTGGCTGTTGTTCCGTGTCCTATGTCTTCTAAATTTAACATTTTCCCCCAACATGGTTTTCTTTGGGGGCTGGCACACCTCTCTATTCTAACTGTATTTTGGTGTATACCAGGGGAACAAGAGTAATTCCTGGGATGGGAAGAAACAGCTCAGTCAATAAAATGCTAACTGTGCAATTATGAGGGCATTAGTTCTATCCCCAGAACTCGCATAAGGAAATCTGAGTGTTGTTCTGTGTGTTTGTGATCCCAGTGCTGAAGAGGCAGAGACAGGTGGATCCTCAGGGCTGGACCAGACAGCTAGACAAGCCTAATTGCTGAGTTCAAGGCCAGTGAGAAATCCTGTCTCAAAACAACATGGATAATAACAAAGGAATGACATTCAAGGTTGGCCTCTGGCTTCCACATGTACAGGCATATGTACCCAGAAAAATGAACACACACACACACACACACACAGAGAGAGAGAGAGAGAGAGAGAGAGAGAGAGAGAGAGAGAGAGAGAGAGAGAGAGAGAGAGAGAGAGATTTTAATGAGAATCAATGAAAAGGACCTGTGTATTGGGAGGCAGGAGGGATCCCAGCCCTGTCTCCCTGGATTCTAGTAGCCCAGCATCCTTACAAATGGCACATCCCACAGAGTAACCAACTACTGCCATTTTACCTCAGCTGAAATTCAGACACAGAGCTTACATACATAGACTGTTGATGTGGCTAGTGAAATAGCCAAGGGCCAGATATGCACAAATGCAGATTTTATTTAAAACACACCTCTACTTTTCTCCTATAAAATCTAATTGCTTTTCTTTTCAGAAAGTTGGAAAAATGGAAGCAGGGCAGAAATTGGTATTCTATAGTCACTAATGCTATTTATATTCTGTGAACATGCTGCAAAGTACAAACAGTTCAACAGTGAAATGAATCAAGAATTCCCAAACATTTTCAAGGCCTCCCACAGACCCTGTGTGGGTTACTTTAACTCTCCTCTTCCTCTCCGTTCACAATTTTTATTATAAACTGTAGTAAAATACATATGACATAAAATCGACCAGTTAAATCATTTTTAGTGTACAACTCAGTGGCTTCAATTATATTCATGATGTTATGCTAACATTATCACTGTCTTCTTTCCAAAATGTCCTTATCATTCCAAACAGAAACTCTGCCATAAGCAATAACTCCCCACTCCCTGGCCCCTGGCCTCAAATAATTTCTAATTTATGAATTTGCCTAGTCTAGCTATTTCATGTGAGTGAAATCATATTATTGGTTTTTTTTAATGCTTGAATAATATTCCTTTATACTTTGTACCACTATGATCCATTCCTTTTATGGACAAATGCTCTCTCTCTCTCTCTCTCTCTCTCTCTCTCTCTCTCTCTCTCTAACACACACACACACACACACACACACACACTTTATGTATTCATTCATCTGTTGAGTTGTTTTCAACTTTTGATGGTGGTAAATAATGCTTCAGATGAATATAGGCTTACCAATATCTGGATCTTCATTTTCAGTTATTTTGGGTGTATATATGCCTTGAAGTGGAATAACTGGGCAGAATGATAATTCTATGTTTAATGTCCATAAAGCTATTTTCCACAGTGGTAACAGCATTTACATTTCTACCAGCAACATACAAGGTATATCCTCAATTTTAAGTTTAAAAAGATTTATTCATTTTATTTCATTTATAAGCGTTTTGCATGCATGTATGTGTGTATAACATGCATGTTCTTGGCACTCCAGAATCTGGTCAAATAGAAGGGATGACATCTGAGACTGTGGGACCAGGATCAGCTTCACATGGGTAGTGGTGGTGATGCCTCCTGTGTCCTGGTCCCTGTGTAGGTTAAGGAGGTGATTAATAGAAGATGGGAGATGTTGTGAGAGAGCAGGAATCAGATGTAGAGATAATAGCTTGGAGAGGAAAAAAAGATTACTTATTCCCAGAGCGGGCAGGAGTTGAGGTTTGGACCACTGTGGACTTAATCAAGTTCTTAATTGGGACCACAAATTCCAGCTCCACCCTTTTGGTGCATGGGTGAGGTGGGGAATCATTATTGGACAAGAGTTCTTTTCCATGCCTAAGAACTTTTATAAGCCCAGGAAGTATGTGTATGTGTGTGTGTGTGTGTGTGTGTGTGTGTGTGTGTGTGTGTACCCATGGTAGGTGATGTGAGTGCCCAGGGTATGTGTAAACAGCCATGGTGTATGAGTGTGTTGGGGGCAGAGAGTAGCATATGATGAGGCAAATGAGGTTCATCAATTTAGAGGTGGGAAAACAAATTAAGAACAGAGCTTTTCCACCCTCCTGCTTCCCATATGTGACCTTAGTACTCCATGAAAAGAGGGGCCAAGTATCTTGACCTAACAAGTAGACCAGAAATATCGGAATCCTAGATAACACAAACTGTTTCCAGCCACACCATCTGCTCTATTGAATGACTTTTTTTTCCTTCCTGCTCTCCCTTCTTTCCTCTTCCTACCAGTCTTGGTTAGCCATTTCTTCTCTTTTAGTAATCTGCTTGTCATTGGGTTTCAAAAATATAGTAAGACGCCATTCCTGCTCTCCAGAGCTTCCTGGACCTGGGTGGAGAACAGGTGAAGCAGGAGACCCCTGGTCTGTAATGTTAGAAGTTCTGGGATGTTGGAAACTCAGGACCATCTGGAGACTCACTGATCCCAGAGGAAGTGTGGCTCTGGTTGCAGACTCAGAACCATCACTGTACTCTGTCACTGTTCTCCAATTAAGGTTCCATCTTTCTGACTCCCTACTCTCTGGAAAACTGGGGAATGGCTGGCTCTCTTTCTAGAGAGCAATGGAAAGATTCAGGTGTGGGACCAGCCAGCAGCACTGACAGACGCCACCACAAGCACTGGCTCTGAAGCCAGAACAGAGGAAGAAAATTCACACCCAGCCAGTTTCAGGACCTACGACAGTTGGTTCATGGATTGATATTGTGCAGCAGTTTCACTAACACCCTCCTGAAACTGGGGCGATTCTCTTCCTTCTCTTCCTGGCGAACTTGAGTTAATCTTGTGTAATGCTCACAAACACTTGGAGATGTATTACCGCTGCCCCCGCCCCTCCAGAGTTTTTTACCCATGAAAAGGAACTTCAGAACCTCATAGCTTGTCTAGGAGAGTGGGGGAGAAGAGGGATTACCAGGGAAGGCTGTGTTCATAATCCTTCCATTGTGTCTGGCTTTTTTTTTTTTTAAATCTAACCAAGGTGATTTTTATGATTCACATAACATAAAGTTAAGTGCAAAATTCAAGGGTGTTCATCTCATATAAGTGCTATTTAAGCATTGCCTTTCTCTAGTTTCAAAATTGTTTCATCACTCACCAAAGAAATCCTGTGTTTTATGACTTTTCCTGGTGAGATGCGTCTGTCACAGTGACAGACCAAAAAAATTATTTCACCTAAGTCTAGCTTGGTGAATCAGTGAGTTTATAGGTGCTGTTTACAGAAACATGGGTGAGGTGTTATTTACAGGAACACAAATGACTCAAAGGTTGTTATATCACCAAAAAAGCGCACCCTAGCCTAAGTGATGACTCACCAAAGCTACATCCCTGGAACTTCTCCACAATGTTCAGGTAGTCCAGCCAGGCAAAAAGTCTTTTCTCCTTAGCATTGTTACTGTTTGAATAACCCTGAGGAGGAGCCTTGGGAGTCTTGTAAGTTTCAGGAGCTCGTAGAGCCTTGTGAGTTTTATTTACTTCCTGAGCCTTACTGGAAGACAGTTACACACACTCTCTACCCAAGGAGCTATTGTTTGTTCCCCTCTTTCTGACTTACTTCTGGTTGTGGTGACTCCACTTTCTCTCCCTATGGGCTTGCCTGTTCTGTGCGTTTAATATAGGAGGAATCACACATGGCTGTTATGGGCTGGGACCCTATAACAAAGGGTCCTAATCTCCTCTTCTTAAAAATATGTCAGTCATATTGGATTAGGTCCACTCTAATGACCTCAATTTAACTTTAATTATCTCTGTAAAGTCCTTATTAGCAGCCCCAATGCACATTAGTGACTTAAAGAACAAGTATTTTTTAAGAGCTGGGTTAGGTTCACAGAAAAATAAATGGCAGATAGAGATATTTCCCATATACTTCCTCTTGGTCCCATACCAGCACACCTCAGGGTCATTCATAGTGTGAGATGCACCAGTACTTCCGTGTGTGTGTGTGTGTGTGTGTGTGTGTGTGTGCGTGCGCGCGCGCATATGTTTGGAGGGCAGGGGCAGAGACAATGCCCCATTCTACCATTCTTCACCTAGAGATGAGTGTTTTTCTACTAGGCTGATTGACCAGAGCCCAGCCATCCGGTCTGTTCACCTTCCACATCACTCAGAGCTGGGGTTACAAGTACCTAGATTTACGTGGTGGTGTTAGGGATCTACACCTGGGTCCTCATGCTTGTGCAGCAAATGTGTTTGCCCACTGAGACATCTCCCCAGCCCTTCCTTCTCACCTCAGTCTGGGTAATACTCCATTGTACACTAAATTAGGTTAACTAATTAGGAAGACTCACTCTAAATGTGGGCAGCACCATTCCACTGGCAGGGTTCTCTGACAGAATAAAAAAAAGAGAGAAAGCAAGCTGAGCACCAGCATTCATCACTCTCTGCTTAGTGACAGTAGAGGCAGTGTGACCAGCGACCACCTGTCTGAAAGTCAGGGCGGGGCACAACTTCCTTACTGTGGTGGACTGTATCTTCAACAATGAGCCCAAATTAATCCTTCTGTAAGTAGTGTTTCAGGTATTTTGTTAGAGCAACAATGAAAGTAACTAAGTAACCAAGATGGGGGCAGAGGTGAAGCTCAGCCAACTAATAAGCCTTCCAATAAAAATCCCAGATTCTCCCCTGGGCTCACAGGAATACAAGCATGGTCAAGTGATTTCCCAGATGGTTGCCAATGACTCTGGGCAGAGAGGTAGAGCCCAGGAATGAGTCGAGACTGGAAGTGACCACATAGTCTGCACACATTAACATCTGGGATCTTACCATCTTCTTGGTGTCCGGCTCTAGCACTGGACCCAATTATGAGCATTAAGGGACAATCTTTGGGGCAATGAAGGAGAGGCAGAGAGGGCTAGGCTGGGGAACACCTGAGTTCACCGAATCCTGGATGTCATCAGTTAACATGAGCAGCTGTGGCTGAGCATGGGGCTAGAGGGTTTGACATGAGATGCAAGACAGAACTCTCTGGGCTCTGGGGATCTAAGCTGTGAGAGTGGCCTCCCAGGGAAAGCTTTGCACATACGTTCATAAAGCCCAAGTGTCAGAAGCAGCCTTGAGCGTGCCCTTGTTCCGTTCCCTTTCGGAGAGTCTCTCTGTAATAGCTCCTTCCCTTGCAATGACAGGGGGCTCATTACTGTCACCTTCTGGCCACATTTGTTCTGCTAGCCCAGACAAGCTCCTAGGCTTCTCTTTTCTGTCACTCAGGAAACAAATTTTGGCCCGTGTTGGTGAGCACACTGCGGAAGATCAGTCACATAGCTCTGAAGACACAGTGGGTTCAAGCCTACCAGGTTTTGGAGGGCACAGAGCCAGCAACTACTGGCATCCGGGTCCAGCTCTGAGACACTCTGATCACAGGTTGCTGGGCTGCAGGCATGCCTTCTCATTAGTGCCAGCAATCAAAGCTGACCCAGGAGATGCTTATTGCAAGGAAATACAGGATAATCAGCCCCTTCTGTATCACCTCTGCCTCCAGCTCCAATATCTGCAGCTGAGAGCAGGAGCCCTGCTTCTTACCCATCCACCCGAATGGAGCTTCTAGCACTCATTATCACCAACTGTGCTGCTTTAGGGTGTTCTGCCCTCCAACACTTCTTTTGGCTGTACCTGTACCTCCATGCAGCCCCTTCCCCTCCACAGGTGATCAAGGAGCAAGCTAGAGCTCCTGATCCATACATCGCAGCACATTGAAAGTTTATGTCTAAGGATACATTGCTTTGGAGTCCAGATACCTCTAAAATATTCATATTGGTTTAACCGAGCAGCCTTTACAATCAAATGTCTTTCTGCAGTTAAAAACCCCAAAGACAACACATCTCCTCCTGATAACCATGAACATTTCCTACACCGCATGTGCCAAAGCGGATCTTGCATTCCATCAAGCAGGCTGCCATCCTGGATGTACCCTCACCTGAGCAGTCACAGTTACCTTCTGCTTTTCCTATTGCAGCAGTCATCTGGCCCTCCTAGCCCAGCCCTTCCTGGCCACTTCCTTCCCCAGTACCACCAGAGTCTGGTTCTGAAGATGTTTTGAGGCACATCCTCTCTGCTCACAATCGCTCCATGGCTCCCTGTTGCCTTGATTCTAAGTTCTAACCTATCTCCTGCACACCTTTCTAGCCTCATCCTGCTCCTCTCCTTTTGTATTTAGGTTCTTTCCCAGCTTGAGCCCCAGACACTCATTCTTTACTATGCTTCATGTTGCCTCCTCTCCAAAGAGAGGAGTTACCCCCTGCTCTCTGATGTTATCTCTCCCACAAACACTCAAAACTCTACTCAGGTGCCCATCTTTTGAGGCTTCCTTCAATCCAACATATATATTTATAATTCACTCTTTTACTCATTCATTCACAAATTCTAATGATCGTTTACTTGATTTTTGATCCTTACCCCCAGAAAACTTAAGAGCTAGGTAAGACAGGCTACCCCCCCTTTCTCTGTCTGTCTCTCTTGTGAAATGATATTTGTGTTAATATCCAAGTAGGACTCTCCCAGGGGAAAAAACACTGTACACAGAAGTCTGAAAAGATTCTGGGGGCAAGAAGGAGGGTGGTGCAATTAAGAATATGAATGTGGTTATATTTCAGCATACAAGATGCTAGGGAGAGTAAGATGAAGTTGGAAAGAGGTGAGAACCCAACCATGAAGAAAGAGAAGGCTTAGGATGATGCTTTGTCTAGAGAGGAGTATGTAGGAGGGAACTCTTCCAGTTTTCAAGATACCTTCAGCAAATTTGCCTCTCATGGTCTTTGGTTGGAATGAGGGAAGGGGAGAGAGTAGGTCAGACCCTATTTCGTGTGAGTCATAACAGTACTTATAGTCTATAAGCAGAGTCATGGCAGCAGAATCCCACACTGAGAGATTGAGGGGCCTGGGAGGGATCTAGATCACATGTGTGAGAGATCCAGAGGGAGAGGGGAGGCGACCGTGGGTCTCTGACCTGCATAGTCAGTTAGTACTCAGCACAAATGCTATCTGATTCTTAAAGCTATAAAGTTCCTCTGGCAGCCACCTGCATGACCTTGATAACAAGGCAGATGCTTCCTAATTGCTAAGGATGCAAATAAGACCACATTGGTCCCTGGGACCTGGGGAGCACTCAAAACCTATCAATCCTAGGTGAGCAGGGACTTTGGTTACCTCCCACAAGCCCCTTTCTCCTCTCCACTTCAGATTCTGTCTCTTCTATTAAGGACATCCTGTCCGTTCCTAGCCATCCTATTTCCATTTGCAGCTTACAAAGATTATCTAGTGTTAGGCTTTTTAAAAAAGCCATTTAAGCTTGCCTCTACCTTCCCCCAGTCCTCCTCAGCAGCCCTTGTTCTTTAAATACTGGGGAACTGAGCTCCTTGGAGGGCTTCAGCCCGCCCTCAGCGCGTCCTGGCTCTTGCCAGCCCTGTCTCCAGCTCAAGCACTTACGGCAGCCCTTGCAGAGTCAGCAGTACCCGATCCCCCTGTGCAGGAAGCACACTTCAGCATTTAGCTTGTGCTTGCTAATGCGCTCCAATGTAATTGTTTCCAGAGCCCAGGAAGTGGGGGTTTGTGTGGTAAGGGCAGCCCTGGGACTGCAGGCCCGGGATCCAGAGCCATTTCCATCATTTTGAGGAACACAGCAATAAGAACTCACTCAGGGTCTTGAGGGCAGCTGCGAAGGAGTGAAGATCATGGACGCATGCTTGCAGGGGGGCCGGAGAAGTGGTCATGGATCAGTTGGGGGTTGTTGAGGTGTGAATGGAAGGAGGAGAAGCAGCTTTAGTTCACTGCTTCACAGAAGGAAGCCCCTTCCAGCCTACTCAGGGCAGGCCTTCCCAGAGGCTACTTCCCCATCTTTGCAATGCAGATGGTGGCGTTTTGACTGGGAAGAAGAGTGGGTAGTGACCTGCACAGTCGGTGCTCAGTCACTGGGGTGGATCAAAGTTACAGCACTGTCCTTGTCCAGCTGTGTGATTTGGGGCAAGGTACTTAACCTCTCTGGCACTCAGTGACCTCATCTGTAGAATGAAAACTGAAACCTCATCCTCATAAGATAATTTTCTTTTCAGTTGCCTTTTGAGTAGAATCAGATGGACACAAAGCTACCTGCATCTGCCTGCACACAGGCTGTGGCCTCCTTAGGCTTCTGTTGGACCCTACACACACACACAGGGAATGTAATAGCTGCTCTCTGATTCTCAAATGCTAAGAATATGGTGTGAGAAGAGGGCCTCACTCTATGTCCAGTCTACTTTCCCTACACACAGGGCCAGCCCCAGGTTCCTGCAGCCTCTCCTGGGCCAGTGCTGGGTGTCTGTCATTAAAGATCAAGCAGGACGTGTCTTCCTGTCTCCCTCTAATGACTGTTCTAAGATACAGTGCTGGTTATCCTGTGTCTCCTGACTATCTGAGAGGTCCACATCTATCTCTAGGATGCTCAACTCATTCCATACACTTTACTTGGTCCCATGACATCATCGTAGGTGCACATCACCATCTTGCTCCCCAAAATCTATTGCAGCTTCTCCACTATTGTTAAGTTGAACTTCTCTTCCTTTTCCCCCTTTCCATTTCTTGCCCTTCCTTACCTCTCTGGGCCTTGGTTTTTTTTATTCTTAATATGGTAATGGTCAGGGTGGAACTTCACAGGGTGTTCATGGGAACCTATAGAAGTATCTACTCTACCTCTGCAAAACTATCCTTGATTGCTATGGGGTATGGTTGACTTCAAGACCAGACATGCTTTTCTGGAGACTTGTGTGCAAATATTCCTCCCCTAAGTATTCAATTTAAAGCACTTGACTTGGAGGACAAAATAAAATAAAGCAACAGCATTTTTCATGTATTATTAATATCCACAAGTGGGGGAAGGTATGGGCTTTCTGTCCAAAGACTCTGGTTCTTGGAGCAGCCAGCCTTTAAGAAAGTTTCATTAAAAAAAAAAAAAAAAGGTTCACTTATTGGAAGCTGGACTGTAAAAGGAGGAAAATTAAATCTCTCCACAGGCAGCATGATAAAGACATGGTAGACAGCATCCCATCACATGGGCTAGAAGGAGGGAGCCTGGGGCCCCGGAAAGACAGAGAGAAAGAGCTTTACTCATTCCCTTATTCATCTATTTATCAGATCTTGGGGAAGTTTGAATTCACACTGCTCTTCTCTCTCACACTCTAGTCCCTCATTCTCCTCTCCTAGTCCTTCCCTTTGCTCTGTATCTCTGAGGGAAGCAAACTAGTAACATTGTCTCTACAGTACAAATGAGAAGTAGAAGGCTTGCAAACTCCACACCAGGAAAAAGTGGTGGATAGGAGTTTTCTGGGGATCACCGTTCATATGAAGGCAGGAGATATGTTGTAGGTCATCTTGGACCAATGTCATGTCATAAATAACAATGGAGGATCCCTCTGTTCCTCTCACCCTTCCTCCCTCGCTCCCTCTTTACCTCCCTCCTTATTTGGTTATTTCCTAGGGTTACTTTTTGGGCTTCCATAACTGGAGAAAGAGCACCTGCCTCCATTGTTGCCCTTTGGTATTTCACGGGAGATCAACATGCATCAGGCATGGAGGAATTCCTAATGGGGGGAGGTAGTCTGCCTTTGGAAGCAGAAGGATGCATAGTCCATAGAACTAGCTTGCAGACACTCAATGGGT
The DNA here is from genome assembly GCF_049852395.1 of Peromyscus maniculatus bairdii. Lineage (NCBI taxonomy): Eukaryota > Metazoa > Chordata > Mammalia > Rodentia > Cricetidae > Peromyscus > Peromyscus maniculatus. Next base: position 91,908,437 of record NC_134853.1, on the reverse strand, counting down.
TCAACTTTGTCCTTTCCTGATGTCTGATGCATTCTTTCTGCTTATTCATCTGTGCCAAGTCCATTTTCTTGACCTAAGAGAACAATACATGCCACAACATCATCTTTGAGAAGTGTCCCGATATGGACTCATTCTGCCAAAACAATAATTCAACATCTTGCTAGAATCCATTATCATGGATATCAATGGAAGGCATGAGAAGCCAAGAAAGCCTGTGAGTTTCCCACATGAACAGCTTGGTCTATGACTATGCTATTGATTAAGACAAGAGCCATGGAGGAAGAAGGCAAGGCCAGCTAGTATCATTTTGGAAAGGATGAGTTTGATGCTCAGGTAGATGTTTTGAGAAGTCTGAAAGCATGGGCATGGAACCCAGGAGAATGGTGTCACCTACAGGTAAAGATTTGGAACCTGTGACTCCAGTGGTTAAAACAGAAGCTCAAGAAGGAATGAAATTTCCTGATGACAGTGAATAGCACAGAGCAAAATGAACCCTGGATATGAAGATGTGCTCAGAGGTCATGGCTCTCAGGAAAGAAACTGAGAAAAAGAAGTATGGTGTGCAGGAGCTAGTTCTCCAGTGTTTTTTTCATTGCAGGTGGAGGTGAGATCTCACCATTAACCTTCTAAGCTCATTAACGCCAGTGTCTTTCCCACTGTAAGTCAGATTTCACCTCTGACCTTCTCATCATTCTGGATAAACAGATAGAGTGATCTGAGTGCTAAAGATCAAGATGCAGAGACACTGGATATAAATCTGTGCTCAGATTGCTCATTTTCTATAGGCCAGCCAGCAAGCATTATGAGAAGTGTGGGATCAGAAGGCTGCAGACCTGTCCACCTGAAGATACGGCACATGGGAGAACGCTTTACCTGCAAGCCCTTCAATAAAAGGAAGACGTGTTTAATGTGCTGACAATATTACTTGGGTACAGAGAGATTTCCCCCCAAGATCAAATTGATAACAACAGGTTCCTTCACAGTGCCTGATTTATTTGCCAAGTAGATATCTCCCCTGTGCAACCATATTGCTATACCTGTCACCCCCGATACTGGGACTAGACAAATACCCTCTCTGGAATTCAGGTACTGCTTGGAGAATGAAATCGTAACTCACTTTAGAAACCAGTGATACATATTTATACTCTGACGGGCATGGTCCTGGAAGCTCTTCACTGTGCATTCCCTGGCTTTGGATGGGCGTCAATCTTCTCTGTGGTTTATTAACACAGCTGCCACTCAAGCTAGATTTACCATCACCTGACTGACTGTACTGAGACAGTTCATCATAGGAACATTCGCTTAATTTGCCCCATCCGAATTGTTCCCTGCAATGTGGATGTCTGATGTGGCTTCATAAATGACATTTCTTTTCTGTTGGAAAAATGTTTTTGGCCCCCTTTCTTGTATCCTCCCCAGCTTCTTATTTAAAGGAAGCAATAAATGTCAAAACTATCTATATCTCTAGTGGAGAGAAGTTGACATACAAGGCCAAGCAAAACAGCCCTTTCCCTAGACAGAATAAGTCTGGTTTAATGAACAGAGATAATTTCTTTTTAGGAGACTTAGAAAGTTTAGTTATATAGACAAACCAACCGATGGACTAGCTCATGTATGATATTCCTCCTGGAGTCTAGTTGCCCCACCTTTGCATTTTCTTGCAGAGGACTCAGAGTTCTTCCTTCTTCTTTTCACACTCACTCAGACATCACTTGTGAGTACTTCATCTATGCCAGACACCAAGATAGACATTTTCATTTACTATCCAGCTTAATGATGGGAGGTGAGTGTAATTGTTCTCATAGACCTTAAAAGCTTGAACTTACTTGGATTCTTCTGGTTCTGAGTCCATGAGCAGTTCTTACTCTTCCAAAGTGCTATCCAGACCCACAGCCTTAGCCAAGGCTTATACAGGACTTCTTGTTTACCAAGGGCTTTGGCTATTTCATTTAACCTCAAGAACAACCTTAGTCATAATGTTGAATTCCAGTTCCCATTACTAAGTTGGGAAATGGAAGTCTGTAGATGCAGGTAGCTTGTTCAAAGTCTTTCAGCTGGTGAGAGCAATGGGATGCATACTCAGCAGGTGTCTGTGGCACCCAGGGCTGTGTTATTATTCACATTTCTGAGTATCTCCCACTAGAACCCCTTTAGTTCAAATTCCCCCAATATAACCACAGACAAATTTAGTCAAGAGTCATTTAGTCAATTCATGGCTGAAGAGAGTGGGCAGAGGAAACAGAGTGGATTCTTTTTTGGAGGGAGCATGTTTTTCAGTGTGTAAGTATGTTCTCAGTCACCTGCAGCATTTCTAGCAGGAAAATGTAAGTTCCTCTTAGTTGGGATTTGTGGGAAGTGCCCTAGTGAGAGCTGGGTCAGCTCTGGTGGGATGACATTGGTGGATACAAGTATGTTGGGGGTTTTGGTATTGAACTTGCCACAGACATTAGCTGAAAAGACCATGTAAGGAGAGCAATGATAGAGCCCAGTTTGGCCAAGAAAGAGGAACTACTCATTCTACCATGAAATTGTACACAGTGGTGACTCCAACACTTGCTGCTTCCTCAAGCCATGTATACTATGGGTCCATCTCCTCAGTGCATCCTGTCAGCACTCACCATGTCTAATATGTACCAAGTCTTGAGTTCCATTCTTAGGTCTCCATTAAACTTCCATCTAACCAGGGGTTGGGGTTGGAATGATGGATCAGTGATTAAGAGCACCTTTTGTTCTTGCAGAGACCCAGGTTTTGTTCTTGATACCCACATGGTGGTTTACAACCACACTTAACTCTAATTCCAAGGATCTGGCATCATCTTCTGACCACTGCAGGTGCGAGGCATACATGTGGCACACATATATACACACAAGCAAACACTCATGCACATAAAATAAATACATACAAAAACATGAGACCAAAACCAGTCATGGTAGCACATATCTGTAACCTCTGAACTTGGAAGGGAAAGGAAAGAAGATCATAAGTTCAAGGTCATCCTTGGCCAAATAGTGAGTTCAAGGTCAATCCAGGACACCTAAGGTCCTGTCTCAAAAGAGAAAACAGCAAAAACCAAACAAAATCTCACCAAACCCTGAGACTGACATAGTAGAAAGAAATAGTTGAGTCCTGAAAGTTATCCTCTAACCTCCAGGTGCATGCTGCCTGTCAAAGTAAATAAATACATAAATAAATGTAATTACAATAAAAAAGTTGAAAAAGGAAAAGATAAACAATGCAAGTTATTTAGCAAAGTTCTGTTGGCCAACGTGCTGTAAACCAAAAAAAAAAAAAAAAAAAAAAAAAAACCAGACAATGAACTAGTGAAAATGTTTCTTACAAAATAGAGAGAGAACATTAACTCACTAATAAAAATACTGAGAAATTCTAAGGGTGGGACAAAAGAGGAAAATGGACAAAAAGCATAAATGGTCACTTTCTAGACAAAAAGGAATTCAGCTGCCTGATACAAGTTTGCAAAAGTATATAAACTCATTTGGAACTAACAAAATAATACATAACATACAAATGAACTTGCTTTTGTATTATGCATTGGTGTAATTGGGGGTAGAGAAACTGGAAAAGTCAAGTATTGCTCTGGTGTAATGATACTGTGACTTCTCTGGGAAATTTGGCAATATTCAATTTAGTTAAGCAGTTCTATTTCCCCTCCTCTCCTTCCCTCTTTCCTACCCTCTGTCTTAATCAGGGTTTTATTGCTGTGGTAAAACTCAATGACCATAAACAACTTGGAGAAGAAAGGGTTTATTTTAGCTTACAACTCTCAGATAACACTCCATTGCAGAGGGAAGTCAGGGCAGGAACGCAAACAGGGCAGGAACCTGGAGGCAGAAGCTAATGCGGAGGCCATGGTGCGTATGTGTTTGTAGTGGTAGTGGATGCTGATTACTGGCTTGCTTCTAATGGCTGCTAAGCTTCCTTTCTTATAGCACCCTAGGATCTCCTGCCCAGGGATGGCCCCACCCAAATTGTGCTGGGCCCTTCCATATCAACTAATAATTTAAAAAATGCCCTACAGATTTGCCTATTGGCAAATCATATGTAGGCATTTTCTCAGTTAAGAGTTCCTCTTCCCAAATGACTCCAGCTTGTGTCAAGTTGAAATAAACTAGCCAGGACACCTCCTTCTCTCTCTTCCTCCTCTTTCTTCTTTCCTTTGCTTTCTATCCTCAGTGTCTCTGTGCTCTACCCCCATCCCATCTCTTGCTACATAGTCTGGTGGTTTGAATGAGATACCCCCTCATAGTCTCCAGTATTTGAATACTTAGTACCCAGTTGGTAACACTGGTTGGGGAGGCATAGGGGGTGTGGCCTTGCTGGAGGAAGTATGCCACTGGGATTGGGCTTTGAGAGCTTCAAGACTCCATATTCCCAGTTTATTCTTTTTGTTTTCTGGTGTGGTTTAAGACATAATCTCTCAGTTTGCTGCTTCCAGGCTAGCCTGTTTCCCCAAGGTCTGAAATTACAGACGCACACTATCACATCCTGCTCAGGTAATTGTATTCGCAGGAATCTCATAAGATTGCCTTATTTTAAAAAGAGATTTCATTTTTTAAATTGTGTATGTGTGTGTGAATCTGTGTGTGTTTGTGTTTGTGTTGGTCTGTTTGCCTCTCTCTCTCTCTCTCTTTCTCTGCATGTGTATGTGTGTGTGTGTGTGTGTGTGTGTGTGTGTGCGCACATGAGTGCAAGTGCACTGCTGAGGTCAGAGGTGTTAAGTCCTCTGGTGCTGGAGTTATAGATTGTTGTAAGCCACCAATATAAGGTGCTGGGAACTGAACTCAGGTCCTCTACAAAATCACTACAAAGTCTTAGCCCCTGAATCATTTCGTTATCCCCAAGATTATCCTAGTTTTGAACCAAGGGGCTGTGGACAGCATAAGAGGAGTTTCTGTCGTTCAAGCCCTAAGCATTTTTTCCATAGTACCAAGTTAAAGTTCTACCAGAAGTACATGAGCTATTACTCTCTGTTCACCTATACCACTGTTGTCCAGTTGTAAAATTTTAACTAATCTGATGTGCAAAAAGGGCTCTCATTTTAATTTGCATTTCTTTACTAGTAATGAGGTTGGTTATCTTTTCACATGTTGATGGTAGTCATTAGGGTACCTCTCCACAGAACTGTTGAATAATATATTTTGCCAATTTTCCTGTTGGGTTGTCTTTGACTTGTGTGAGTTCTTAATATACTCTGCATGCTAATGCTTTGTCAGTTAGATCCATTACAATAGTTTTTTTTTACATCTGTGTCACATCTGTTACCTTTATTAAATATATTCTTTGTCACTCATTAATTTAAAAATTTATATGCAGTCAAATTGATCAACATTTTTGTGATTGGTGTCTTTTATTTTTTAACAAATCCCTTTCTACCCAAGGTCACAAAGATATTTTCTTTTAAAACTTGAAAAATAGAACTCATTACTATGATGAATTTAAAATGTACTCAAGATTAAGAAAATAAAGTTTAAAGCTTTCCCTTTATTTTAGTAACAATCAACTTCACATCACTTCTGCTTTATCTGTTTTTTTCCCTGTCTCTCTTAGACTTTTCTGGAACATTAGAAAAAAAACCCCTCAGATATTTGTGTGCTGGCTAGTTTTATGTAAACTTGACACAAGCTATAATCATCTGAGAGGAGGGATCTCAACTGAGAAAATGCCTCCACAAAATTGGGCTGCAGGCAAGCCTGTAGAGCATTTTCTATATTAGAGATTGATGTGGGAGAACGGAGGCCATTGTGGTCCTGGTTCTATAAGAAAGCATCCTGAGCAAACTATAAAGAGCAAGCCTGTAAGCAGCATTCCTCCATGGCCTCTGCATCATCTGCTGCCTCCAGATTCTTGTCCTGCTTAAGTTCCTGTCTTGACTTCCTTCTATGATGAGCAGTGATATGGAATGATAAGTCAAGTAAATCCTCTCCTTCCCCAAGTTGCTTTTGGACATGGTGTTTCTTCACAGCAATAGCAACCTTAACTAAGACAATTAGCTTCTAAGAAATATTTTAAAACACAAACTTTTGCATCTAATAATATATATTTCCATTAATTGAGATTCCAATGTAGAATGTATGTCAGTACACTAGGGTTTGTTGTGGTCCATTGCTTTATTATTTGTGATTAATTTTAAAAATATTTATCTTTACTTTTATCGTGTGTGTGTATGTGTGTGTGTGAGAGAGAGAGAGACAGAGACAGAGACAGAGAGATAGAAAGACAGAGAGACAGAGAGAAGTGTGCTGTTGCATCCCAAGACCAGAAGAGGTTGTCATATATCTGGGAGCTAGAGTTACAGGAGATTGTGAGGGAGAGAAAGAAAAGGTGTGAGTGAGAGAAAGAAAAAGATAAAGGGACTGAGGGAGAAAGGAAGGAGAGAGCGAGACGTCCTAATTTTTTTCTGGCTTATTGTTGCTTTTATTATATATAAAGTTGTAGATATTTATGTTAACTTTATTTTCTTATGTTCACTGTCTCTATAAAACTTAGTAGTTTTGAGATTTATTTGTAGATTTCCTTGAATTATTTGTATAGACAAATACCTCAATAGTAAATAGTGACAATTTTGTTTCTTCTTACTAATATTCTTTTTTCTTTTATGGCATTAGGAAGGATCTTCAGTTCAGGTTCAGTAGAAGTTACGATGGCAGACTTCTTTATTTGGCTCTGAACTTTAAAAGAGCTGTTTCTGGTGCTTCACCATTGTAATATTTGCTATAGGTTTTGAGCGGAGGAATATTTGACAGGTTAGAGAAATTTGTTTAATTTTTGAGATGCTTTAGTTTGTTTTCATTATAAACATGCAGTATTTTATAAACTACTTTTATCCCTATCTGTTCAGCTACCATGTAGCTTAAAAATTCTTCTGAGAGGCTAAATTGTAGACTAAAATAATTTTATTGTTTTGTGATTATCTCACCAAGTGCTAGGTTTCCATATTGTCTTAGTTTGGGGTTTTATTGCTCTGAAGAGACACCATGACCACAGCAACTCTTATAAAGAAAACATTTAATTATGGGTGGCTCACTTACAGTTTCAGAGGTTTGGTCCATTATGATCATGAAGGGGAGCACAAAGCATGCAGGAAGAAATGGTGCTGGAGCTGAGAGTGCTACATCTTGCAGGCTACAGGAAGTCGGTTGTCACACTGAGGAAAGCTTGAGAAAAAGAGACCTCAAAGTCCACACCCACAATGACACACTTCCTCCAACAAGGCTGTGCCTCCTAATAGTGCCACTCTCTTTGGGGGCCATTTTCTTTCAAACCATCACACATATGAACACATATTTCACTCAGCTTCCCTGCCTTGTACACCTCACTACATCCTCCCTCCCTTCCCTGCTTTACCCTTTCATCCTGTTATTGTCTTTCCCACTCCACTCCTTTCCTTGTATCCCCCCACCCCCACCCTGTTCATGATCCCCTTTCCTTTTCCTCATATTTACTTTACCTAGGAGAGACATACCGTATTCATCTTGCTAAGCCTGTGATACATTGCTTAATGTAATGTTCTCTAGTTTCATCAATTATCCTGAAATTTTCATTATTTACTTTCTTGATGACTTATTTTAGTTTTTTTCTGTTACGTGATAAAATGCTTTGACAAAGTAACTTAAGGGCTTATTCTGTATCAGAGTTCAAAGACATAATCACCATAGCAGAAAAGTCTGAAAGGACTGGATGGCCAAGCCAGGGAGCTGACAAGGCTCCCCTGGCAGCCCTGGCATGGACCAGGCCTTAGTTTCGGTTCACTAGAATGGGCTGGAGCTGAGCAAGCAATTCTCAGGAAAACCACAACTTAAGGACAACCAATCAACAGGCGCCCCCCCCCCCAAGCCTCCTGCTGGCTCAGCAGGCCCCCAAGCCCCTTCTTCTGGCTCAACAGATGTCCCTCGGACTTCTGCTAGCTAAAGATAGCTTTCCCTACTCTCTCCTCAACAAGGCCCTAGACACTAGACCCACCACCACCACCAATCGGCCCCTAACCACTACAGCCTCCCACCAATCAACTCCCAAACTAATCTTTCCTCCACCAATCAGCACCAGATTAATCCCCCCTCTCTGGAATTCCCCTAACTCTGCTTAAAAGGAGCTTGCAACCCCCCTTTGGGGTTGCTATTTGTCACCCCATCATGCTGGAAATAAATGCTCTTGCTAAATTGCATACATGACTGTTGGTCCTTCTTGGGAGCTTTTCGCGGACCCTAACAAGTCAAGGTAGAGGAGCTCAGAGGAGTTGGTTATATCTCATTCATATGAATGAATCTCTTTCACATGTGAATGAGAAAGCAATGACTAGATATAGATGCTTAGTTCCCTTTCCCCATTTACATAGTTTAGGATCCCATCTAGGGAATGGTGCCACCCATAGTGGGTAGGTCTTCCCACCTCAGTTAATCTAATCAAGACAGTGCCCCAATTGCATGCCCAGAGACCATCTCCCAGGTGATTCTAAATTCTTCCAAGTTGACAACTAATACAAACCATCAATTAGTTGAATAAAGTTCCTTTGTGTGTATGTTCAGGAGTATTATACCTGAGGTCATATGGTAGTTCTATGTTCAGTCTTTTGACACTGGTGGCTATACTAGTTCACACTCCCACCAATAGTGGGTAAGTATTCTTCTTTTCCCACATCTTCCCCAACATTCATTATTGTTTGTTGTGTTTTCCTAGGTTTTGTTTTTTACCTTTTTCATTTTTTAGTTTCTGTGTAGGGGTGTTTTGCCTGTAAGTATATCTGTATACCTCGTGTTCACCTGGTACCCACAGGGGCCAGAAAAGGGCATTGGATTAGCTGGGACTGGAATTATAGACAGTTAGCTGCCATATGGGTGCTGGGAATTGAACCTGCATCCTCTGGGAAAACAGCAAGGGCCCTTAACAATTAAGCTATCTCCCCAGCCTGTTGTCATTTGTTTTCCTGATGGTGGCCACTTTGACTTGGGTGAGAAGGAATCTCAAAGTAGTTTTAACTTACATTTCTCTAAAGGCTCAAGAAGGCAAATATTTTAAAAACTGTTTATTAGACATTGTATTTTGTCTTTTGAGAACAGTTTGTTCACATGGTTGCCCAGTTTTTTGAGTGGCAGCTTGTTTTATCATGTTTAACTTTTGCACTTCTTTATGTATTCTATATATTAACCTCTTGTGTGAATGATAGCTGGCAGATCTCCCATACTGTAGGCTGTCCGTTGATTCTGTTGATAATTTCTTTTGTTGTGAAGAACCCTCTTAATTAAGAGAACACAAATCAGGATCAAAATTATAAACATTTTAAAGGTTAAATCATTCTTAAACAATGAGAATAAATACTGCTTGAATAAATAATGCTACAAGGAAATTATAGTTTAGTTAAATCTCAAAATTTTGATATTCACTTGAATAATATTGATAATTTTCTGGTGTGCTTATATTTTATGTTTGTGTGAAATAAATTTTGTAATGTATGTATTTTTCAAGGAGATACTGTCTGTTTTTTCTTCTAATTGATTGTTTCAAAATATTCATTATCTTCTAAGGTTTTTCTTTTATTAAATCTTGATCCTATACAGTACCTTCCTTTCCTCTAATTTTCTCAAAGATTCTAGTTTTCAATATACTTAGTATGTGAGAGAGGTTCATTGATATTTCTGACCAAGACTTGGAACTTATTGATTTCTTCTTATGACTACATGCATGCATCAGATACGTCAGGGGTCTTTATTGGGTAAATATACATTCAGGATTATTAAATATTCAAAGTAATTAAAAAATCCCAAATAGTCTATTATTCTGGGAAATAGTTATGGAAAATCTTTTGTGGCTAATATTTCACTGTGCATCCTCCCTTACTGCCTTATCACAGTCTTTTGCATTATTATAATTTAGGCGCAGCAGGCAGAGCCCTTTAGCCAGTTTAAGTAAGTGTAATTTGAGAATTTCTATTTATTTTAAACTATGGGATGAATGTAGTCCATTACTAATAGGTGGGAATGATGTTTGAATTTATTGCCATTCATATTTCCTGTACAAGGGAATTGTTTGTTTATTCTTATCTGTCTCCTTTACTATCTTCTTTATTAATAAGGTTTTCTATAGGCTCTTGTCTTGGCTTCCTCTATTGCTTTGCAAGTCTCTCACCGACCTCTGATTGAAACTTCAGGCTCTCAGCAGCCCTTTCTCTCAGCTCTGGTATACACTCTAATCCTGGGAAAGTAAGAGAGATTCTGCCCTTACCATCTGCTCTGCACGTAATTATAATTAATTGATTGGTTTGCTGGCCAAACCAAGTGGGGCCGTACACAAGCTAATGGGTTGAAAGCTTTCTATGACTGTATTCACGTTTTCTTGCTGTCCAGAAAACTACTACAAACCTAGCAGCTTTTAAATATCTATCTATTGCCTCACAGTAGGGCTTCTGACAGGCCCACCTGGGTTCTTTGCTTAATGTCTCATAGGATTGAAATCGGGGTGTCTGAAGGATGGCTCACCCTCTGAGCTTTTCAGGTTGTTGATAGAATACTGTTTTCTTGCTGGCTCTCAGGCAAATGTCTCTCTTAGCCTGATCACATGACCCTATTCATCTGCCAATCGTTGACTATGCATCAAATTCCTTTTGTGTTCTGAGTTTCTGACTGCCTCTCCTGCTCCATGCCAGAGAAACACCTGCTCTTTAATGGATGTGTGATTTTGTTAGAGCCACCTAGATAGTATCTACTGCACGGTCTGTAGATTAGGCTCCACTGTCACCTGCAGACTTTATTCATTGCAGTGTCTGGATCAGCAATGGGCTGAAAGGCTTGGGTGACTACAACTTATGAGTGGGCTCACCATAATGATAGAGGACCCGATAGCTGAGCCTCTCTAAGGAAAGAACTAGAGTCATTTTGTTTGTTTTTGAGAAGGAGGAGGAAAGTGCTCCTCTGGGTTCCGATTTCTTCCTTTTTTCTAGAACTATCAGTGGGGTGGAGTACCAGAGAGCGCATGGCTCTCACTGCTAGTGGGAGAGCGCTTTGCTTTGCAGTCAGACCTAGCTTGCTGCCATGCCACCCCACCCTCATGGTCCAGTCGTTTACCAAATTGTGTGTTATCTTCACTGTAAAATGAGAACAAGCTAGCCTGGTCTGGTCTTACAGGCAGCTACTTTCCTATGAAAGACCACATTCCGCAGAGCTATTTTTCAGAAACCTTGTTCCAACGAGAATAAAAGGAGCGTAGGTTTAAAGCACTGTAAATTCACAATTACTTATTTTCTTGGAGCACCTCAAATCATGTAAGTTCTTAAAAATAGCTCTAGAGACAATTCTGTCATTTCACCTCAAAAACAATAATTTGGTTGACTAAAACATATAAAACGAAACATACAATACTATAACATATTAAAATCAAGTGTCAATAAAAATAAATGACAGCTATCAACTTAAGCAAAAGAACAGGTGAAAAGATTTCAGCAGCCTGTTCCCCTTTCAAAGCAGCCTTCATTTTAACTTGCTTCTCTGTGCTAAGGCTTAATGAATGGGAGTGTGGGGTGTCATCTGTGTCCCCCACTAAGCTGTGGCTCTCAGGTTCTTCTGTGCCAGGAGAACGTGTGCAGGAGAAGAAGTGTCTTCCACATGGAGCCTCAGTGTCCCCATGGCTTAGTCTCCAACAGACTGGGTAATCTATGACAGCTCATTGTTGTGGAGGCTGGGAAGTTCGATATCAAGATGTTGGTATTTGGCAAAGGCTCTGCCATGGCAGACATTGACAGAGGAGATGTTCACCTCTTGTATGGTGAACTCACTTCTGTCATAGCAGCATGAGTCTAGGCATCCTCCCTTATGGCCTAAATACTTCACATCAGGCCCCACCTCCCATCACACTGAACTGGGCTTTAAATTTCCAACACATTTTCTTTAGGGACACATTCAAATTGTTGTGCTCCATCTGTGGCAAAACGGTGGCTTTAGGACATTATGCTTTCCCTCTATCTATGGTTTCACTTTCCAATATTGTACTTAAGTGTGCTCAACTGTAGTCAGAAATTTTAGATGGAAAATTCCAGAAATAAACCACTCCCAAGATTTAACAACTTATGGATGTATGCATGTTATGTAGGTATTTGGTGTGTGTGTGTGTGCGCGCGCGTGCGCGCGCTTAAGGGTACTACATGTATCATATGCATCTAATGATCATGGAGACCAGAAGAAGATACCAGAGTCCCTGAAACTAGAGCTAAAGGCAGTTGTAAGCTGTCTGATGTTGGTGCTGGGAACCAAGCCCAGATCCTCTGGAAGACCGACCAGTTCTCTTAGCCACAGAGCTGTCTCTGTAGTCCTAACACACAAAATTTAAATGATATGTCATTCTGAGTAGAGTGGCAGAATCTCAAGCCTTCCTACTCCTACCCACCTGGACCACAAACCATCCCTTTATACAGCATGTTCATACAGTATGTGCTACCTAGCACATTAACTGTGGTAGTACCCTGCTTGCATTTTGGGCATCCTTCATTTATTTAGTAATGGCTAAGGCACAAGAGTAGTAAGGCTGCAATTTTATTATAGCATATAGTTAGTTCTATTTTATGATAAGTTATAGTCTAGCTCTTACCATATGCAATCTCTGTGTTAAATTTTATCATAGGTGTGTGTATATATAGGAAAAATCATAGCATATATAGGGCTCAGTACTATCAATGATCTCAAACTTCTACTGGTGGTCTTGACATGTATCTCTGGCAGATAAAGGAGACAACATGGCAGAGGCATTTAGATCAAGATCCAGAACCTAAGAGCAACATTCTTCTTTTTTCTTCTCCTTCTTCTTATGGGCCACATCCTTTGGACATTATCTAGATATTTTTATTTTCACTTTCTGAAAGTAAGAGCCCATTCTCTCCCTCCTTGTAATCAATTTAGAGAACGTAATTGGCAGGCCTATCATATGATAGCTGCTCAGATACGTCCATTTCCACTATCTAAGCTCTGTACCTGGTGATGGCCTCTCCCTGGTGCAGAGTGAATTAAGCTGACTTCCCTGTGGCAGTAGTTGCAATTTCTTCCTCCTGTGCTCGGCTTGGTTTTCAGCTTCACTGGATTTTAATCAAAGGCCATTTTGAGAAGTGTTTGTGATCCTGGGGACCTGACAGGTAATATGACCAGAGGGACAGGACAGAGCAGCCCCAGAAGGCGAAGGAAGCCAATTGAATTATAACCATACTATCAGACTGGCGTTCCTTGGGGATGTCCATTCTCTGCCTGATCTTGGCACTGAGTGGTTTTGCAAAGGGTCCTAGGAGTGGGAAGAAGCTTTCATCGAGGGTATTACAAGCCATATACCTGCCTTGACTTTCTCAGAGTGACACAGAGCTTGGGAAAATGTGATATACTTGGCCCTGGTTGGGAACCACCCTAGATTGAAGAGACCTTCAGTCTGAGCTTCAGTGGGCTTTCCTTGAGAATTAGATTCCTTTGTTTTTGGAAGCCTCCAGAAAGATCATCCCGGGCTTCCAAGCCAATGAGAAGATCTGAGTTCCAGTGGGGATGGCCATCAGGCAAAGACATGTCTAATTAGCTCCACCAATTCCAGAGTGCTTCCAAGAGGCTAGACACTTTGCCTCAGAAACTGTAATCCCCATTTTACAGACAAAGAAATTGAGGTTTGAAGAAATCATGTGGCTTGCCAGATATTACCTACCATGTAAATAGTGAAGCTGATTATTATTATTTTTTCAGTGTTTCATTGTAACATTTTTTATGGTATTTCTAGAACACAAGGAATTGGGGGCAAATACTGTTATGGCATTATGACTCCTAAATTAAATTAACGATAATTCCTTAATTTGTCCCAAACCTACTTTAGTACACATTTCCCGATTTTTTTTTTAATTTGATGTTTGAATTAGGATTCCCACGTTCATAGAGGTTGACAGCTTGACTTTTCTTTTATATGTAGATTCCCTTCTCCCATCAACTTTCTCTTATTGGAGTATTTTTTTAAATCAAACCAGAAAATTAGTTATGTCAGATCTCCCAGAGTCTGGATTTTGGTGATTTTCCTGATGTTTGAACCCAGATGAAACCCTTTCTGTCATATCTAGTTCTCAACATTCCATATTCTGCAAGATTTGACTTCTGGCTCCTAGGGAGGAATAGTGCTCTTTCCCACAAAGTTTGCCCCAAGTCAGGTGACTGTACCAGATTGCCCACAACCCCCACCAAACCTGCTCTGAGTTTTCACAGTTGCCTCCAAACTAGCCAGAGAGCTTCACATTTTTTGGGACAATGTGTCTGAGTCCTAGCTACTCTGCTTTGGATATGCTTCTTATCTCTGACTGTTATTTACCTCTGCACATTCATTCATTTATATTAACATATGAATGATTATATATTGGGAACTTTTGAACCAGAGTAAATGCTGGGGTCTTTAGCATAATGGTTACATAGAGACACATGACATCTGTGTTTGCAGTACTCAGGACTGGCTTGAGAGAGACCAGCACTTAGGCCTTGGAGTCTCATAGCCTTAATCTCTGCCTTGATGGTCACATGACACTCTCCTGGTTTGTATGTCTGTTTCCAAATTGTGTCTTCTGTAAGATTTTTGTGTGATTCCACTCCTAACACTTGAAAAAGTGGTGAGGATACCTTCCCTTCTATGTAAAGCTCAAGAGGGATGGGTGCTTGTCCAAGAGCAGGGCGACAGTGCTTGTAAAGTCTAATGGTAAAAGAGGACAGAGCATGTTCCAGGAGCTAAAGGTTGTCCAGTCTGGCTGGGAACAGAGGTCTGATTGGCAGTGGTCTGGACTATTTTCTGGGAACCAAACCTATGTCCTCTGCAAGACTGTCAAGTACTCTTAACCACCAAGCTATCTCTCCAGCCCCAAGCAGAGACCTTCTGTAATTTATGATGCTTTTTAATTGATTTTATACAATATATTTTGATCATATTCTTTTCCCTTCTCCAACCCTCCCATACTCCCAGATATTCTTTAACTCCCTAACCATCACACTTCATGTTCTCTCTCTCTCTCAAAAACAAGAAACAAATAACAACAACAAAAATTCAAAACACACAAATGAAACCAGTGAAATAAAAAAAGTCAAGAAAATGCACAAAACCAAACCAAACCAAACCAAAACCAAGCCATGGAGTCCTTTTTTGTTTTGGCTGCCCTGGAGTGTAGATGATGTACCAAGTGACACTCCACTGGAGAAAACTGGTTTTTCTCTTCCTTAGCAGCTAGGAGTTGCAAACAGTTTCTTGGTTAGGCTTGCGACTTTGTGCCCACCTGCTCTTCTCAGTGCTGGGATTTTGTATGCAGGTCATGTGTGTGCTGTCATGGTCTCTGTGAGTTCATATGTGCATCTACACCGTTGAGTCTGGAAGATGCTGTTTCATTGGTGTCATCCACCACTTCTGGCTCTTATAAACTTTCTACCTAGTTTCCTGAGTCTTGAGGGGAAGGACTTGATAAAGACATCCCATTGAGGATGAAGAATTTCAAAATTTCTTGCTCTCTACACATTGTCCAGGTGGGAGGTCTCTGTTAAGTAGCTCTTTATTTCTTCTTTCTAGTTTCTTCCATTTTGTTTTTCTGTCTTTTCCTAACCTCTTTAGGATGAGAACTCAGGTAACATATATGGAGCCTTTTTAGGCCTAAAAGTTACAAAAATTAAGACTATACATTTCCCTCATTGTATACTTTTAGCTGCATCTGGTACAGTTCTACATGCAATATTTTCATTATTGTCCAGTTAAACAATATTTTAACTTCAAGTTTCATTTATTTGATCTAAGCATTACTCAAAAATGTGTTTCTTTACTTCAAAGTATAGAGGATTTTCCAGCAAATATTTCTGTTTAGGTTATTAATTTCTTGCTTACTTTTCCTGTGTTCAAAGAATCTTCTCTTCATGAACAGATGAATTAAAATTCATAAATTCCTAAAAAAAAAGAATATACATATTAAACACCAGAAAAGTGTTTTTTTTTTAAAGAAATAAACAAAATGAAGAGAGAAGAGAGTTTCTGAGCAACAGTTGCATCTAGTACTTGTAGCTAGAGTTTTCCTGCCTGGCCCACAGTCAGGAAAATCTCTGTCACACGCCAGTCCCACAACCACTCAGACCCAACCAAGTAAACACAGAGACTTATATTGCTTACAAACTGTATGGCCATGGCAGGCTTCTTGCTAACTGTTCTTATATCTTAAATCAATCCATTTCTATAAATCTATATCTTGCCACATGGCTCGTGGCTTACCGGCATCTTCACATGCTGCTTGTCATGGCGGCGGCTGGCAGTGTTTCTCCCTGCCTTCCTGTTCCTAAATTATCCTTTCTGTTAGTCCTGCCTATACTTCCTGCCTGGCCACTGGCCAATCAGTGTTTTATTTATTGACCAACCAGAGCAATTTAACATACAGACCATCCCACAGCAAGTACTGATACAGAGGGTAAGCAGAAAATCATAAGCAACTAACTGGTCTGTGCAACTGGAAATCTTATCCTTTTTCACTGCATCTTGCTGTTGTCCAGATTTATCCCAAATCAGAATGGCTCAGGGCTAGAAATAAGCATGCTATTAAAAACCTGCTGGTCTGACTGCCGAGAATGTCTCAGGATTTGAGAAGGATACTGAAGTCAGTGAAGAATGTGCCCAGGACCAGATGACAGAGGTGGGTGGAAGCACAAGTGACTTGTGTATGTCATCCTTGGTCTAGGTGAAGGGCCACCTTTCCCAGGAGATATATTTCGATGTTGATCACACAGCAAGATCTCTCTTCTTTGAGGGTCTTCTAGTTTTGACATCACCACTGAACCTCAAAGAAAGTGAATCCACAGGCCCACAGCCAGCCAGAATCACTGAGGAAGAAATGGTAGGCACTTCATCTCATCCAGGAGTGCTGGAAGTTTAAGCACATGGAGCATATCTCCTGAAGATCCCAAACTAAAGGGAAAGCTTTGAGATCTCTGGAGTTCTTTGTTTCACAGCCACTGTGTCTTGTTATGGAGATGTTATTACTCCTCCTCTAACCCAGGGAGCTGTGGTTGTGTGTATTATTCCCCACTGTTTAAACATGGATGAGTTCTTTCTGTATGAAAATGAAAGCAAAGACCAAAATTCCTCATCTCTGGTCACCTGATAATACTTAGTTGATAATAAACTCCACAGAATGAACCTATATTTATTTTGGTGGATGTAATATCTGAAGGTATCCTGAAATATGCAGAGGAGTTTGTCACATATGAACATCTGAAATCTTCATAAAACTGAAACCTCCAAGTTCAGACTCAGGTGTCAACAGGTATGTCTTAGACTATGGTCTCATGGGAGAGAGAAGACAAAATAACATTTGGTTAGAAATAGACTCCATTTCACGGGAAGATGGAGACACAATAACGTGTAGTTAGCAATTCCTGAGGTGGCTAGAAGTCAACAAAAAATTTCATTTCTACATTATTTCATTTCACTTTTAGAACCTCTTCTGAGATGTCATTGCTATTTTACAAGGATTCAGAGAGGTTGAATGATTTGATTGAGATTACATAGCTGATAAGTGGTAGTGCTGGGATTTGATCTCGGATCACCCTGGCACAAAATGCCATGGACTCTCCACTGCAACATTCTCTCAGGTCATCATCAATCCATCTATCCATCCAACAAATATTTGTTGGTTGAATACATGTGATAATGATAAAAGTCTGTGTCCTTACAGGGAGATATGGGTAATAAATAAGCAAAGAGACTAACAAGCTGAATGTCTGCCAATACCTAGCCAGGCTGAAGGGAAGACAGTATTGGTGAAGTATTAAGGCAACTCCACAAAGTTAAAAGGGAGGTTTATTTTGTGGGGTAACTTACAAGTAAAGGGATAGGTTACAGGGTCTGGGAGAGGTGAAGTCCAGTGGTGTTCTCTGGAGAACTCTGCTTGGTCTACCTCCAGCATCCAGGATCCAGGAACCAAGAGAGCCAGCACATCCGGATCTCAGGTCTAAGGGCTCCTGTCTCGGCCCCGCCCCATAGGCATGACAGTTACTGGAAGCCTCAATGAGGGTAGTTCTTCCAGGTCAAAGCTGGAACAGCTACCCACTATAAGACAGCACTAAGGACAGGGTTCTGGGTTCTAGTTCTGATTTTCATAGTTGATTGGCTGACCTTGAGTAAGGCACCTCACTCTTTGTGCTTCTGTATCTCATTGCTTTGTGCTATATGCATGATAATAACAATTTTCCATAGTCCCAAGATTCTTTAATTCTTAACATTTGGGAAGTTCTGCTACTTTGCTTTATAAATAATTCTGTGTGAAACTGCCACAAAATGAATCCCCCAAGCAAGTGCTCAAGATGCCTCAGATATGGATGCCTGGTGTCTGAAATTTAAGGACTACATCACTTCGAGTCTGAGGACCTGGACTCTGACCTATTTCCATTTGCCTCCATGGACTTAGGCTTCTCCATATGATACAGGTCTCACATGATGAGTTCTGAACTACCTCTGGGAGTGAGGCGAGGTTTATTGATCAAATCAAGCCCTGCTGGGGAAACAGACTCTGTGTTTACACCATCCACAGACTCGGCAAATATTGTTCCTATCATAGACATGGACGAAAGTAAACCTCACTCTGAAAGGTCTGTATTATTGCAGACTTTCAATTCCAAGACTCCTAAAATCTTGCCAATAACTCTTCATTTTCATGACTCCAAACTTGGACAGGAGATTTACCACTGTTGACCATCCCCTTTCTTATTAAAAGAAGAAAACCCACTTTAGATGGCAGAAATAATGTGTGCCCAATGTTGAAACCAGGGCATAGAGTAAATAAGAAAAACAGCTCCTCATAATCCCACCTCCCCATAGATAAACACTATTAACATTTTATTGCATTTCCTTCCAGACTTTTTATGGTTTTCAAAGTAGTTGAAATCATACTTTATAACCCTTTTCTATCTTACTCTTTTACTTAACGTTATGTCATTAAGCATTTTCCCATGTTGGTAGGAACACTTCATAAGCATCATTTACAATGACACCACAATCTTCCATCTTGTGGAGGCAATTCAATTTACTTAGCCATTCCCTGAAATCCAACATTTATGGATTAAAAAAACCCACAATATTTTAATATTATCAATGACATGGTAATGAATGTATTTTGAATGCAAGTATTTTTCTACCTGTCAGATTATTTTTTTCTTGAAGCAATGACCAAAATCTAAAATATTCCAATGAGTTTTTTTTTCCAGAAATATTGTACCCAAGTGTTACTCCTTGTGTCCATATGTGTTGGTTTCCGATGTCCCACTTCCCTTCAGAAGACTAGATGATTTTTATTTAAAGGAATCTGTCCTAATAGGTGAAGGGATATGTGCTTCAGTTTCAACTTGCATTTCCTTCATTGGTGAAATAAAAAAGACAATGTCACTAGCTATTTCATTTCCTCTTTAAAATGATTTTTGTGTGTTGATCTTCCTCTTTTTCTAATCTCTTCTCTTTGGCTTCTTATCTGCAGGCATAGGTTCTCCAAATGAACAGCAAACAAGAAAAACCCAAGAGCAAAGACCTCAGATTGAATCAAGATGTGCTCTGATGCTTCCTGTACAAAAGACGTTTTGACAATCTCTCGCTATTTAGCAAACTGCTTTAAAATTTTGTGACTTAACGCAGCTATGTTATCTTGTTCATGATTTGGGGGCCAGGAATTTGGGGGTCAGAAAAAGGCTCATCTGGGTAGCCAATCACTGATCAACACAGCATCTACTGGAGCAGCTCAGGGGATGGATTCCATTTTTTTCATTATTAAGAAATTTTCTACTCACTCCACATACTATCCACAGATCCCCCTCCTCCCTCCTCCCACTCCCCAGCCCTCTTTCCCCAGCCACTCCACATCCGCACATCCCCCAAATCGACGTCTCCCAAGGGGAGTCAGCAGAGCCCAGCACACTGAGCCTAGGCAGGTCCAAACCCCTTCCCACTGTACCAAGGTTGTGCAAGGTGTCACACCACAGGCACCGGGTTCCAGAAGCCTGCCCATAGACCAGGGACAGATCCTGATCCCCCTGCCTGGTTGCCCCCCGAAACAGTTTGAGCCAAATAACCATCTTCTGTATCCAGAGGGCCTAGTCCAGTCCCCTGGGGGCTCCACAGCCACCAGTCCACAGTTCATGGGCTTCCACTAGTGTGGCCAGTCATCTCTGCACGTCTTCCCATCATGATCTCCACATCCCTCGCCTGCAGTATCTCTCCTCTCTCTCATCAGTTGAATTCCCGGAGCTCAGCCTAGTGCCTGGACATGGATCTCTGTATCTGCCTCCATCAGTCACTGGACAAAAGCTCTATGATGACAGCTAGGTTATTTGCTAGGCTGGTCACTAGAGTAGACTGGTCCAGGCACCCTGAAGGAGTCCATTTTTAAGATGGGCCACTGGTTGGCATGTCTGGTGTCCTGGTGAGGGTAGTTGGAAGGCTGAACTCAGCTGGAATTGCCCACAAAAATAGCCGCACCCATGTGGTAGCCCCAGAGAAGTTCATGCAGTGCTTCCAGGGCCAGTGGTCTCAGAAATATACATGCAATGCAGCTCCTGAGTGGAAGAAGCTCCAAGAATGGGTGGGCATCTTTAATCTGCTACGTGTTATAAAAGCACTCTAAACACTGGTGTTAAGCCAGACCTATTTAAGTGAACTGATGAGAGCATGGATAAATGGACGAATAGTTGGACACAGAAGTAGTGCAATTTGCAGAAAGTCACACAGATGACTGCTAGCAGAAGTCAGATTCAGACCTAAGGCTGTTATTGCTTGTGTTGTCTTTCCAGGGATATTTACTTCCTCAAGGGAAGAGGCTTATCTTGGCTGTATGTATGGAGACCCACTCTTGATGAAACGGCATAAAGGTTCTCAAGTGAAGCCATATTGCAATCAGGACTCTCCATTAGCATCTCTGGAAATAACTGTTCTCAGGGGCCAACTAGGGGGAAGCAAATTAAAAATCTCTCTCAGAGTCAAAAGCATCCGTGGTAGATTATACATGCTAATGTGCTAAATTTTAAAATCCTTATCTTTCTTCCCCAGACAGGTGACCTGGAGTTATTAGCAGAGCTTATAATGTTAAGTATTAGAAGCTGAGATTGTGTGGCGTGACAGCATACTCATTTCCTGAGAGTTTAGACATTTTCCTGACATGGTGAGCTTGGCTTCCCTAAATCCATGGATAAGAATTCTCAGGAATCTGGTAAAAGGACAGGAAGGATCCCTTTGCTTCATTTCAGTGGGGTATTCCAAACTAACAAATGACCTGTACAGTGTAATCGTCCCACTGATGTGTTAGTATAGTCAAAACTTGAAAGTTCTTATTCCTTCATTGTTCATTCACTCACTCATTTATTCATCAAGGAGCCACTGAGTACCTCCCACACTGTATGGAGGTCCAGTAGTGAACAGGGTACATAGACTCAGAACTCATGGAAGTCCCTTCAACAAGAAGCCTCAGGAAAAAAGCAATGTCAAATGCTTGCTCTGCCACAGGGGCGCTGCTTTCCTTCTCTTGCCCAATACAGGCCTTTAAGAGGGGAGGCAGCTGTGGCCCAGGCTGGTGTGACTGCTGAAGGCCACCAAGCTAGTCAACATTAAAGTCGGGATGGAACTGTTATCGATCTGATTTTAGAACTAACACCACCAGAGGACAGGAAGAAGATAGCAGTGGCTTTCTTATTTCACAGATATCTATGCTCATCAAGCTAAAGAAATGATCTGCTTTGTCAACTTGGCCTGGAACACATCAATTAGGCTGGCTGGAGAATGACCAATAGGGTCACGTCCATCGTTCTCTCCCTAGTGTTGTAATTACAAGCTTGTTCCTCTACATCTGGGTTTTTTTTATGGGTTCAAGGGGATTGAACTTGGGGTCTCATTTTGTGCCTTAAGCATTTGTACACACTAAGCTATCTCCAACTTTCTTGCCCTTTCAATTTGAATTTTCATTCTCTTAAATGGCTGGACCTTTATCTCTTATTGTTTTCTCAATTTTTTAAAAAAACATTTTTATTCATTGTTTCTGGAACTCTTATTTGGATGTTATCTATTTTGATATGTATCTTATTCATTTCACTTAGATTTTCATTGCTGATGCTGAGACAGGGTCTCACTATGTAGCCCAAGCTATCCTGGAACTCACCATGTTGCCTAGACTGGAATTAAACATGAGATTCTTATGCCTCAGCCTACCAAGTGCTGGGATGACAGACATGAGCTGCTATGCCTTGCTTTCCATTATCTTTCCTCTACTTCAATGGTTCACTAAAGATTTCTTCCTTTAGAGAAATTTCCTTGATTTCCCTTTTCCACTTATTACTCTTCAACCATTTGTCTCAGCTGTTCTGATCATTATATAAATCATCCTGTTTCACACATGCAACATTTCTGCTCCTGTTGTGTTTGCTTTGTTTTTTCTCTCTGATTACTAATATCTTCTTCTATTTTCTTTCATATGTTGAGTGGGTTAATTTGAAAGTCTTGTTCCTCTGGTCTAATATTTACACATCTGATAGAATTTGCATTCCAGAATGCTGCTGTTATTTTCTCTTGGCATAGCTACACAACTCAAATATCCAGTCATGCTCTCTAGTAAACCTATTCCCCCTTCCCTGGAGATGTGGCGCCATTGATAGATGGTGGTGGTGGTGGTGGTGGTGTGTGTGTGTGTGTGTGTGTATGTATGTGTATGTGTGTGACCAACACCAGGAAGTAGACAAATCATAGCATTGTCAAACCATAGCCAATTGGGGCATCACCTTTTGCATCTAAGAAAAGTGTCATTAAGAGAATTGTGGAGAGGAAGGGTTGAGCAAGATAGTATTTGAGGTTAGTTATCTCATCTGCATATTTTTTAGCCTTTCTTAAGCATTGAGCCTCTGTATGTTCAAGATTTACTCTTGAAGATTTGAGGGCCATGGGCCCAAGTCCCTGTAGTTGGAGAAGATAGTGTCTCTAACAATGTTGGTTGAGATGAAGAGTGGAGCATTCCTTGTTCTGTCCCTCTTTTGTCTGCATATAGTCTAGCTAGGCTATCTCTTTACTTACCTCAAAGCTAGCCCCTATGCTGATTCAGAAATGATCTCACCTGCTGTCAGATAATGGTATTGTACACTGGTTTAATAAAATGCTGATTGGCCAGTAGCCAGGCAGGAAGCATAGGTGGGACAAGCAGATGAGGAGAATTCTAGGAAGAGGAAGGCTGAGTCAAGAGTCACCAGCCAGACACAGAGGAAGCAAGATATGAAGGCAAAACTGAAAAAAGGTACCAAAGCCACATGGCTAAACATAGAGAAAAATTATGGTTTAATTTAAGTGTAAGATCTAGTCAATAATAAGCCTGAGCTAATGGCCATACAGTTCATAATTAATATAAGCTGCTGGAGCAGAGCGGTCAGGCAGGACACAGGAAACCTTCCAACTACATTTGGTGTACAACATGTGGCATTGAGCCACATAGACCCAAGGAAGTTTAAAGATTCTGAATGTAAAGAAACAGAGCCACACTGGGCTTCCTCGTCTCACAGTCTCATGCCAGCAGCAGCGCAAACTTGTCTCCTGACAGCTGCCTATGAGATGGAGCTTGCTGCCAGCTGCCATGAGCTAAGTGGCATGGCTGCGGATTCTCACTGCAGTACACAAAGGCATCTCCAAGCTGCACAGTATGGTGCATGGTGGATTTAGTCTTTGCTAGTACAGACAGAAGAAAAAGGGAAAGAAAGAAAAGGTTTTGGGGCTATATGCTATTGGATGGAAGCATAGACCCACTGCTTCACAGACTCAGCGATGAGCATGGTTCCCCCAGAAGTGGCAATAAACTTAGTACCACCATGCTGGAAAGCTGAGGTGGGAAGAGCTAGCAATCAAAGCTGCCATTTCAGTCCCAGTAATGCTAAAGCAATGGATTCACAATAAGGCAGATTCAGATGGAACAAGATTTTAAATGGTTTACAGTGTTTGTTAAAATGTGCATAGGCTTGGAAGAGAGAAGAAAATGAATATAGACAGTTATATAAAGAGATGGTTTTAAAAAATAGTCTTTACAAAAACAGTAAAGGTAGTATAAAAAATAAGCTACATAAAGATAGATATTACACAGAAAATCTGGATTGTGTTGTCTTTGATATTTTTAACTGCAGAAAGACATTTGATTGTAAAGGCTGCTCAGTTAAACCAATATGTGTACTTTAAATATTGGTATTTTGACTTCAAAATTTGGATCTAAGGATATGTTGCTTTGGAAAGGAGGCTCTGATTTTGTTTCCACAGGAAGCAAGTGACTATGTATTTGTTCTTTGTTAAGATGGATTAGATTTGATCAAGCCAGACCTCCTGAACCTTAACTGATGGTGCCTATCAACAAAGGTTATAGCTGATCTTCCCAGGACTTGAACATTATCTTGAATTTTCTCAGGATCCCCATAAAACTGCCAGTGCCCTCTATCAACAGGAAGTAGCCTAGAAAACTATGCCCACATTCCCAAAAACTGAGTTATGGATGTTTGTCTTTGTTTAGGTTGTTGGTTACAAATTGTTATTGATCATAGTCAATCTCTTTCTAAAAGAAGAAAGGGGGATGTGATATAGAAATATAGACTATAGATATGATAAGATGGAAGGGTAGAATATTGAATCTACTTTTAAAGAGCAACAACTTGTTTAAAAATGTTTTACATTGTTATGGATTTCAGTTTATTGATATAAATTTAAAGTTAATTTTGTTATACTGTATGTATATTTCTACTCTTGTTTAATATATTATGTTTGTGCAGCTCATTTGAAATTATAATGTATAATTAAGAAATATAGATTAATAATTAGTCTTCTTTGATAATCAAACTTATAGTCATGTTAGCTAAGTTTTCTGGGTATAAATAGATATATTTCAGTTAGGTAGGTAATCTTCATATACTTCAAAGACCTACAGAATATGGCATTTAAAGTTTTTGAAGAACTTAGACTTCTCTGGACAATGAGACATGTCTACTCCTGGCAGCACCAAATACTTCAAGGAAGATAATGGGCATTGAAGAAACTCATTATGGAGTTTGCTTTCTTTGTGGCAAAAGTTAGCCACTGGGCAAAAAAGTGCCCTTGCCCTGACTGCTTGACAGGATGTTGTATCGACTAGACATGCAAGACCCATAGAAAGGAAACCATTGAACTTTGCAAGTCGAGATGGTCCTTCAGGTTCCTGCTTCACAGAAGAAACTGCTAGACATTCTACAGGACACAGAGAGAAGCAGCTGAGAGACTCTCGGCCTGTAGGCTGAAGAATGGATGCCCCAATGTTACAGAAGAACTTTGGGTAACTGTCCAGGTAGCCAGCTGTCTCAGTCACTCCAGAGTTCTCTAAGTTACTTACAATGCTCTTTCTGTTTAGTTAGATAATATTATATCCTTCTGAGGTCTTCGATGTAGTGGAAGACTTGATAGTTATAATTTTCCTTGGTTATGATAAAAGATAAGTTAGATATGAAATTTTAGATTCACAAATATAGGATAGATAGAATATTTTCTTTAATTTTGCCAAATACAATACAAATAGACTAGATATTGTAACTGTAGTTCTTGCTTGATAGCTGTTCTATTATATGTAATTTTACTATGTTAAAGTTAAAACCTTCCAGAAAAGGGGAAATGCTGTAGGATAATGGTATTGTACACTAGTTTAATAAAATGCTAATTGGTCAATAGCCAGGCAGGAAATATAGGTGGGACAAGCACTAGGAAGAGTAAGACTGAGTCAGGAGTCACCAGCCAGACACAGAGGAAGCAAGATGTGAAGGCAAAACTGTTAAAAGGTACCAAGCGACATGGCTAAACATAGATAAAAATTATGGATTAATTCAAGTGTAAGAGCTAGCCAATAATAAGCCTGAGCTAATGGCCATATATTTCATAATTAATATGAACTTCTGTGTGTTTATTGGGGTCTGAGCGGCTGGGTGGGACACAGGAAAACTTCCAACTACACTCACCCCTAAGGGGGTTATCACCATTCTCTTGCTTCCTAGCGTCTTTCTGCCCCAACTCTTTTAAAGACGACCGTCTATCACAGGAGACAGAACCAGCAAGGTGCAGCTTAGTGCTTTAGCTTGTACCATGTCTATCCAGCACAGTAAACCATCCATCAAATCAACTAACCAACCAGCCCACCAACCCATCAACTAGCTATCAAGTCAATGTTCTAAGCAAACAACATCCAAGTAACTCACCAGCCCATCAACCAACCAACAAACTGACCTTATAGCTAATTAATTAATATAGCTAACCAATTAATCCACCAGCCTACAACCAACCAACCAACTACCCACCCCTCAACCTTCTAACCAATCAAGCAACTCAATCAATCAAACCACCAACTCATCAACAGATGAAATACCTCTATAAGATGACCCATTCTTGCTATAGTTTACTTAACAGCACTTGAGAATTAATAAATCCAACCAATGTTTATTAAGCACCACTTTGGGAAGTATATTTTTACAATGCAGATTTCTTCCAGAACTTTCCCTGAGGGCAAGGAGGTGTCAGATGCCCCCAGGGGCACACATGTCCCATGTAATTGACAGCTAATGCTCAGAGTCTTCTTTGATTTAGAATCAAGGGAAACAAAAACTCTGGATTCTCCAACTTTATGAACAAAAGATAAAGTATTCATGAGCAAATAGCAAAACTAAGTAAGCATAATACAAAATTAATAAGACATACCTTTTAGAGCAAAGTAAAGGAATTAATAATAAACTACTATTTGCCACTGAGAATTCAACTTCCCTAAAACCTGTTTGGTGAACCTATGATGTCATTGCTTAGGAACTGACTGTGTTTGTTGAAACTGGCCTCTCTTAGTTCTTGTGTCTTTACTTTAACTTATGTATTCTGAGACTTTCTTAGTGCAAGTTAGAGGCATGGACCTTACATAAAAAACATGGCCTGCCTTATTTAGGTAAAACTTTTTCTTTGATCCAAACCTTTTCCTCCTCTTTCTTTTCATAGCCATGTTCACACCACCTCAAACTAACATATTGCTCTTTTTTGAAACAATGATGGGCACCATTGGCTGTCCTGTTGACTGGACCTTGATTTTGGTTGAGGCCAATGTGTCTAGCATCTTCTACAAAAAAATATTGATCCAAACTATCATAGTGATGCTATTCTTTTTGGCAAATGTCATGTGAATGAGATATGATGGACAATCTTCTAGGCAGACTCAGAAGGATTGTCTTACTGCAAGAGAACAACATAAAAGATCAAAAAGTCATTTCTCTAAACCTTCTATTCTTTCCCCTGTTGGCAACTGTCCAATAGGGAACATGAGCTTGATGGGAAGGCCATAGAAGTCTCAGAGGGACTTATGCAGAGCTCTAACATTGCTGAGTTGTTGAATAAATCAACCTTCAAACTAAATTTAGAATTCTTGACACATGGGGTGATTATTCATTTTTATGGTTTATTCAGTCTTAGTATGTTACTTGTAATATAATGCACACACACACACACACACACACACACACACACACACACACACACACACATATATATCTGATACAGTGATCTGGATTCTCCTGAATGTGCTAGTCCAATAGGACACTACATTATACTGTATTACACTACACTATATTATACTATACTATACTACACTATATTATACTACACTACACACACACACACACACACACACACACACACACACACACACACACAAACACTCAGTATTTCTCTTTTTATTATCTCTCCACAGTATTGCATCCATATCAATGGCATTAGTCTCTCTGTTTAACAGAGCAAAAGTAGGCTCAGAGAGGAACATTTTGTAAGTGACCATGGTGTTATGCTTCCTGGACTTTAGTTGATGTGATTTGATCATCCAAATTTGTGCTTCCATGAAAGATCTGACACTATCATCTTCAAAGAGCTCAGCATATGAGAAAAATCTCAGAAGCTGTAATGGATACTTTCATGAAACAATTTGACTAGTCTGCAAGGTGACCATATATTTGACTGAACATTATTCTGGGTGTTTCTATGAGGATATTATTGCATGGTGTTAATATTTAAATCAATGAACTATGTAAAACATATTTGTCCTCTCTAATTTGGTGGGCTTCATCCAACTAGTTGAAATCCCATATAGGACTGAAGACTGCCCCTCTACTCTGTAAAAAGGAGTATCTCTTGCCATCTGTCTTGAGCCAAAAAATCAATTTGTCTTGCTTTTGGACTCAAGCTAAAACATGGGTTTTGAATTCTCATGGTCTTCAGCCTGGACTCACATAATTAGTTATCCTGTGTCTCTGGCTTGCTAACTGCTGCTCATGAGCCTTGCTAACTTTCATGAACTAATTCTTTATGATCAATCTCTATACCTAAATCTGTTGTACTGGTTCTGCTTCTTTGGGTGCCCCTGACTCATACACACATCACACAGAATATTTTGTGTGGCATTTCAAATACAGGAATGGCCTAAATGTCACCACACAGACCTCAGGTTATCTTCTTGTAGACCTATGAGGGTGGTCTGGATGTCCTTGTTCATCAGTGGAGGAAGCTAAAGCCCAGAAAACTGGGGCTTTTGCCCAAGGCCACACAGACAGTAGCGGCATGACTGATATTCGTAGGTTTTTTGTTTGTTTATTAGATCAAATTTTCAGGGTTATACTGGAGAAAATTGTTGGAAAGCTACACACACACACACACACACACACACACACACACACACACACACACACACTTATTTTCCTATTGATCCTTAAGGGAACTTCCAGCTCTCTTGTTTGACCGGGAAACCCAAATCACCCCCTATCTGAGGACTCCCCCATTGTTCTCATTCACTTGAAAATCTAAATAATTTACAAAGGCATTTCCTTGGCAGGGCCAAAAGACATTTGCAAAATTTCCAGCCAAATACAGACAATTCATTTTACCTTCACAGGAGACCCTTCTTTTCTCCCCACAACCTTTTTCCCCTTCTTCTTCTTCTTCTTTTTTTTTTTTTTTTTTTTTTTGGTTTTAGTCTTATCTTCCCCCACCTTATTCTTTCCACTCATGAAAGCAATTTTAACTTCATGAAACTAATTAAAGTTTTATGTGCCTATGTTCCCTTACCGGACTGATTGTAGATCCCGCAGATTGAAATGGAACTGGGCCAAGAGCAAAAAGGTCTCTAGGACTTTCTTATGATTGTGGTGTTGTGTACATTTGTGAGGTGACTCATGATCGTAGACTACCTTAGGTCTGGGGGCCATGGGATTTAATAACAGGAGTCAAATGACTCTGGACTAAAACTATGTGATAGGGAATTAGGCAAGTACTACAGAAACCGCCCCCAAAATGTTCACTGAGTGAAAGAATAAATGGACCAATGAAATGAATGCAGTAAAATTGTGACTACTTGTTGGTAAATACTAAAAATGCCGTTAATGATAAATAATGCTGATGAGTACTTTCCACATGCTGGGGACTATGTAAGGCACTTTATAGCCACCATCTCCATTAATCCCCCAATAAGAAACATTAAGATGAGCATTGTTCCTCTGCATTTACAAACAATGCAGTGGAGACATAGAGGAAGGAAACACTTGATTTGCTCTTACTCAACAGATACGTATAGAATAAATTGGATTCAGAACACAATATTTGACTCTAAGGCTGAGTGTGTTATGTTCACAGTTGTCCACTGCCTTCTTTCCCTATGGATAGAATGTCCTTTTCTACCTCAGTGACTCCGGGATTGATAGCTATATGTCAGGAAATGTGATCTGTACACCATTGAGCAGAGGTATTGAAGACTTTAGTGGTCTGGCTCTGACTTTTTTGAGTTTATTTTATCTACCTGGAAAACAGCGTGTCTCGAAGGAAAACAAGAGTGCAGGATGGAGCCACGGGCATGGTGGAAACAGAACTAGAGACACGGCAGCAATGACCAGTATGGGAGCAAGAATTTCCCAGTAGGGCCAGACCTCAGGCCACCAGGAGGATCAGGCCACTGTAGGATCAGGCCACCAGGAGGATAGGGCCATCACCAAACTGTGTCATCCCTTCTTGCATGCTAGGCCAGTGTGGATGCTCAGCCCGGGGCCTGCGTGGTGGAGCTGCCGCCACTTGCGCTGCTTGCTCTGCTCAGGGGCAGAGAGCAGGAAGACGCGGTACTGCCCACAGGTACAAACATGGTGGTCATGGCAGGGGAACTGGCAGCACGGGCCCTGCCCAACAGCACATCACTCTGAGCAACAACAAGATATCTGAGAGCAAGAATGGTGCATTTTCTGGATTAAGTCTCCTTGAAAGACTTCTGTGATCCTTGATACTGCCAGAAACCATGCTGATGTCTGTGGTCTGTGCTGCTGCCAGACACCATGCTTATTTCCACGATCCCTCCTGTGAAAACCATGTGGAAGTTCATGATCTGTGTTGCCACTGGCTGCAATGGCCAGAGAAGCTTCTTGGTATCGAGGACATCAGTCTCATAATGAGAGACATGGAAGGCTTCTATGCCAGCCCCTCACCCTAACAAAGAAACAGTCCAGATAGGAAGCTATTGAAGAGAGTCCTTAAAAATTGTGAGAAAAATCCTGAAGTGTAGCTTTTCACAGTTGATGGCTTTTGGCGGGGGTAGGGGCAAGGAAAGACTTTCTTTAAGGAGTGGGCCACTGGGTATGTGCTCCAATAAGTATATGGGCAATGCAAATTGGACTTTGTATTTTTGGGAAGGGTGGGAAGGGGTGCAAGGATGGAATGATGGACCTGAGAGAAATGAGAAGCAAGTGTGATCAGAGTAATTTTATGAAATTTCCAAATAATTAATAAAAATGTTATGTTGGTGGAAAAACAAAAGAAAATGGCATGTCTCTGGCAAAAGGTTGTCTGTCACCTTGGATCCCAGAATGAGAGAACACATGGAACAAAACTGAGCAGAATCAGGGAAGAGACACATAGAATTGACTCATGTTTATCAAGTGGTCCTCTAACTATGTGTCCAAGATAGGAATAGTTGTATTATAAGGCATCAAGATTGGGAAGCTGCTTGTTATTGCAGCAAATGCTGACTGGTACAGTCTGTGTTTCATGGAGACTGTTCCTCCTTGTTTCTTCCAAAAGATGGAATATAATTCAGTTCTCAGAAAAAAAAAACTTATTAGAAAGATGGGAAGAATGTACTCTAGGAGGAAGAAAGTTTGTGAATAGAGAGATGGATGTAGGAAGACACATTAAAATATGGAGTCAGTGAGAAAATAGACCAATTGAAACACCACAGTATAAAATGAGTAGATGGAAATCAGACCTTGGAAAGCATTGAATAAGCTCTGGGGGATAATGGGCATTCTCTTGAAGGCATTGGAAGGGGAGCCACTAAAACTTTATGAAAAGAAACATTATGTGTTCAAGAATCTGCTCCTGTTTCCCAGCAAACACTCCTGGCCATGTTTCCTCTTCTCTAATACCCTCCTGATCCCATAAACCCATTACTCTAGCTACAGTGCCTGCCAGAAGCCAGAGAGTTGATTTCTCTCTCCTTTTATCTGGTGTCTATCAGGATGGGTGACTCTCCGCTGCTCAAGGGAGAAAATGAAGCTGCCTCTGGAATAATAATTGTAATTTTTCTTGAAAAAAAAAAAGCCCCAAATCCTATTTATTTGTGTTGAGCAGGGCACAGCCTGAGATAGGTGGCAGAGAAGGAACCAATATACTTAACATGCAATGTGCTCCAGCATGGTTCAGAGGTATGTAACCTATGAGTTCACCCAAGGACCTGCACAGAGGGTAGCTCTGAGCTTGGTTTAATGTTGTACATTCCCATCTCAAAATTGCTAATAATTTTTGACTAAAAGAAAGTACATTTTAATTTTATACTCCAGTCTGAAAATGATGTAGCTAGCAAAGAAGTTCTAGGCAATACAGTATTATAGTATTTTAGATACTATAGTGTAAGTATTATAGATACAAGTTTTAGTTTATGTGATTTTTTTTTAAATTAAATTTATTCATTTGTTTATTTATTGGCTGGGGAGGTCATGCCATAGCATGCATGTGGAGCTCACAGGACTTTCAGGAGTCAGTTCTTTCCTTCCATCATGTGGATGCAGAGAATTAAACTCAGGTCTTCAGGTTTGGTGGTAAATACCCTTTAGCCGCTGAGCCATCACTGAGCATGATTCATTTAGACCTAACAGTCTTATACCTGGATTATTAATCCTGTCTCATTGTTGTCGAGGCTGAAGTTCAGAGAGGTTAGGTGATTTTCCTCAAGTCACACAACTGATATGAGGTTATATTATCTCCAAAGCCTTGTCCTTCCTCACCTGACAGATTCACAGAACATCGTGGTTTTAAAGTACTTTTCTTTCCGTATCAGTTTGAACTTCCCAACAGTTTGGGGACGTTAAAGCTGTTATTCTTTCTGAGATCCTAAGACAGTGGTTCTCAATCTTCCTAATGCTATGATCCTTTAATACCATTCCTCATGCTGTGGTGACCCCCAACCATAAAATTATTTTTGTTGCTACTTCACAACTCTGATTTTATTATCATGAATTGTAATGTAAATATCTGTGTTTTCCAATGGTCTTAGGTGACCCCTGTGAAAAAGTCAGTTGACCCCACAGGGGTCATGGCTCACAAATTGAGAACCTTTGCCCTAAGGTGCCACACACAAAGGAAGAGCAATAGTTCCATAGGAAGTCATCATCAGCATGAAATTGTAGCCAAAGTCTTTCAGTCAGGGCTCCAGGAAGTTGATCCAAGGCTTAGTCTTCTAGATTAGCATGTGAGAGCCAGAGTTCTTAGTACTTTTCTTGTATTTCCACCTGTACTCTCATTTCATAGCAACTCATGAGCTTGCAGACCCTTCTCTGAGTTAATTGGTGGTCTAGACAATGCTGGTTCCATAGTTACTCCCATTAAACCCTCCCTGTTGTAGATGGTGGAGCCAAGGCAGAGAGAAGGATAGCAACCAGCAGAAAACACAGGCAAATTGAGGCAGAGCTGAGTGTCAGGTGCTGTACCAGGTGCTGGGGACAAGAAGGGGTAAAGGACAGATCCAGTTTGTGACTACTAGAGAGAGAGGGAAAAAACCCTCCTACCAGCTGTCACTCACTGGGCATAGAAACCAGCAGGCTGAGCCCCCCCTTCTGTAGAAACTTCTAGCTGGGGGAGGTCTGAAAGGTTTTCTTAGAGCGGATGTTGCTCTCAGGTCAATTTGCATAAGCTAGGTCCTATCCTGTTAGAACAGCAAATTAATAGCTCATTTTATGGATAAAGCAATCAACACCTACAGCCCATTAAATTTAACAACAATCTCGGCTGATGATCAGGCTTTCGGCTTGGTCCCACCATCAACTCATGTGCTTCCTCTTCCTTCCTTCTGACCTTTTTACTTCCTTTCATCTCCTATCTCATGAACCCTCCTCCTAGACCCTCCTTTTCTCATTAGTAAACACGGTGTACATTTGCCTCCTCAGGATCTTTCTCATGCTGGGGCTAGAAGGTCTTCTGAGTCCCCCAAGTGGATTCTGTCATTTTGTAGGGTGCCCTAAACTCCAGACATCAGTGCACATACTCCTTTTGGGGCCCTTGACTGGGCCGTGGGAATGAGCAATCAATATTTTATAAAGGCGTTAAGGTGGTGATAAAAAATGCATGAAGTGGTGTGCAGCAGAGGAGCTCACGGACAGAGAAGTGGGTGACATTAGAGCTAACCTTGGTGGCTATGACTTACGTGGATGGAATTGGCTAAGGAAGTCTCTAATCTGATCCTCCCAAAAAGATGGGAGGGAAGCATTTTCATGAGGAGATTGTCAAATTCTTCGACCCTCCAACTTCACTTTCCTTAAGAGGTTTCTAATTGCTTTAGATACGTGGGTTGTCTGAGTAAGTGGAGGAGGCCCCTGTGATATGGTTAACTAGACCTCCATTAGCTGTGGTTTCTCATGCATTTTGCATGGCCCTCTAGGTGGGAGCATTTTGCATTACAATTGCATCTTGTTGACTGGGTTTGGAGGGAGCCTGGAGAGTCTAGATAAGTAAGATGCTGCATGATAGGTTAGATTATTGGTCTCAATCATAGCACTGTAATATGATAACATGTTCTCATCTCTGTTCAACACCTCACCATTTGTAGAGTGTATGTTGGGCTGGGATGTGTAAATTTTTTTGACCAATGGACCATCAGAAGCCTTAATGTACTTGTGTGGTTTGATTTAGATTTTTGTTCTGCCAATTTTAATGAGGACAATGGGTTTCTTGTCCTAGAAGACTGAGAGACATATGGAGTGTCTCTGTGTAAACCTACAGGCTGAAACCACTCCCAGGCAAACTTCATCAAAGCATAGGCTGAAGCAAAGCCACCCAGTGGGGTCCAATTGAGTCCAGTTTTAGTAAGCCCAAACCTCAGTGACTTATGAACTATGAGCATACTGCTTTGAGTCACTGAGCTTTGGGGTACTTTGGGATAGCTTCTTTAGACATGCTATACATAGAAGGAATATTACTAGAAGTTTCTTTCCTGCTTGGTTCTTCAATGCTCTTTTTGACATGCCTCCTTACATACTGCCACATAATAGAGGAACTCTGAGACTCACTCACCTGCTTAGTCCTGCTAGCCTGTTAAGACCTGTTGGTAACAGTTTCCTCCGTACTGAAACATATCCTAGAGGGACTGTTCCTTCAACAGGAAGGTAAACATCTCAAAATAAGACTTCAGGAAGTCCCAGAAACTGACAAGATTCACTAACCCCTCCCTTCCAAGAGTAGTCAAGCCACAAAGAAGACTCTGAGACCAGATCAGCTGCCTAGAAGAAGCGGAACATTGCTGAGCTGGCTGGAAGAAGTTTAGATCAGAGTCACTTAGAACGGACACTCTCTAGTCTGTTGAGCCACCTGAAGGTTGTGCATGTGCTCTCCAGGTTTCCACTTTGTGAATTGTCACCAGTACAGGATTGGGCTTTGGTCATACAGCAGTCTTTGAGTCATTTCTACTCCTGTAAGTAACCACAATAAAACTCATTGTTTCACCAAGTTGGACTTTGTTGTATCTGTACTTTGGTCTGTTGTAAGCTCTTTGTCTGGGGTGAATAGACGTGTGTTGAGTCTCCCTGGGAATAATCTTGTCATAGAACATGACCCTTCTGTGTTTAGCAGTACTGTCTTCTGAAGTACTTTCTGGTTTCTAATTTCGCTTTTCTTCTTAGAGCAGAATTGAGGCAGAGCTTTTCTGGCAATTATTTCACTCCTCACCACTCTAAGCTTCCAAAACTCCCCCTAGTACATATGGAAGGAAATAAGAAGGAAGGAGGATTATGTCTCCCGATGAGGGAAGAGGTTCTTCAGGTGGCTATACCTTTTCAGTGAGGTCAGCCACATACTCAGTGCTCCAGATAGAAACCTCAGCATTCAGACATTAGTCCTCATTCTCGTGTGTGTGTGTGTGTGTGTGTGTGTGTGTGTGTGTGTGTGTGTGTGTGTGTGTGTGTGTAGCTATGATCACCTACTCTGTGAGATCCCATGCTGGTATTTCACAGGGATGGCTGAATCTTACCATCAAGGAGCTCACACTAAAGGGGGGGACTAACTGTGTCTTCCTTTTTCTCCACATCAGAGGTCACAACTTTGGAACTGTATCCCCATCTTTCCCCCCTCAGTCCCCTCACATATCACATTCATTTATGGCATGAGTCATCATAATGCTCCTCTTTCCATCAGCCTTTCTATTTCTCCACCAAACTGATGACCAACCTGATCTGCCTAAACAAACTCTAACAGTGCTATGGTCCTGCTTTACTTCTATGAATGGCTTCCTTTCCCTTATTGGATGGAGTCCATCTGCTTCCTCTCATCCAAGACCATCTTCTGGATTGGGTTTATGCTGATTTTACCTGACTTACTTCCTTAGTGTCCTCTCCAGGACGTCCTTAAAGCTGCTTTTCACATAAATTTTGCAAGTTTCTGTACTCAGTGTGTGCCCTTCCTTCTGAAGGTCATATTCTCCTGTATATCCTATCAAAACCATGCCCCATTACAAGATTCAACTCAAATACCTCTTAGAGTCGCCTTCCTACAGCTCCTTTGGGTGAGTTCAAAGCTTCCCCCCCTCTCTCAGATACTCAGAGCATCTTTTTCTTTGCAGTATTAATTAAACAATACTGTAACATTATTATTATTTTTATTTAACAAACATTTCTTTCCACATACATCCAGATTTCATATAAAGAGTTTGGATGAACTTAAAAGGCAGATTCCTGATCTGCCAAGAACCTTGGTCTGTTCTTATGTAAATAAAGCCAAAGTCAGAGTCCAGTTAGGGACTACAAATGACAGGAGAGGATCTAGGAGTATGCTGAATAAGGAAGTTGGTGTTGGGTCTTGGGAGGGAGGAGTTAGTGTTTGATGGAAAACCCTCTCAGTTTCCAATAGAAGGGCAACTGGAACAGACTTAGAGAAGGTGGGGAGCACATGACAGGAGTTAATTACATCACTGTGAGGAGAGCATGCCTCCCCCAGCTTGTGCTCAGAAGCTTCAGAGGCTCTGCACCCCTTCCCAATGCTTTCAAGTGTGTTGGGAATTTGCTGAAGCTCCTGTTCTCCTTTTGAGCAGCTTTAGTATAAGAACAACAAAAGCAGCCTTAGGTCTAGGTGTGGGCAGATGCACGCAGGAAACTGACGTCTCTAGACTGAGAAGCAACCTTGGGAAGGGCGTTGTGCTCTCAGAATGAGGACATCTGACCCAGGCTTCTGTGTCTCCAGGGCTCGCAAGGTCCAGCTGACCTACTGGTCACATTCCTTTTGATGTTTGTCTCTTCATTACAGTGGCTCTAAGGAGGAACTCCCACAGAATTTATCAGGATTCTTTTTCTTGCAAGGAATAAAACTCACATTGGCTTAAGTGAAAAAAAGAAACCACTGTGCCACATAATTGAGAGGTTCTAGGAGTCTCTGTAGTTCACTGAGGTCTGAGATACGTGCTTTCTGATGTCTTGGGGACTCTGTGTTGAATTTTCTGCTTCTTGTCTGTTTGTTTTCTTCCTGATGTGTCAGGTGGTCTCTCTCTGGGGCAGACCTAACAATGTGATGGTTCTTTCTTAGCCATGTAGCAGAAAATTAGCTTCTCCTTCTAATTCCAGGCACTGAGACTGACATGACAAATCTGGATCATGTGCCCATTCCTGAAACAATTGCTGTGACCCAAAGGATCAGCCTGATGTGAGTCCAGTCTCACTTTCACTGAAGGATGGGGTAGGAGTTGAAATTTGCTCTACCTGGATCACCTGGACTTTAAGTGGAAAAATGAGATTTTCATGAAGGAACAGGAGTGGACTGGTGCCAGGAATAAAACTGGCTGAGGCAGCAAACCTTACAGACATTCTGATCCAGAGACCAGTAGTCTCTGGATAACACTTGAAACAGGAAGGAAGCTGATAAGTGCCACTACACTTGGCTTGGGACCAAAAGAGAAGTCAGTGTCTTCATACTTGTAAACTCATCCTTTTGGTAAGATTTATTGAGATAACACATCATTGAATATCCTTGCCTTTTGGGGTACAAGCATGAACCAGCTCTTCTCTCCTCCTTGCAACATGTTTGAATGTGTTGGGCAAACTCTCACCTCCTTTACTTCTTCAACGATCTCCAACTGATGCTGTAGATCTTCAAATATGTTTCAGAGCATTTTAAACTTGACTTTACTTCCTAGAAAAGTTTCAGGTTTGCAGAAAATTGGGAAGACAATAATTTTCTCAGTTTTTAATACTTCTAAATTTTACCTTAAATGACATTTATTGTTATAAGTAATGAGCCAGGATTGACAGACATATTATTGTAGATGAACAGTCTTATTAAATAAGAAACAAAGAGCCAATTGCAGAGTTAAAAGCCCAAGAGGTCAGAGCAGTAGCTGAGAGCTAAGACTTAAAACCACCTTTCTTACCCTTAGCTGCCGATATCGTTCTTCCCCTCAGAAAGAGACCTACTTCCTGTGTGTCTGTCCTTTTATTGACTTTCTGTTCTGCCTTCTCATTGGTTGTAGACCCAACCACATGACCTCCTCGTCACTGCCTGTCTGTACAGACCTCCAGGTCTTCTATGGTTGGTATTGAGATTAAAGGCGTGTGTCTTCATGCTGGCTGTATCCGTGAACACACAGAGATCCGCCTAGATCTGCCTCCCAAGTGCTAGGATTAAAGGCATGCGCCACCACCACCCAGCTTCTGCTATGGCTTGCTATTAGCTCTGACTCTCAGGCAACTTTATTTATTAACATACAAATAAAATCACATTTCAGTACAAATAAAATATCACCATATATTATCATTATTTAATCACTTTTAGATGTTCAATAGTCTTAGATTGAGAGAGTAAAAAGTCCAGTTTGGGGCTAGGGAGGTGGCTCAGTGGTTAAGAGGGCCCACTACTCTTAAGTTTCCACTATCCAAATAGGGTGGCTCACAACCACCTGTAATTCCAGCTCCAGGGGATCTGATGTCCTCTTCAGGTCTATAGGGGCATCTGTACTCACATATGCACACACCCTAAAGATTAGAGGAAGGGGGAAAAGTGTCCCATGACTGCTATCTGCTCTAGTCCTAGTTATGAGCTAGTTACCACAGAAGAGATTTGAAACAAGAATTACCTGAAGGTTTTCTGAATTCTTGATCATTACAAAACATGAGAGATAATAAAATGATATTTATAAATCCTAAAGCCATAAAATTGTGTATGCCATGGGAATACAAACTGGAATAGCTTTAAGTTAGAGGTGGTGGTTCAGTTGTGGGGATGGGTCATGGTGACTTCTAGCTCTTCCAAAAGTCCTTTGTGAGTTGGTCAGCATCTCTTTCTAGGATGGGGGTTCTTGGTCCTTTGTGCTTGGCGTTACAGTCCTAGCTGGAATTCCTGGATGATGGAATCACTCCTACAAGCATGGTCAGTGGACCAGAGTCAGACATGGCTTCTTGCTACCAGTCCAAGAGTAAAACAGAAGTTGAAATAAAATGACTTTTATAGCAATTTGGTAAATCAGTTGACTCTAATAGTAGACATTTGGGTCTACGATGTTGTGTTCTTATTTCACCTTTATAGCAATTCATTTTGATGGGCCTTAAAAAATACTGGTGTGCAATGATATAGGAATAAAAAAATAACACAAACCAAAATAAAAATACAATACTCCAATCAAAATAATTGATGAAGTAAGTCCTGTTCTAGAAACCCTCTGTTTCATAACTCACTACATCCCATTAGCAGCCACTGGACATATGCAGAGGGAACAAAAGCCTGCTGACTATAATCCAGTTACTGTGCTAGAGTCTATGACCATCACTGTCTTGTTCAGTTTTTAGTATGGCTTTTCAAAGGAAGCATTATTTCTATGGTACAGGTGATGTGATGATTTGAGTGAGAATGCCCCCCATAGGCTCGTATATTTAAATGCTTGGTCCCTAGTTGGTAGAACTGTTTTGTGAAGGAGGTGTCATTGTGGGTGGGAGGTTTCAAAAGCCCAGGCCATTCCCTGTTAGCTCTCTCTCTCTTTCTGCCTGGTTGTTTTCTAATCATGTAAACTTTCAGCTACTGCTCCAGCACCATACCTGCCAGCCTGCTGCCATGGTCCCAGCCATGTTGGTTGACAGGACAAGTGAACAGACACAAGGTCACATGGAACCATAAGCTGGTCCCGAATTAAATGCTTTTATGAGTTAATTTGGTCATGATGTCGCCTCATAGCAAAAGAAAAGTAGCTATGATAGGTGAAAAAGCAGCCTTTAAGATTGGATAGCTTACTTAAAGCAAGCTGTCATCATCAATTTTATTATTCTAACAAATATTTATTGGTATCTCTATCCCTGTATGATTGTAGTATCACACAATGTACCATGCAACTTGACTGCATTCTCAGGGCAGACCCCACCCTGCAAGTTTGGGAATGTTACAAATGACCCCCAGTGGCCAGCGGAATCTGGGTGGAAGGTCAGTGAATCAGCACCTAGCTGGAGCTCTTAGAATCCTCTCCTTCTGGTATTCCTGCCATATGAAGGGTGACCACATGATGGAGGCAACTTTTCCAGTCTCACACAGTGGACCCCCGAAGGGCGGACAAGTGGACAGACACAAGGCCACATGCAGTGGGGCTCACCTTCTCTCGCTGTTGTCATTAGCTGCTCCGCTTGATTTCTTTTTACTTAAAACTCAAATCATCATATGTTATTAATTGTGTAAAGAAGTTTCATTATGACATTTCTAATGTATACATATGATAAATTTCACTCATATTCACTCACTATTCTTTCTTCTGTCTACCAATCCCATTTTTCAGTCCACTGCTCTTCTGCACCCCTAGTATCTCCCCTTTTAGTTTTAGGTCCTTCTCTCCTTCCAGCTTTCATACAAGAAAACAGCAACAACAACGTTATCAACAACAAAACACCACATGGTATTTGTCTTTCTGAATCTGGCTTATTTCACTTAACAGGATGATCTCTAGTTAGTCCTACCAATTTTCCTACAAATGCCACAATTCCGTTCTCCTTTACAGGTAAATTAAACTCTGGTGTGTGTGTGTGTGTGTGTGTGTGTGTGTGTGTGTGTGTGTGTGTGTGTAATATTTTCTTTATCCATTAACCTGTTGATGGACACCTGGATTGCCTTTTAAGTTACCTATCCCTCCTGGAGCATTGTCTTTCTTGAGGGAAGCCAGGTAGTTGTATCTCTACATACCCAGAACTTATTATGAGTAGGTGGTTCATGAGTGGTTATTTAAGCTCAAAAGATTAAATGTTTCTTGAACAAAGGCAGATTCAATTATGATATATAAAATTGGATTATTTGGGTAACATACGGTTTTGTTAATAGAAGTCTGTTTTAGAATCTGTGACTGTAATTTAGTTCTGTTTGCCTAAAGTATTTTAAAAAATTGAGTTTCAACCAGGAAATCTGACTGTAGAATGAAAACCAAAACTGCTTTCCCTCATGCTACCCTCCATCACTTTTTGTCTTATAAGTCGTTATGTGTGGCATTAGTCAGCTCTTCATCACTTGATGAAATACCTGGAACAAACAAATGATACAGAGAAAATGATGGTTTGGGTTTGTGGATTCAGAAGTTTCTATCCATGATTCATTGGCTGGGGTGCTATGGCCTGTGGCAAGGTTGAATATCATGGTGGGGAACATGTGGGTAAGGAAAATGCTCACTTCCTTGGCAGTTGAGAGCTGGAGAGTTTGGGAAGGGGAGAGATGCAGAGGAGAGAAAAAGGCAGTGGAGGCGGTGGGGGGGGGTGGGAATACAAGCAGGTTCATCTATTTCCCTCAAAGGCATGATCATACTCACCTAAGTTTCTTCCTCTAGACCTCACCTATTAAAGCTTCCCACTTCTCCAGTGTTGAGGTGAGGAAAAAGCTTTTGGGAGGCTACTCCACAACAAATTTTAGCATGTGTGTGAAAGATTTTTTAACACAATCTCTTAAAATCATGCAGATGCACAGATCCCTCAATACGCAGAAGCACATATTATGCAGTATTACACATGGTACCCCCCCTCACCCCCTCAGTGTAGATTAGAAATAACCTCCTATTAGCATTGGCAGAGCTGTATAATTCTTTTTAATGGATATGTGGCATTCAGTTTTGTGCATGTTCTATAATTTGTATAATTGGGCACTTTCATTAGGAATTTAGATTGTTTTCTGGCTTTTGCTATTACAAATAATGTTATAATATAAATATTTATCCATGGGTATGAACACATATCTGTTGTTTAAATTCCTAAAGGTGGAATTGCTAGGTCAGGAGTTACATGATCTTAGTCATTGTTTTTACTTTTTCATTCTGGTACATTCCCCAAACACTAATGTAGAAAGAAATAATTGCTACCCACTTATTTCTGTAGGACACTGTGTGTGTGTGTGTGTGTGTGTGTGTGTGTGTGTGTGTGTGTGTGTGTGTGTGTGTGTGTTTGCTTCGATATGTCTTCTTTAAAGAAGTAAAATGTCCCAGGTACTTTTTTTCAAACCTCTGGTCAAAGGCAGAGTTGGGCTTCTATGTATCCAAAAGCATCCATCCTTCCATGTATACCATTCATGTATACCATTCACACACACACGCACACACACATATATGAACACACGTATACATACACATGTGTGTATATATATGCATGTGTGTTTGAATGCTTATGACATTTCTACCTATAACATATAATAGTTTGTGGGCCTCATGCCTTGAAAGAAATATTACTATAACTTATTATTTGACAATGTTTTTCCACTCAACATTTTGTGGTTGAACTTAGCTCTACAGATGCATGGTGATCAGTTATTTTAGCCATTTTATCTTTTTGCATTTAAGCCTTATAATGTCAACAATACCAAGTCTGTTGAAGGATCATTGGGCTGTTTGGTTATTTTATATGTCTCTGTCTGTGTGCTCTTGTGCATGCATATTATGTATATGTACATTTAGACACACATGATAGCAGGGCATTGCCCTGGAAACAGTGTTTCTGAGAGGATGTGCACATCTGTAGCTTGCTAAATGCTGCCAAATTGTTCTCCCAAGTACTCATGCCAATTTATGTCCTCAGTATCCGTGAATGGATACCTTTTTGTTATATCCTTGCCAGTACTTTGTGTTAAAATACTTGTAAAAAAAAATCAACCTAGCAATTAACTTGGTATGAAGGGACACCTCACTGTATTAGTTCAATCATCTCTACAAGTGTTTATTGGCCATTTGTGTTTTCTCCTCCACAGACTGCCTGTTCATATACTGGCTCACCTTTCTATTGCAATCTTTGTTTCTTGTTGAATTTTTTAATTGAATTTTTATGTTCATAATTTCAAATTGCTCAAATTTATAAGAAATAATGCAGAAAATGGCCCCCAAAATTATGCTGTTTCTGTATTACTAACACTTGCAAAATGATAGTATGATTGTAACTAGAATATCAACATTAATATAATTCATTGAACTTATTCCCATTGTCTTTCCATGTCACTGAGGTGTGTGTGGTGGGGGAAGTGTATACATTTAGGTAGACATTGAATTACTGACTCCGTTTCTGGTATAGCTCCATACCTCTTCTGGTTTTAAATTTCTTTTCAAATATATTTGGATGCTGTCTATTTCTGGACTATTGGAAATTTTAGCTGATTATTGTCATAATGTTCCAGAAAATTATTTTCATCCCTAAGTTGTACTGTCCTCAAGACTCACATACCACAGCACAGTGTCCCTCACCCATGATGTAAGCAGTCATCCTGTTAGCTAGAATGATTTCAGTAAATCAGGATCAGACAATGCTTATTTTAAATCCCTTCTTCACTGTGCAGCATGAACAGGTAGCCTATTCTCTCTGTTCTATGATTTATATATATTTTGATTGTTATGTGTATAGTAAGCATCCATCAGTTGTCCTTCTTGCCAACTCTGTGCAGTAGGTAAGATCACAATGCCTGTTTTACACGTGGTAAGCAGAAAAAGTTAGGGGACTCCATGTAGTGCCTTGCACCTTGTTGACAGATGATGGTGCAGGTAGACTTTGAACACAGGCAGTGCGGCATCAGAGGCCATCAGTACAGATTTGGTGAGGATTAGAGGGGACACTGCTCAAAGTTCTCAGCAGAATGACTGGGACACAGTGGATTCTCTGCAGGCGGTGCAGCTGTGTGTTCTTTTTAATGGTTCCGCATGGTTCTCCTTGAACCCTCCTTGAGTTCAGCCACGGTGCTGTTGGATTGAGCTCATGACACTTCTCTCTGCTTAGCGCCCTGCACTTGACGATGAAACACGTGTAGTAACAAAGCTGTTTT
The DNA here is from genome assembly GCF_049852395.1 of Peromyscus maniculatus bairdii. Taxonomy (NCBI): domain Eukaryota; kingdom Metazoa; phylum Chordata; class Mammalia; order Rodentia; family Cricetidae; genus Peromyscus; species Peromyscus maniculatus. The sequence goes on along the minus strand of NC_134853.1, from coordinate 91,864,627 downwards.
TGATCTTCTCCCTCGGTGGAATGCTGCTTTCCCAGGCAGCCAAGGGAAGTATGCAAGCCTGGAAAGCTTCTATTCTTGGCTTAAGCCTGTCTCTTGGGGAAATAACTTTTTAAACATACCTCTTTTGTCTTTCCAGAAGGTAGTGTTTCATAGGAAGGAAAACCCCGTTTAAACAGGGAAACAGATCCTTCTGGAAAAAGGACAAAGCCATGTAAGGACATTGTCATTTCATCTTCCAATGCTGTGAGCTTTTTGTGTGTCTGTGGGGATACTGCGGGAAGTAAAGTTGAGAACCCCGCTGGGCAAAATTCTGACCACCATGTATCTATCCACTTATACATCTATTATCCTTTCACCATCCATCCATCTATCCCACTCCCACCCATCTGCCTTCAAACATGTTTCTTGAGAACATGTTATGTTCCAGGCACTGTCATATAGCTCAGTGCTCATTGTGAATACCCGAAGAAGGTGATCAGTCTAAGGCACTGTTAATAGGTGATCTCTGAAGGCTTTCTGGAAGAAGTGGCATTTACTCTGGCTAGAAGGACTATGTATAGAGTAGAACTATTGGAGCTTGTGGTTTGGTGAGGGGGTAGACTGTGTATAAATGTTTATTCATATGCTTGTATGTTGTCAGGTAAGTGCATTTAAGGAAAAGACTCTGAAATGCATGGGGATGGTGGAGAAGTGGTAGTCATGGTACTCCTGGAAAGCTGTATTTCTAGAAAGATCCCAGATAACTCTGATGGTCACATATGTTGGGGAACCATGGTTGAAGGTCTGAGCTTCCCAGTCAGTTGCAAATGTCTAATAGATATACTGAGACTCTCCGCCTCTCACTTCTTGGACTGGCTAACACCCCCAGGACCACCTACTTCTAGCAGTGAGCAGCTCGTCTGCATGTTCCACCAGTGCTACCATTTTTAATATGGGCCATGAAAAAAGGAGGATGTAACAGTATGAAACCATTGCATATTGTTAGGCAGAGATGTAGTCCAGTCAGTTTCATTTTCTAGAAAGCTCTGATGTCCCATCATTGAAATTATGCTGGTGGGAGACAGACTTGGAGGAAATTTGGGCTATAAGGTGACTAAAGCCCATTCACGGTAAACACGGGGGCCGGGGGGGGGGGTGTCTGAGCTCTGGCTGTCATGGTGGTGGTGGCTGGAGAGGAGGAAACACCTTTGTCAGAGTGAGAGGCAGAGCTGAGAAGCCCAGCAGGAGAAGCTGGGCTGCAGTGGGGTGGGGTGAGTAAGGACTTCAGCATAAGATGAAACAGGGACTTCTGAAGTGTCCAGATTGCGAGCCTGTGATGGTCTTTTAATGACAGTGAGGGGCCCTTGAGCATGAACCATTCAAGTGGACATTATTCCTGAATCAAAACTTTTGCCATCTGCTCATGTCTAAAATGTAGAAGCAGAGAGAACTTATTTCCTGATGAGACTGGTAAAGAGAAGAGAAATGCTCATATAGTGAGTGCAGGACATATGTTCTTCCCTTCACGCTGCATTTGTCTAGAGAGCTCAGCTCAGTCCTGGAGGATGCAAGGAAGGAGAAAGAGGAGGGAGAATTACAGATACAAATTACCAAAGAACTTGCTTAGACTTCGGGGTCTTGGAAAGGTCCCCATGGCTGCCTTTTCTCTCCAAATTTTCTGTCTTTACAGTCAAAATCAAGGATATCTTCATGACCCAGACACAGCCCCAAGTTGTAAATTGAATCCACTTTTCTTAGTAGCGTCATTTGAGGTCTGTTTCCTAAGAAATTGGGTTTGGGATAATGGTCCTCAAACTTGGGTACATAGTGGTTTCTACAACATAGATTCCAGAGAACTTTAAAATACACTGACCCCTGGTCCTGCTCCAAAGGCAGAATGCAGCTGGTCCAGAGCTTCTGGGCATTGTAATTTTTTAATGTCTCCCCCAGATGATGCTACTGTATATCCAGTAAGACCCCCAACACTGGTAAATTCCCTTCCACCTAGATGTGTGCATGCAATTTTCTTTCAAGCATCTTCATAAGACAGGAATGATTCCACATCACTACTACTTACATGGTTGCTTATTGCTCTAAGCCAAAAGGTTACTTTTAATGGAGATTAAGTGGGTAATAGGTGTGAGTTCCAGGATGAGCGGCTCTGGGAAGACTGTGTCTCATATTGCTATCCTGTGACTTGCTGTTGCATTATTCCTGCTGAAAAGAACCATCCTTCTCTCAGAAGACAGCTTCGGTGATCCCTGGACTAATGCTCAGACAGAATGAAGGCCTGCACATAAAGCTATCGAGAAGTTGTATTCCATAGTCATGGATCCAAATCACCCCAAGTACCACTCTGCTTCTACCACTCATTAGTTGTGTAGTTTGGGGCAATTCATTTACTCTCTCTGAACCTTGACTTCATATCCAAAAAAACCAAGGAGCTATCATCTATGCCTCCACAGTGGTTATTATGGGGAAAGAAATTACTTTTACAAAAAGGGCTCAAAATTTGTTTGTTGGTACCAATGAACTCATTTCAGCACTGTGGTTGTGGATGATGCCAAGACTACCTTCTATCAGTTTCTTTAGGTCTTGAGTATGGTTTTCTACAGGACTGAGCCTTGGATGTAATGTCGCATCTGGCCATCACCTAGTTGAGTGGTTGATGGCGCAGTTCTAGATGGGAAGTAAGGTCACTAGCTAAATCAGTTGCTTTTCCCGTGGCTGTGACGAAGTACCAACAGAATCAACATAAGGGAAGAAAAATCATTTTGGCACGTGGTTTTAGGGGGATTTCAGTCAACAATTGCAGGCATGGCATGGTGGAGTGGTTCCGTGATAGTAGGCGGGGGTGCAGGCAATATGTGGAGAAAGCTAGACCAGAACTGAGGGTGGTTGGATAAAACCTTCAAAGGCCTGCTTCCATAACGTACTTCTGCTGGCTATAGCTTACCTTCCAACAGGTTCCATAGCCTTCAAAATAGCTCCATAAACTGGGGACCAAACACTAGAACCATGAAGCTGTTGCAGGGCATTTCAGATTGCAATCATAATGTGAACATGACAGGCTTACAGCAACGTTGGATCTCATCAGAATCACCAGGAGAGCCTGTTACACTCATACCTAAGCCATGCTCCCAACCAATGCAAGCAGAATGGCTGCAGGTGAACCCAGTTCTCAATCCATTAATACTTTTTGATGCATCCTAGAGTATTGTACTTTTGGTTGTGTCTCTAGCCATCTCTCCAGCCTGTCACAAGGAACTATAATAAGTATCTGTATTTGAAAAAACTTCATTGGAGATGAGTGCTTTTAACTCCAGCACTCAGGAAACAGAGGCAGGCAGGAAGCAGAGTTAAAGGCTTGCCTGGTCTACAAACAAGTTCCAGGACAGCCAGGGCTACACAGAGAAACTCTTTCTCAAAAACAAACAAAAAACAAATAAACAAACAGAAAACACTAAACCAAACCAACCACCACATAAACAAACAAAAATGCCACAAAACACTCTAAAACATTCCCTCAATGTCTTCTTGAGCTCAGGCATGTGCGTGGTCTGTCTGCCTCTTATCTTTGTCTCTGTCTGTCTCTCAAAAAATATATTAAACATCAGGTCTTTCTCTTTGAATATTGGTCTTGAGAGATCCTTGGCAGCTTTCACTTTACAAATGAAGCCTTGGAGGTGGGAGCATGTTGTCCAGGGTCACACAAAAAAACTGGAGAACACAGCTCCCTTCTCTTCCTGTGGCATCCATTTTTTTGCCATCCAGCCCTAGAGAGGAAGTAGACAGAGTGGCCAAGTTGACAGATGGTCCTTTCTCTTCTCCTGTTTTCCGGTTATTAGTTCTTTGCTCTCTGCCTCTCCCTTCCCATCTGTGCCCTGGGAGAAAGCAGCAGTGTAGAGGAGCCCAGTCTAGGTCTCCAAGCAGGGAAACTGAATTTCAGAGATGGGACCAGCTTTGGCTTAGGGTCACAGAGCCAATTTGTGAGCTGCCTAGAGGAGCCATGTTTGAGATTCCCAAGCCAGGGATGCGCCCCACTCCCACTATGCCACCTCTCTCCTTACCCACTCTTTTTTTCTCATTCCCATTCTTCAAGAGTCTCCTCATTGTCCTTGGTCCCATATCTTTGCTGCTTAGAAACCAGGGTAGCATAGCATAATGGTAAACCCTATCCCACGAACACCAGAGAATGAGGTTTTTAGGTGCTGAAGATGGAGGTGGATGAAGGTAAGGGTGGGTCCCTCAGAGATTACTGGCAGGGTCAGGCCAAGACAAACTTCATGCCCGATTGGCTGGTGCTCAGCAAGCTCCTTTATGGATTCAGTGGTTACATCTCCTTTCTGCTACATCTGGGGTTAGACGCAGGGAGGAGATGACTGGTTAGTTGACCTACCTACAATGAATCAAGAGAATGTGAGGGGTATTTCAGCAGTTCATAAGGTGGGCTAAGTGCTGGCACCTTGAAGACAGACGACAGGCAAAGGAAACACAAGGGGAGATGGGGGAGACAGAAGGTGGAGCCAGCATTATGAGTAGACTACAAGTCAGTTGTCTTATTTATCTACTGCTTCATTCATTCAGTTCTCATGACCTACTAACTTATTAGTTGGATAATTCTCTAATTTATTCACCCTTAACCATAACTGTGATGGGAATATTTCTGGGGCACTTGTATTTCAGTGTGATCCACAGTGGTAGCGGTCCTGGAGCCCACTTTTCTGATGTAAGGCAGAGGTGATGCAACCAGGGCTTGGAAAGGGAAGGGAGTAGGGAGCAAAGGGCAGGGGATGGCAGAACCATACCATTCGGACTAGTGAACAGTGAGTCTACAAGATAGAAAATTGTTCCAGCATTGTCTATGAGAGAAGTCCAAGCCCTCCTGCATTCTATTTCAGGGGATAGCTAAGTATGTGTCACTGATTCAAAAAGAGATTCTATAATATGAGGATTGTTATGGAACCCCTAGTGACTGAGGTATCCTGGACACCCAGGGTCTTTCTGAGACTTGAGTTCCTTTCCCAGATCCCCTGATGGTCAGAGCTGTAGATGGGATATGCATAGTGACTGCTCTGAGATTCCCTTTTGCCTCTATGCAAAAAACAGGAAGACTGAGATGTTGGGACACTGGGCAGCCCTTGCCAGTGTCATATCTGTAAGTAATGGGGATGTTAAGGCTTGGGCCTAAACCTATAGACCCCTACAAGCTAAAATGACCACTACACTTTCCTTTCATGTGACGAGTGGGCCTCACAGTTTATGAGAGCTCTCTATTAATGTACTTTTGTGCACTGCCAGTTACTGGATGTGTATTAACCTTCCCATCAGCCTCTCAAGGTTTTCATGAAGGAATATGGTCTGATTCCTGTCTGTCTCCTACAGGCAGTCCAAGACCTGGCATGTATTAGACACTTGATAAATATTTGATGAACTAAATTGAACACCAGGTTCCTAGGACTACCTTGACTCTTTCACAAATAACACTAACAATATCTCTTTGAAAATTGTTCCTGGTGGAACTTACAAAGGGTTTGCTCATTGGCAGTCTCCAGTTTAAGTTCCATCTAGTCAGATATAAAATGCTGCATTCGTGTGCATGCGTGTAGATGCACTCATGTGCATGCATGATTGGGAGGTTGCATGTGGATACCTTGCATGTCTGTGTGTGGAAGATTTAGTCTCTCAGACACCACAAAGACAAAGTCACAGGAAGTTGTTCACAAGACATCTGCAGCAGTTTTAGGGTTTGGAGAACTGGGCTCAGCAGTTTGGAGCCTATGCTGCTCTAGAAAAGGAGCAGAGTGTGGTGCTCAACGCTCACACAGGCAGCTCACAACCATCTGTAACTATCTCTAGGAGATCCTGATGCCTTCTTCTGGCCGCTGCAGGCACCACATATATGCACACCCCCACCTATATAATTAAAAATAAATCTTTAAAAATAAAGAAATAAAAACCATTTTCACTCTCGAGTCTACTAGGTAAGCCATATACATTGGGGGCCATGGTGAGGCCAGGATCCACCCCATACTCAGGAGGTCATGTGACTTTCTTGCTCACAGAGAATAGCCTACTACTCCAACCTAAACCCACTTAGAATAAAATCCTTAAACTTTTCCTCCTTGCAATAAATAATAGCCTGGCTCCCCAGGGTCCCTAGTTGTGTGCACCAAGAGACTCATCTCTAAATCCATTCTCTGAAATTTCTTCCCCCTAATGGGCTTATTAATGGAGAACTTTTTCTCACATCACATAAAAAATAAAGAATGTGGAATTCAGCGTTACCCCAAAATGTCTTTTTGGTTTCTCTGCTTCCTACTGCCTCATACTTTATGCCAAAGTTTATGAGTCTGTAATTTCCTGGAAGTTTATATAGCATGAAAGAAGGGGACGTGATAAAATATGCAGTTTAATTGTAAAAACCACGTACCAATCTCACTAATGTGCTAGATTAAGACTGTAATTCGAGAAGCTGCAAGGTGGTTAAACTGATTTAGAGCAAATTGTCCCCTAAGTCTCTTTGTCTGTGCCCATATTTTATGCCACCTAGACCTAATAATTTACTTTATTTAGGTTATTGATTTAGAGTCCAAGAATAATAATGTCACATTGGGCTGTATGTTATTTAGAATAATCCCCTCTCATGCTGAGCTGTGCGAGCCTCCAAGACAAATCCTGCTCATGGCTTTGTCCCTGCCAGAGGGCTCAATTTTGCTCTAAGACCACAAACATCTCATTTCTAAGTCATAACCCAGTGGCTCTGGCTGGCTCCTGCAGCAATGTTCAGGAATCAAACATTGACAGGAAGGGCCACTTTGACTGACTCTCACTCAGCACCCTCAGATAGTGGGACCCAGGGCTCTAGGGCCATGGTACCAGTTCAAAACTTGGGGTGAACTCTCATGTTGCTCTGCATCTTTGAGCTGAAGTTTAGTTATGTAATATGGCACTGGTTAGGCCTATCACACACATTGGGTGAGGAGTCAGTCATGTAGTTAGTATACCAAGTTCAGGGTCTAGCAGCTCCCAGTGATGGGGAATTTCAGAGAAGAGGAGGGACTTCCAAAACATTTTCTAATACTAACACTTTTGAATTGTAAAGTGTTTGGTTATCCTGAGAGAAAACACTGATTCTAGTTCTGGATATTTGGGCTTAGCTATCCTCCTCCCCTAGGGAAAAAGAAGAGGAAAAAAGAAAAGAAAAAGAAAAATGGAGATCAAAATGTATTTGAGTGGTTCTGGAGAGTATAGCTATCCAGAGTTTGGGTTCCATCCTGAAAGTAACAGGGAAGAACTCAAACAAAAACCTGATGGAGATAGACTGGGGATTTGAACTCAGGTTCTAATGCTTGCACAGCAAGCACACTTATGCATTGAGCTATTGTTCCATCCCCTAACTTGTTTGTTCTTCAAGAGTCTATTTGTTTTGTTTTGGTGTATGTACATTGAGAATCACCATACCCTCACGTGGTGTAAACTGTGCTGCTATTTCTTTTGGTGGCCCACAGATAATCTCAGCCGGTCTACCATGGGCTTTTAATTTTCAGACTTTGAATCTCAACAGGGACAGTAAAGGCAGTCTCCTGGCTACTTTCTCCAGAAAAGACATTTCTCAGTGGCAGCCTTGTTGGGTTGTTTCTGCTGGTCTAATTTCTGCTCTGGAGCTGGCATAGATCCCTGTAGGTTGATGCTGTTCAGGCTAACAGTCAAGCCTGACCATTCAGGAGAGCTGAGATTTTGATGCCCATTTGATGTATTAGTTCTCCACAAGTAAATCTGGACTGGTGCTGTGTAACTAGGGTCAAGGGATCCTTGCTTTAGTCATTTCCAGGAGCAAATGCAAATGTCCCCTTCACAAATCAAGGTCTTACTCCCAAAATGTTCAAGAGACATTTCTCTGAGTTACTGAGAACAAAATCCAGACTCCTGGGCACCATGCTGGAGATCACCCTTTGGGTTTAAATCTAGCCACCTCTTTAGTTCTGACTTTCACAAGCTTTTCATTTTGTTTACTCTTCTGCAATTACATCAACATTCTTCTTGCTTCATTGCAAAGCTTTTTTTCTACTCCGGGACATTCGAACACTTTCCACCTCTTCCTAGAGTGCTTCCTTCCAGACTTCACTCCAATCCCTTCCTCTTCCCTCCTGTCTGAACTTACGAACTGCGTCTTTGCAGAGGGCTTCCTCATCTAAACTTAACTTCTTGTTCACTCTTTCAGCACATCCCATGGGTTCCCTGTGGTCCGTCTTCCTTCCTTCCTTCCTTCCTTCCTTCCTTCCTTCCTTCCTTCCTTCCTTCTTTCCTTTCTTTCTCTTTCCTCCTCCTCCTCCTCTCCTTTCTTCTTGTACAACAGTCTGCAGTCATGTATTTGTTGAACTACTTATTCTTTGTTCTTTGCAAGCTCCAGGAGCCCATGGACTCAGGTTGCTTTATTTTTATTGTGGTGTCCAGAATCTTGGATAGTGCCCAGCAACAAAACAAAACAAAACAGGTTGGATAAACAAAAGAGGATCAGCATCACCCTCCTTGGAGCCAGTAAAGTGGAGTTCACATGTGGGATTTCCCAATTCTCTGTTCTCCTGCTTTGATTTTATGTCATCAGGGACTGTGTTTCCCGCCCCTGGGTATCTGCTTGTTTTCACCCTCAATATAATTGTCCATTTTTTGTGTCTAGCCAGAGACTTTGTGTCTCCCAGATAGATAGTTAGGATGGTTGTCTGTGTTCCACAGGGCTCTGTGGCGTCCAAGGGACAGACACCCAACTCAATGGAGAGAGGCAGAGAAATGGACTTACTGTAAGGATGCTGAATTCATCCTGGAAACCAAGGGCATTGATGTTGCTTCACCATAGTAACAGATGTTCCAGGCTTCCATACACCAATTGTACTCTCTATTTTCACCCTCATTTCATTATTCCTTACCTTGCCCCTCCTCCTCCCCCTCCTCCTATACTTTCTTCTGTTCCTTACGCTACCTACCTCTGCACCTCACTTCCACACATGCTCTCCAATCCTTGATGCCTTTTAGGGCTAAGCTCCAAGTATTCCCAAGCTCTCTTGTGTGCCATGTGTTAAGATGTGCTGAGCTCAGGAAGTTACCTCAGTGCAGGCAGCTGTGCCAAAGTTGTAGGGCCACATAGGAGCTTGAACAGAATGTGGATGCAATGGGGAGATTCCCATAGCAGGCAGGGCCACTAGACTTTTTTCTTGCCCCATATTCAGCAGGAAAATGAGCCTGTCACTGACCACGCTGGTCATAGTTTTGCACTCATTTTACATAGGAGAGAAACAGGGTTGGGTCATGAGCTGGGAGCTTTTTCTTATGTTGAGATATAACACTCTACTCGACTTCTGAAGTCATCTGTGCAGCCTGGATAAAAGTGAATCAGTATTCTTACTGGTTTTGGTTTCAGGATAAGGTGTAATGACAGAGTCCTATGGAATCAAGAAAGGAAAGGATTTAGTAGAGGGCACTGGTCACTTCTAAGAGATAAAAAAAAAAAGAACCTGGATAAGGAAGTCATGAGTTGCCTGGGGACTGAATGGGCACCCAACCAGAGATGTGGTCCAGAGGATTGGGCTGCAGCTACAGTCCCAACTTCTCTTTCCTGTGAAATCAGTCACTGCAATACTGTGTTGATATCCACCTCCTGAAAGGGCAGAAAATGACCCATACCTCTCTTATTCTGAGCTTCACATGAGTACATCTCATTGGTGAGGCTCTGTTTGTCTTCAAAACACTCACTGCAAGGGCATCATGTGGTTTTTAGCTTCTCAAGTTTATAATATAGTAAAGCATATAGTACAGAGACAATTTTCAAGTACTATTTGACCTATAATCTCCATAGTTACCACTAAGCTGTCAGTTGGTGACATGCCCACACTGATATGAATACAAATGTTCTTCTGGGTGAGCTAATTTCACTATTGTCTTCTGAGATTTTTTTCTCTTCTAAGATTTTAAAATTTTTATTTTATGTATATTTGTGTTTCGTATGAGTATATATCTGTGCACTATATGCATGCAGTGCCCATGAGGCTGGAAAGGGGCATTAGATCTCCTAGAGCCAGAGTTAAACATGGTTGTTAACCTTCACGTGGGTGCTAGGAATTGAACCTGGGTTATTAGGAAGAACATCTGGTGTTCTTTACCACTGAGCCATCTCTTTGGCCTCTTCTGGGGATTCTTGACACTATTTCTGGTCTGGGAAGTCAAGTCTGATGAGCTAACAGAGTCACTGGTTTCCTTGTGTGTATCAACCATTCTGAAAGGGAAGTAGTAGGTTAACAGAGCAAAAAGAAACTAATTATTCTGAAGTTCTGTGGCCTCCCACCACTGTCCAGATGGGGAAACTGAGGCTCCACAAAGGCACACAGGTCATCTTATCCATACCTGCATGTTTGTTTAGGAAGTATTTTTCTGTGTTTGGCTCCTTTTGTTTCCTTATATGCTTTTGACAAGGTACTGTTGCTTTACAGAGGAAGCAGTCCAGGGTCTGCTCAGCAAAGTAAATGCAGGTTACAATATATTTTACAGCACAAGTATGGCCATTTCACTGAGCTCAAGGTGGACTAGATCAGGGAGGTTAGAGAACAACTTCATTGCTTTTCTTCTTGTATCTTTATGTGGGTTCTGGGGAATCAAGCTCCTCCAGAGCTATGCTACTGTCTTTGTAACCATCATAAAGAGGATGAAGTGAACACTGCTCCATTGTTTTGAAAACCTGATATGTCAGCTAATTTTCTATCAGGCAGAAGCAATGTAAAGAAGTGTGGTAGTTTGAATAAGAATGACCCCCATACTCACATATTTGAGTTCTTAGTCAATAAGGAGTGGTACTGTTTGAAATAGTGGAATAGGAATGATGGCTTGCTGGAGTACGTGTGTCCTTGTTGAAAGTGTGTTGCTGGAGGGTGGTCTTTAAAATTTCAAAAGTCCAAACCAGTCCCAGTGCTACTCTCTCTACCTGTGGATCAGGATATAAAGCTCTCAGCCACTGCCCCATCACCATGCCTACCTACCTTCTGCCATGTTCCCTGCCATGCTGATAAATGGAGTAACCATCTGAAACTGTAAACAAGCCCTTAATTGAATGCTTTATTTTATAAGCATTGTTTCGACCATGGAGTCTCTTGATGGTAACAGAACAGTAACTAAGATAGGAGGGAAGGCTTCCTGTGATGCTCATTCTCAATATATCATGGGAGTGAGGGCATGGAGGGGTCATAGGTGCAGGAGTGTGTGATAGAGGCTTCTTGCATCTTGATACATCAGGAAGCAGAGATTTCAGACTGAAACTAGAAGCTGATGTTCCCAGTTTACCCACATTTACTAACTAACTCACAATCTAGAGTTTGCACAACTTTTCAGTAGAGTGGTGCTACCACATGGGAAACAAGTGTTCAAACACATGAGCCTGTGGAGGACCTCACAGGCTTATGAACTACAGGTGCATGACCATCTTAAATGAAAACTGGATTCAGACTAATGCTAAAGGTCCCATAGTTTTTGTAATAATTGTGGTGGTTTGAAAGAAAACGGCTGTATGCTGTGAATGTGTGTTGCTCTGATTTGGTTGATAAATAAAAAGCTGATTGGCCTGTAGCAAGGCAGGAAGTATAGTATAGGTGGGATAAGCAGAGAAGAGAATTCTGGGAAGAGGAAAGCTGAGTCAGGAGTTGCCAGCCAGACACATAGGAAGCAAGATGTGAAGGCAGAACTGAGAAAAGGTACCAAGCTACGTGGCTAAACATAAATAAGAATTATGGGTTAATTTAGGGGTAAGAGCTAGTCAATAATAAGCCTGAGCCAATGGCCGAGCAATTTTAATTAATATAAGCTTCGGAGTGATTATTTTATAAGTGGTTGCAGGGTCTGTGGGGCCAGGCAGGACACAGGAAAATTTCAGCTACAAATGGCCCTCAAAGGGAGTGGCACTATTGGAAGGTGTGGCTTTTTTTGAGTAGATGTGGTGCTGTTGGAGGAAATGCGTCACTGTGGGTGTGGGCTTTGAGGTCTCCTATGCTCAAGCTACTTCCAGTGAGATAATTCTTCCTGTTGCCTTCTGATCAAGATGTAGCCAGCAGCATGTCTGTCTGTGCACTGCCATACTCCCAGCCACCATGCTCCCAGCCATGATGATAATGGACTGGACCTCTGAAACTGTAAGCTGCTACCTCAATTAAATGTTTTCCTTTATAAGACTTGCTGTGGTTATGATATATCTTCACAGCAATAGAAAGCATAACTAAGACAATGATAGCTTTTTTTTTTGAAATTACAATATAATTACATCATTTTCCCTCCCATTTCCTTCCTCTAACCCTACCCATGCACCATCATCCTCTCTTTCAAATTAATGGTCTCCTTTTCTTTTATTATTGTTACACACACCTCTCTCTGTCTGTCTCTGTCTCTCTCTCTTTTACTCCCAAATAAATAAATACCACCTAAATAGATATTCCTATGAGAGTCAAGATAATCTCTTAGCTATAAGCCTCTTAAAATAAGACAACATAAGGAATAACATTTCTGGTATACAATGGCAGAGAGGAAACATTCTCATTCCAAGAGGGAAGAATGAGAGCACAGAAAGAATGGATGAAATTAAAACAAGACTCTAAGCCAGCTGGGTAAACATTCTGCAGCTCCCTATTCCACATCTGGGAATTTGGTGGCATCATATGGGCTCCAGTGGGCTTGGTTAGCTGTATCTTTCCCTAATGCCCACAGTACAAGAGTTATTCTTAGGCCATTCTCACTCAATGCCTACAGCTTTCCTTGGCAGGTATTCCACATTTTTGGCATCTCCAGCATCCCGGAGTATCCATTACCTAGTTTGTTTTGGAGCTCCAGAGACTCTGACACTGCTGGACATTGCCTGTTCTCATCAGCTATTTAAAATCTTGGCACTGTTCTCCACAACATTGTAACTCTTGCATTTTGCATGCCTGAGAAACAAGTACCCCTAACATCAACATTTGCTGCCAGCTTGAGATATATCTATATCTCTTTGGGACATGGCCGAGTGCTTGAATGGCTAAACCTTGGACAAAACATTTCTGTGGGCCACCTTGTTAGAAAAAGTGTGGACAGAGTGTCACTTTCTGCTTACATAGCCCTTACTCAGTAATTTACCTTTTAAATGAGAGCTTGTCAAATGAGTTTGTATCTTTGCACACCAGATCCTTCAATGGACTGAGCCTCATCATCAAGACACCTTTCCTATAGTTCTAGTGCAAAGTCTGTGATTTCTCTTTGATGCTATTATTCTCCTTAACAAGTACAGATATTATGTCTGTACCCACCTTGTCTGCAACTTTAAATGGGCTCAAATTTCTTTCTTTATCAAAGTGCACATTTTTATTACACCTTTTTGTTCAATTTTTATTGTAAAGCTTCGTAAAAGCAGTGAGTAATAACCATGCCTTAGTCTGAAAGCTAAAATTTACTCTGCCAAATAAATTACTTTATTTATTTTTAAATATGACCAACTCAAAATTTTAGAACATAGGAATAATTTGGAAAAATTCTTTGTCAGAACATCACGTTAATGACTTCTAGCTCAGTTCCTGGTAGGTCTGGTTCCTGTCTGAGCCTCAGGAGTACCACCTTTCCTCTCTGCATGTCTGTCTGCATTCTGGTCTTCTGAAATCACACTGTAGTTGCCCCTTGAGGGTCTAGTGACAGGATTATAGGGCTTCTCTAGCTCACAGCTCCAAACTCTTCCAGATTTCTCCTACAAACAAGTTTGGATGACCGATGAACCACATGCTTAGACTGAGCACAGCATCTCTAGTGCTGATTTTCTGTAAGACTTTTCTCTCAGGTGTGACAGAATTCCTAACAGAAGAAATTATGAGAGCAAAGATTTGTTTGGGCTTATAACTTCAGTCCATCGTGGCAGAGAAATCATGGTGGAATTCACAGCATCTGGAACATATACTGGAAGCTTCTCACATCTTGGTTAAGGAAGCAGTGAGTTCCAGAGGCAGATACCATTTTCAAGGTCTGTATTCAGCCACTCATTTCTGCTAGCTGGGCTACCTTCTGAAAGACAACACTTCTTCTCAAAGCAGCACCTCTAGCAGCTATGGGTCAAATGTCCCACTGCAAATGAAGGACATTTCACATTCAAATCATGATACTTGATATAATCAACCTTTTTAAAATGAAGCCCAGCAGTGGGGAAGCTGAAGATCTCAAAGACTCTTTGAAGTTCACGAGAATCAGCCCATCACAACAGACTGTAGATGAGCAAATGATGACTGGAGAAGGCAGCCAGCAAAAACATCTTCCCCTCTTCTCCAAGAGAACAACCATACCCTGAACCCAAAGAACAAATTCCTACACAGAACAGACGTTCTTAAGGTCTCCTTCCATTTTTGTCCTCTGGAAGGGTTTCATTTTGCCTTCACTGTGCCAGAATAACAACAGCACAGCTAAAAAATAAGTTTTCATGTTCATTTCCTTGTTGAATTTTACACATTTTTTTTTATTGAATCATACATTCTTTTTCAGAAGCCTAAGTGTTTTATTTGAAATGTGTGTTGATTTGTAAATTAGATTGTCTTCTGTAAAAAATCCACACTATTTATGCCAAAAAGAGATTATCATATTCTAGTGGGTACAGAGGAGGGTCGGGAGGAGGTCTGTGGGAGGAGGAGCACTGGTTGAAAGATTGGAATGAGAAACTGGAGAGATGCAGCCTGGCTGGGAGCCTGGCTAGGAGAGAAGAAGGTCGAGGTGAACTTCAGAGGCAATTTCAAGAGTTGGTGGGAGGAAGATAGTCTATAGGGAGATATTTGTGTTTCTCCTCTTGGCTATCCTATTATGATGATTAGTTTTATGTCCACTTGACACAAGATAGAGTCATCTGAAAAGAGGGAGTGTTGGTTGAGAACATGTCACCATAAGTTTGGGCTGTCGTGCATTTTCTTAATGATTCATGGAGGAGGGCCTAGCCCATTGTGAGTGGCAGACTAAGCCACCCATAATGGGCAAGCCACCCATCAATATCCCATCATTACCCATTCTTGGTCTTTGTATCAGTTCTTGCTCCCAGGTTCCTGCCCTGTTTGAGTTCCTATCCTGACTTCCTCCCATGATGAATGGTGATGTGGAAGTACAAGCCAAATGAACCCCTTTCTCTTCTCCCCAAGTGGCATTGGCTATGGTGTTTCACCATAGCAATAATAACACCATCTAGGATACCAACCAATCATTGAAACAATGGTTACCAAGGAATTTGAATTTCCTATGAATCTCATGCTGGCAAAGGAAAAAGCTGGGCCCTGGGCCCAGCCAGGCAGGAAGCCCATTTCTCTCAAAGAGACTTTGCATAGCTCTGACAGCTTTTCAGACCAGCTTGCCTTCAAGACTAAAGGAAAGATAACAAGAGGGACTACACCTTGCCTGGGATTATGTAGTCATGTATATCTCTTGTGCTCTATTTAAACTTAATGTTAGAATCCCAAAGATGGACTTGGGTTAGAGTGGGGTGTCACTGAATTTACCAATTTGTTCATTTTCCTTGTGTGGTCATACTGAACAAATATCCTTTCTCTGCTTTTTGATATTAGTTATCTCTGTTGTCAAGGATGGGTGCCTGAGTCTAGAATGGTGGGGTGCCAAGGGCCCAGGTTCTTACTGTAGCAAGTTTGGTAACATGCAGGACATATTACCATCAGTGGCCATGCCTTATTATGATGAGGAGCTTACTGTGATTCCTATGCTCTAGCTTCAAGGATGGGAATTGAAGTGAAAATAAATTGATGAAAATAACTTTTCATTGAGACCCTAAAGGACCTGAAGGCTACTCAGGCTTTCAGATGTATTAAAGGATAAAGGAGTGTGGGATTGGGTTATTGAGAGAAGAACAATCGAGATAGATTGTCATGGACCTTGAAAATGTACTTGAGTATTCAAGCTTGATTTTCTAGGCTGTGGAAGAGAAGAAAAACATGGCCAATTCACAGAGGGAGGATGGCTTTACACTTGCTAGAGTCATTTTACATGATTGTGGATACACACTGGTCATGGAATTCTAGATCAGTAAGGTTCTCATCCTGTGGAGCAGATAGAGGTGAGTCATTGCTATGGATTTGTGAAAGTTTGCCAGGAAAAGAAGGACTGGAATCTGGGGATCTAGATACCCTTGAGGGGATGGGCCATCGACCTCTGTGGTTTAGTCTGCTGTAGCTGGACAGTTTTCTCTCCGGGTCCCACCAAGCCCTGGCAGTTTGAAAGCCCACTTATAAAATAAACACACAGATGCTTATATTATTTAAACTGTTTGGCCTAATGGCTCAAGCTTCTAGCTATCTAGTTCTTATATCTTAAATTAATCCATTTCTATAAATCTATACCTTGCCACATGGCTTGTGGCTTACCAGCATCTTCACATGCTGCTTGTCATGGTGGCAGCTGGCAGTGTCTCCCTCCCCCTTCCTGTTTTCTCAATTCTCTTCTCTGTTAGTCCTGCCTATACTTCCTGCCTGGCTACTGGCCAATCAGTGTTTTATTTATTGACCAATCAGAGCAACACATTTGACATACAGACCATCCCACAGCAGTCTGCCAGTATGCTGATGTCTCTAGGGCATTCATATCCTCTTCTCATTCCATCCTACTTTGTACTATACCCATCCTGGTTCCTTTTAGCATCAGGACTTCAGTTTGCATTCTGTCCCTGATCACAATCTGAGAGGACCTGAATGTTGATACTTCTAGTCTTTTCATTCATCACATGGGGTCATTGTTGATTCTAACAGGATTAGTGAGGTTAATATTAGGCTTGAAGCCCATTAAATAACTAGGGTATTGTTTGGTCCCCAGTAAGATAATTAGAAGTTGGATCTAGATTGTGGCAGAATTGGCATGGCTTGGCTGTTCCTACTCCAGGAAGCCTTCCCTGATTCCCTCCTCCCTATTCATATAAGATCATATAAGAACCTCCTTTCCCACTGTCCTCAAAGCACAGCATTGTGCTCCTTGTTGTTCATCTATTTGAGCATTGGGGCTGACATTATACAGCAGGATGGTTGAGTTTTGAGATCATTGAGGTCTTAGCTGAAATTTTATCTCTGTCACTTCCTACCTGACCTCTTGGACAAGTCTTTCCATAACTCTGAACCTGAGTTTCCTCATCTGTATAATTGGAATGCTATCAATGGTACCAATAGGTGCCATAGGATCTTTTGAGAGAGAGAGACACACATTCATGGGTTTGGGACTCAGTTAACCGTTAGAGAATTTTCTGATGTATCTGGGACTGTTATAGATCAGTGCTTAAGTAATGAATGAATGGGCTTTTTAATAAAGAGAAGCCCATGTGACTACTTGTGTCAATTGTTTCTTGGGCCAGGTACACACTAGGTGATGCATATAAAGGTGTTGGTGGAGTGTCTCTATAGGGAATAGACTCTAAGGGGGTCTCTGTCTTGCCTTCTGTGCCCCACCCTCCTGGTGCCACCTGCTATATGTAGCTTGGTCCCTATCCTGCTGTTTCTTTTAAGTCCTCTGATGGTAGCCTTGTGTTTGCAGACACCACGAGGCAGGTGGCCTGGGGTGCACACCCACATAATTCGGTCTTGCTTTGCATGCATGTATATATTTTAGAAATGTTTCTCTTAATCATATCTTGAATTAATGCAGGCCTCGTTCATTCCCAGCTCTCATTACCCTCTTAATTAACTCGGCACAGATGGAAAAAGTCGGAATTGCTCTAGCCGAGTTGTTCTGCTAGGTTTAAAATGAGATGGCAGATGGAAGGACGAGGTGGAGCGGGGCCGGCTCAGAGGGAGGAGATGAGTTTTCAAGCTGTCACCGGAGCGTCAACAAACGCTCCATCTGTTGGTGGTGAGGCCTGGCTGAGGCTTAGTGTGAGGGGCTGATGTATACAGGACCAGTGTAGGCTAAGGCTTGAAGACCCTGACCATCACAGGTATCCTCAGAATGTGGCCCCAAACACTGGGAAGGGCACTAGAAATTCTGGGGTCCTAATGTGCCTGCATACCTCCACCCTAGACCATGATGGAAATATCTGGGCCACCCAGTGTTCTGTGGGAACTAATGTAGGGTTATATTTCCTTTCTTCTGTGAAAGTCTTAAGGAATAAATGCCATTAACCTGACATGCTGTCAGATGAATTTTAGGAAATGCATGTTGATTTGCTGTTTGAAACTTGTCACTGGCTCTGGTTCTCCATGCCATCAAGACCAGTTCTGGCTCTGCCACATCTGTCTCCATCTTGCTGTTAGTCATACTGGTCTGCTTTAGTGGCTCTGGCCCCTGATGCCTAGCTCTGGGATTCCTATGCTGGAGCTTTGGCTTCCTTTATCTTGTAAGACCACTTGTGCTTCTAAAATTTCTTCTTTCAGCTCTTACGTTTCTTCCATCGAATTGTCTTCCAAAGGATCCTTGTGAGGGAATTGATGAATGACTGCGTAGTGAAAAGCTTGTGGAAAGGTGTTAGATTTGCTCAAAGATTATAGACTCTTAGAGTTGAAAGATATCTTAAGATTCTCTTATAGTTCACTGTGTATTCTGGAGAGGGATACTTAACCATGGCTTGCATAACCCCCCAAACAAAGTGCTCACTATCTCCCAAGATGAGTTTTCAACTAGTGAAAAGGCCTAATTGTTCCCTTGTCCTCTACTGAGCAGTGACCTGACTCATTGCAATGTGTGTGGGAATAAAACATGCTACCTCTGCCATAGGTTAGTACTTTGGTGGTTTGACAATAGACTCAGAATTTCCTTTACCTTTCCACTTCTGGCAACATCATGGATCCTTGTCTGCTCTCTGACATCCTGCCAGATGATAAAGTACTGGGGTAACTTTGTCTTTCATTCTGGTAGTTTGTAAGTAAACATGTCTCAGGCATCAGCATGAGCACTCCACTCTGATATTTAATTTACCAGGTGCTTGGCATCAAATATGTGACTTAATCTTTCTAAGCTCTGCTTTCTCCCATGTGTGTACATGGGACTGAATTAGCTTCTCATTGTTATGGTTTGAATTTGAAATGTCCCCTATAGGCTCATAGTTTGAATATTTGGTTCCCAGTTGGTGGCGCTGTTTTGGGAAGCTGTGGTGCCTTTCAGAGGTGGGACTTGGTCATTAGAGGTAGATCTGTAGAGGTGTGCCTCTGAAGACTTAGCTTTGGTTCCAGAGCTTTCTTTGTCTTCCGGTCTGCTTAGCTGTGAGGAGACGTTGCCACATGTTGCCACTTCTATGGATTCTGTCATGCTTTCCTGTCATGAGGGATTGAAGCCTTCTGAAGTAATGAATAGAAACAAATTTTTCCTTCTTTAAAGTTATTTCTGACAGGTATTTCATCATAGCTATGCAAATGTAGCTAATATAGAAAATTAATTAGAACCAGGAGTGGAGTTATTGTTTTTATAAATGCAACCAAGTGTTTCTTAGACCTTTGGAACTGGTTTGGGGGTGGGTGGGATAGGACTGAAAATTCTAGAGAAGTCATAGAATGTTGTAAGTAGAGATTAATAGGTGATTCCTATAGGAGTTTGGAAGACTTTTAAAAATGCCATTGAAAATGTGGACAGTAAAGACTATACTCCTAAAGTTTCAGGTGAGAACAAGGACTTTATTGTGAATGACTTGACAGATGAGGATAAGGACTATATTTTTCTTGGAATAGAAGGTATTTATTTTATATTCTGTCCTGGAAATCTGAGTGAGACTGAACTCAACAGTAATGAACTAACTAATTTGGCAAGGGAAATTTCAACACAGCATAACTTTCAGACTTGGACAAGGTTATTGCTAGCTGCTTTTAGCCAGGTTTACACTGAGAATCCAGAATGAAAGGGGAAAAGAAAGACATGAAATACATGCAGTTTGCTCAGAAAAGGAGCTCATTTAAAGTTGCAAATAAAGTTGTTAAAGAAAAAAGATTTTTTTGTTTGTTTTTTTGAGACAGGGTTTCTCTGTGTAGTTTTGGTACCTGTCCTGGATCTCGCTCTGTAGACCAGGCTGGCCTTGAACTCACAGAGATCCACCTGCCTCTGCCTCCTAAGTGCTGGGATTAAAGGCATATGTCACCGCTACCTGGCAAGAAATAAATTTTAAGAGAACTTGAGCACTTTGCCCTGGAGTAATGGAAGAGTGTTTTGAGGGCATTTCAGGAAGTGGCCAGACCCTACCTATCAATGTCTGTAGTGGTCCAATAGCTGTGGACTCCATGGGACTGGACTAGGCCCTCTGCTTAGTCGAGACAGTAGTGTAGTTTGACCTGTTTAAAGGGCTCCCCTGACAGTGGGATCAGGATCTGTCCCTGGTGCATGTGTGGGCTTTTTGGAGCCCAGTGCCTATGCTGGGACACCTTACATAGCCTTAGTGCAGGGGGAGAGGCTTGGACCTGCCTCAACTGAATGTACCAGGCTCTGCTGACTCCCCATGGGAGGCCTTGCCTTGGAGGATGTGGGAAAGGGGGTGGGTTGTGGGGGAAGGCTGGAGGGCAGGAGGAGGAAGGAGAGGGGGATCTGTGGTTGGTATGTAAAATGAATATAAAATTTCTTAATAATAAAACAACTGAAAATGTACTTAAAAGAATTTGTTTTAAAACAATAGATGGTGTAGAACATGAAATGATGTCAGTATGTGTCCCAGATGATAGACATGAAACTACAGGATTTAGGGTCATCTCTGCCAGATTTTAGTCTTGCTTTGGTCCAATCTTGGTATCCTCTTATTCTTGTGATTTAGAATGGGAATGAATATTTACGCCATGCCATTGTATATTGGTAGTATGTAACCCTCTCTTTTATCTTGTAAGGATGCACAGTTAAGAGTTTGCCTGGAGCCTCAGAAGAGTCTTTGAACTTTGGACCTTTGATCATAGTTGAAACTTTTAAGACTTTGGAAACTCTTGAAGCTGGACTAATTATGAGTTGTCCATGTGAAATGTCCTTTACAACTTCATGTTCTGAATGTCTGGTCCCTAGCTAGTCACACTGTTTGGGGAGGCTGTGGGACTTTTAGGAGGTAAAGATAGGTCAGCAGAAAGTAGGCCTTTGAAGGTTATCCCCAACCCCTGGTCTGGTGTTCTCTCAGCTCCAGGGTCTGCTGTGCTAAGAGGAGCCTCTATTACATGTTCCTGCATCCGTGAACGCCGTGATGGAGTGAAACCCTCTGAGAATCTGAGACAAAGTAAATCTTTCCTCCCTTAAGTTCTGTCAGGTATTTGGTGACAGTGATGTGAAGGTCACGTACACAGAACTTTTTTGGCTGTGACTATGACATTTCAGATTGGTTATCTCTGATTTTCTTACTGTTGCTGCTGCACGAACTTCTTTCTTTTTTGACCCCTCATTTCCTCTCCCTGCCCCCATCCCTCCACCACTAACTCCAGATAATTGCACTGCATCCCAAAGTTTCCTTGACACTCAATTCTGAGCAGGCCACACACCCTGCTTCTGTCTTCTTGTCCTCCATCAGCTTTTGGGCTCCCGCCTTGTATGTCTCCAGTGTTGATAATCTAGTATCCTACTTTGTGTTTCCATTTTGAAGTTCTCCATTCATGTTCTCATTCCAAGACTCTGTTACCCACATTTACAAATTTCTCTCCCAGCTGCTATCAATTAAAAACTCCAACTGCTACTCTAAAACCCTGTCTGGTTGTCACTTTTTCTTTTGAAGACCATCCTTTCCATCGAGACAGTTTGTCATTTTCTCTGGACTCCTTTATGGGGATGATCATTGCATGCATCCCAGCGTGTGTGACTAGTCATTTTTTAGTGTTTCTTCTGTGGGGGTCACAAGGTGGCAGGTGCTGATTTCTCTCTGTATCGCTGGTATTGGAGACAGGGCTTGGCAGGCAAGGTTCTTACCCTTGTGACTTCTATGGCTGCACTTCTGACCCCAGCCTCTTTACTCACCTTTTTTTCATGAGGAAATGACAGGAGTTCTTAATCAGAACTTCTTAATCACACCACATTATCCTTCTAAGATGCTTTTACCTCCAGGAACCCACTGATCCACCACTCTAAATTACTGTAATTACCACAAATGATAAAATAGCAGCTTTCCCAGTTTTCTTTACCCTTGTCAATTTGCATATGCTAATGCATTAACAGTTTCCTGACCTATCTCCCCCTGCTGGCTCAAGTCAGCTTCTATAGTTGGCTCTCACTTGGCTCATGGCTGCTAGGACCACATTCCTCTTAGGACCATATCCCTACAAGGAAGAAAAAAAAATTCAGAAACTCTTATTCAACTCAAATACAAGGAAGAAATACACGTACAGTATTTCAAGTTCAATGAATCATTAAGGGAAATCTTTTTATTGCCCCAGGAAGGGTCAGGATGGTAGGAAGCAGATTGAAAAGAGAGGGAGGAGAGACCTAGTTCAAGTTGCTACCCCCAATGATCTAGATCGGGTCTACCTTCCTCTTTGAACTGTACATTCCTCCTCTATAAGCAGAAGAACAAATGCATTCCACAGCCTGTAAAGAGGAAGAAATTCAGATGTTTAAATACAAAATTACTGTAAAATGTATACAATCTAAAATTAACCTCTCACCTACATTTAACTCTACAGGGCAGTGGTGTGATATACACATTCACCGTTGTGCAACCCTCACAACCACTTGCCTCCAGAATTTTTTTAATCTTCCTAAACTGAAACTTGGTTGCTGTTAAGGAATAACTTTCCCATCCATCCACATTTGCAGCTCTTGCCAATCACCACCATCTTTCTGCTTCCATGTGTATGTGCACTACTGGCATTCTAAGGAAGTGGGAGCATACACTTCTGGCTGTCTTTGTAATTGGCTTATTTCACTTAGCATAATGCATTTAAGCTTCCTTCCTGTAGAAATGTATTAGAATGTCTTTACCTTTCTAACACCTCTTTTCTAAATAATATGTCATCATGGGTCAGAAACATACTTTGCTTATTCGTTCATTTATTGATGAAAACATGATTTGCTAGTGATATAAATTAACAAGTTATACCTTCTAAAACATACAGAGCAGTGCAATTTTAGGCGGTAGAAGCATTTAAAGTGCTGAGCCGTGATGTTTCACTTGACTTTGAATCCTGGCTGGTGACCTTGAGGTTCCAAGCTTCAGTAACTATCTGCAATGCTGTTATGAGGCCAGCCATATAAAACATGCCAAGAGGCCCTGCCTCAGGCTTGCCCACAGTAAGCATTGATTCTGTTAACCATTCATGCAGCAAATGTGTGTGTGTGTGTGTGTGTGTGTGTGTGTGTGTGTGTGTGTGTGTGTGTATGCACATGTATGTGAAGGTCAGAGGGCAATCTGAGTATTGTTTCTCAGGAGCCATCTACATTAGTTTCTGAGATATATCATTTCAACAACCTGGAACTTGCCACTAGATTATTAAGCTGGCCATTCAATAAGTCCCAGGGACCTGTTTACCTCCAGAACACTGCGATTACAAGTGTGCACAGCTTTTTAACTGAGTTGTGGGGATCAAGCTCAGGTCCTCATGCTTATGAGACAATCACGTTACCAACAGCTATTTCCCTCGATGTATTCAGCACATCTTTACCATGCACTTACTCAATTTCAGTCACTTAGCTAAATGCTGGTGATGGAAAAGTATGTGTCTTGCAGAATGCCTAAAACAAGAAGACAAGACAGATTATAATAAAGAAAATAAGAGAAAGTATTTATGTCAGATGGTGCTGTGTGCTATAGAGAGAAACAGTTGATTAAGAAGGGTTGTAAGTGCTTGGAGGGATGGTGCTCTTTGATGAAAGGTGAGCAGGGGAGGTCTCCTAAGGACACTGAATTGTGAGGGTGAAACTGGGGAGGGAATACTGGGGAGGAAGGGCAGAAAATGCAAAGTTCCAGAAATAGGAGCATGCTGGCACACTTAGACAGGATCATGTCTGGTGTAGCTGGAGATGTGTAAGGTAGAGGCTAGCTGGAGATTAGCACAGCAGGCTCAGGTAAGCTGGGATAATTAAGACAAGAGGGCATGGAAGAGCTCTCAGCAGGGAAGTGATCTAGTTTGACTCACATTTACAAAGCATCATTCTTCCTTCTGGATTGAAAATCAACTGTAATGGGGACAGGAGTGAAAAGGGGAGACCTGTGATTATAATAATCTAGGCCAGGGACTGGTGAATATATTTCTGTAAAGGATTAGACAGTAAATATTTTCAATTTTGAGTGCCATATGGACTCTGTTCAATTATTCAGTTCTGCCCTTAGAATGCAAAATGTCCACAGACAACTGTAACTGTAAGTTTTCCTCTGCCCACCCGGCTCCTGTGTCTTCTAGGTCCTACAGCCTCTCAGACCAAATGAACACACAGAGGCTTATATTAATTATGAACTATATGGTCTATTGGCTCAGGCTTCTCACCAGCTAGATCTTACATTTTAAATTAACCCATTTCTATAAATCTATACTTTGCCACGTGGCTCGTGGCTTACCGGTACTTTACATCTTGCTTCTAATGGCCGGGGCTGGAAATGTCCTCTCTCTTCTGTCTTTTTCCTCCCTTTCTATCTGTATGGATTTTCTACCTGCTTCTAAGCTGGCTTGCCATAGGCCAAACGGCTTTATTTATCAACCAATCAGAGTGACATTTTCACAGTATGCAGAAAGATATTCCCCCGTCAGACAACATGTAAACAAATGGATGTGGCTGTGTTCCAATAAAACTTTATTTACAAAACAGGTGGTGGCTGGATCTGCCCATGAGCTTTAGTTTGCTTATTTCTTCCCTAAGCAAGATGATGGCAATCAGGCTGTGAGAACCGCTGATTATCAGATAGGTTTTGGAGAAAAGTAGAATAGGACTTATTGTTGAGTGAGATACAAAAAGCCAACAGAAGTTCTGAGATTGCCATCTGTGGATGGAAGAGGGAGAATGGGGAATTTGTCTTGAGTTGTTCTTTAGTTACCTAAGGTGAGTGTCAGTAAGATGTTAGGTGTGCTAGAGATGAGATGTTTGGAATAGCTAGAGGGATCTGTAACCAGGAGATTCACTGAGGTTACACATGGAAGGAGAGTGCAAACAGAAGTTAAGATGGTGTCTGAGGGTTGAATCCCAGGAACCTAGAGAACAGAGAATAGTGGTCATTGAGATAGGAGTATCCTATTCTAGAACAAAGAGAAAAAAGTATTTTTAAGAGAGAAGGATCAGTTGTGCTTAATGTTACTGCATTGGGTTGAATAATGCTCCTCAATTTCATGTCTACTAGGAACCTGAGAATGTGACTTTATTTAGAAATGGTTTCTTTGTAGACATAATTAATTAAGATGAGGTCACATTGGATTAAGATGGGCCTTAAATTCAAAATTCATTTTCCTTATGAGAGACAGATACAGAGGGGGAGAAAAGACACTTGAAGACAGAGGCCCAGAATGATGTAGCTACAAGGCAAGGATAACATAGCCAAGAGCTACCTGGAGGTATAAAGAAAGTATATTTTTTTTGAGTCTTCAGAGGCAGACTAGCATCGCTGGCAGCTTCATTTTGAATTCCTAGCCTTTAGGACTTTTACCAACAAATTCCTTTTATCTATAGCCATTTGATTTGTGGTCATTTGTTATGGCAGCCATGAAAAGTTACATATGTTGCCTATGAATTAAAATAAGGCCAGGTTTGGGAATGATGGTGAATTTGGAAATCTTTGGTATGGAGATGTTCATAGATGATCCCAGAAGGATTTGTTTTTTGTAAAGTGTGTGTGTGTGTGTGTGTGTGTGTGTGTGTGTGTGTGTGTAAACATTTGTTGATTGGGTTCGGGTAGTATTAAGAATGGTTAGAGATCATGTATGAACAACCCTTTCATTTTAGAAGGTAAGGAAAAATGGAGAGAAGGTATGAGGAATTGGAGACATAAAAACATGTCTACAATTGATGGAAATGATATGGTAGAGAGGCGAGAATTGAAGATGTGTGTGTGTGTGTGTGTGTGTGTGTGTGTGTGTGTGTGTGTGTGTGAGAGAGAGAGAGAGAGAGAGAGAGAGAGAGAGAGAGAGCTGGTGGTATCATTGAGAGCTGGATTTGTTAACAAGACAAAGGGCTACAATGTGAGATTATCCACTGTCTCAGGAGCATGTGTATTACTATGGATGGTCATCTTGTAAGATGAGGTGCAGGATTTACAGGAGTTCTCTTCTCTTTGTTTTCGTTGTCTCTGAGAAATAGGACTCAAGGGCATCCATCAGCTAATCCCAAAGAAGGAATGAGGTAGTGAAAGTGTGAATTGAGAGAAAGAATTGTTTGGGAGACAAGGGAAGTGAGTCACTGGGGGACTATAGATACATGGCTGCCCAGTCCAAAGGGCCCACTAGAGTTTCATGTCAATGAATCTGGAGGTTGAGTCAGCAGAGATCCAGGGGTTTCCTCTCATAATATTTCATATTCAGCTGTTAGACTAGATTAAAAGCCAGTAGAGGCCCATATTAATTCAGCCAGTGGAATGAAGCAAGAAAGGAATAGGGTAGCTGAATTGGTTAACTCTCACTGTGTAACAAACCACGCTCCAGGACTCTGGTTTAAGGCAACAATCATCATTCATTTTTCTTGTGACTTCAATTTTTGGCTAGGCTTGGATGAGGCAGCTTGTCTTAGCTCAGCTATGGTAGCTTGCCTGGGGAAGTGAGGATTTATTTTTAATATGGGGTAGTGTATGATAGTGGCCCCCAAATGCATTCTGCCATTATCTTGGGAACTTCAACCCTATCTAGAAAAAGGGATGTAGATATAATCAATTAAGAATTTTGAGGGGGGGGAGGATTTCTTGGATTTATAGACCTGTGGCTATGGAAGGCCAGAAGAGGTACAAATGAGCTTATGAGAGAGAAGTAGAGCAGATTTGAGAGAAGACATAGGTCCAATACAAGCACTTGGAAGGGAGTGGAGTCATGGAATGAGATGTCAAGGAATTAGAAACAGAAGGAAGCAAAAAACAGGCTCTGCTACAGAGCCTCTGAAGGCCCACGGTCCTTTTGGCAGCTTAGTCTTAGATTTCTAGTTCTCAGAACTGTGAAGGGATATGTTGGTGCTGTTTTAAGCCACCTGCCTGTGGTAATTTGTCACAACAGCTGTAGGGAACTGTTACAGATGGTGAATGGACATGGCTGGCAAGTTGGTCCTGTCTGCCATCTGTGAGCAGGCACTGAAGGCCAAGGGATCTTTCTACATGAGCTTCTCATCACATGGTTGCTGGGTTCCGAGATCAACTCTCCCAAAAGAAGTAGGTAGAAGCCCTCTTTCCCTTTATGACTTAGCCTTGGTATCACTTATGCCAGAGTCATAGTCCAATTCATAGCAAAAGAGAGGAAACAGATGCATTTCTCAAAGGGATAGGCACCACATGAGAAGTAGATATGAGTTACACATGTGTAAGAAATTTATGTGAGATAGGGATGCTGTTGTAGCCAGCATTTAGAATGTATCACCTGCTACTGGCACAGGGAAAGGAAACGAGGACAGCGACAATGATAATGCTGGCGATGCTGGTGGTTTTGATGATAGCAACAATGACGATGATGGCAGTGGTATTGTTGATAATGATGTTGATGGTGATGCTAATGATGATGATAACAACGGTGGTGGTTATATTGATAATGTTGCTGCTGTTGAGGATAACAATGATGATTATGATGTTGATGATAACTATGATGGTGATGAGGATTGGCCATGACTTCCAGGTGGGTAAAGAGGGTAGTGAGGACACATGTGCGAGGCTAGTGAGAAGACAGCAAACTCAGTGTCCCTAGCCTCTTCCATTTTACTAATGGGAAGAATTACCGACTTTTGAACAAGCAGAGGTCAAAAGGGGAGTCTTGCAACTGAGGTTATGAGGGAGAATAGTAACTGTAAAGAGGAGATGATGAGGTACACATTAGCACAGTCTGTCCATACAATGTGGCTTTTGGAATTTCAAGGAATGATAGACTTAGTTATCATCTAGACGAGAGGACATTGTGTGGATACTGAAACCAAGTCAGATAGAAATAGTTACAATGAGTGTGAAAGTGTTCTGGCAATAGTAGCAAGGAGCAGCAGGAATGTGAGAGAGAAAGCTTTCTTGAGAAAGTTGTGGAATGTGGGGACAGGGGATCCAAGGAGAGTCAACTCTCAGAGGTAGAGGAGAGATTTAGAAGGTAGGGGATTGCAAGGCATGGGGGTGTTTGGGGGGATTGAGGAGGTGTAGGCCCAGGAAGAAAAATACCCTGAAGAGGGTAATGCTCTGGGAAACCTGAGTGGAGATGTGAAGCACAATAAAAGACATGATGGATTAGCTGTGGGATCCCAAGGGAGAAAGCTGTGGTGCATCTAAACTATGTGAGGTGTAAGGAGCAGTCAGCATAGCTGACGCTTGGTCAAGATCCTTGAGCTTGGAGACTTTTGCTTTGCTTCTGCCTATGTGTGGTTGTGTGTGGTTGTGTGTGTGTGTGTGTGTGTGTGTGTGTAGGTCAGAGGATAACTTGTGGGAGTTAGTTCTTTCCTTCTACCATATGAATCTGGTATCAAACTCAGATCATCATACTTGTTGGCAAGCACCCTTACCCAATGAACCACATTACCAGCCCCAATTCTCTCTCTTTCTCCCTCCCTCCCTCCCTCCCTCCCTCCCTCCCTTCCTCCCTCCCTCCCTCCCTCCCTCTCTCCTTCCCTCCCCATCCTGTGAATGTGTTTGTATTCCTGCAATAATCTAAATTCCTCTAATTCTTGAAGTAGTTACCTCTTCTATCTCCTCTCCCTTTGCCCATTTATTTTTAAGCAAGCTGTGCAGTGGCAGCTGGAGTTTGAAGCCCAGAACCTCCACCAGTGTTCAAAGCTTCACTCTTTTTGCTCATGTATAATCTTCAAAAGGGCTTTTTCTCCCTTGGTGATCTTCCCTGGGGTACTCCTGGCCAGCCCTACTAAAATAGAACTTGAGGGCTGGCTAAATAGGGATTTTCAGCTAACAGAGTAAGTCATTGACAGGCGAGAAAATAGAGAGAAGCTGGGAAGATCTGGGCTTCCTTGTTATCTGTGTCAATTTTGGCATTGGGGGCTTCTTAAGACATTAGCCACGTTCTATCTCTCTAGTTATTCACAGTGAAGGGAGGAGGGTGACCAGCCAGAAATGCCCTGAAAGTAGAGCCCAAGCTGACTGGTTGAGATCAAACAGCTTCAAGAGGTGTTACCTCAAATATATCTAAGGATCTGAGAAGGGGAGGAGAGCACCCATGCGGTCCTTGGGATCACAAACTCCCTTCTGAGTTCCTGACAGTTGGAGTCTTGGAGAAATCCCTCTTAGAACTGGGATTAGAAAGTATGGGTGAGCTGTGCTCTGTAACCAGAGCAGACAGGATTGTTTCTGGTCCATGATTTTTCTCTCCTCAAATTATCATAGCTGGAACAGGCACCTGGGAATAGAGATGGACACTCGGGAACCTGTCAAGCACACTGCTATGAACAGCATCATGATGGGGGGGGGGAGAGGAAGACTAATACAGAAGATGTAAAAAATAGAACCCCCAACAGAGGCTGACCTTTGGAAGTCTTTTCTTTGGTCCCAAGAGAAAACATAATTTATTGGAAGGAGACTGAGGGAGGAGGAAGATGAAGTCTTTGGGAGTAGTTCTGAGGAAAATGAGTTTATGTTCTTTGTGCCTCCAGAGAGAAGATATGAAAGTGACATGGGGTAAGGTCCTGAGTAGGCATAGCAGAGCACATTCCAGAAGGGTGGCCCTGAACACATATAGTCTAATGAACTCCTGTGTGAAGACTGTGCAATCCTACATGGGGTCAGGTGACCTATAAGGAAAGCAGAGGCTACTCGAGGCTTTCCTTTTCTGTCACCTCCACTACATAACCCTGGGCCTCTTATTGGTATCACAGTCAGAACACATCCTACTCTGCAATGCTCTCATCTTCACTGCTGGAATCCCAGGCCAAGCCATCACTGCTTTCCTGGACAGTTTCTGTAACAGCATACTAGTTTCCATTCAGCTCTTAGTACCCTTGGTCCATTTTCTTCATTTCATTGTGTACATTAGACTATGGTGCTTATTAAGAAAAGAAAATTCATGTATACAATCATATCATCTGCAGACAGTGAAAGTTTGACTTCTTCCTTTTCAGCTGATAAACACCTTTAGTAATATGTCAGGATACAAAATTAACTCAAAAAAGTCAGCATTCCTCCTATATACAAATGATAAATGGGCTGAGAAAGAAAAGGGAAAAACATCCTTTACAATAGCCACAAATAATATAAAATATCTTGGGGTAACTCTAACCAAACAAGTGAAAGTTCTATATGACATGAAATTTAAGTCTTTGAAGAAAGAAATTGAAGAAGATTTCAGAAAATGCAAAGATCACCCATGGATAGGTAGGATTAACAGTAAAAATGGCAATCTTACTAAAAGCAATTTACAGATTTAATGCAATCCCCATCAAAATCCCAACACAATTCTTCACAGACATTGGATAGACAACACTCAACTTCATAAAGAAAACCAAAAAACTCAGGATAGCTAAAACAATCCTGTACAATATAGGAACTTCTGGAGATATCACCGTCCCTGACTTCAAGCTCTCCTATAGAGCTATAGTAATAAAAACAGCTTGGTATTGGCATAAAAACAGACATGTGGATCAATGGAATCAAATCAAAGACCCTGATATAAATCTACACAACCATGAAAGCCTAATTTTTGACAAAGAAGCCAAAATTATAGGATGGAAAAAAGAAAGCACCTCAACAAATGGTGCTGGCATAACTGAAGGTCGGCATGTAGGAGAATGCAAATAAATCCATATCTATTGCCCTGCACAAAACTCAAGTCCAAGTGGATCAAAGGCCCCAACATAAATCTAGTCACACTGAATCTGATAGACGAGAAAGTGGAAAGTAGCCTTGAACTCATTGGCACAGGAAACCACTTCCTAAATATAACACTAGTAGTACAGACACTGAGATTGACAATTAATTAATGGGACCTCCTGTAACTGGAAAGCTTCTGTAAGGCAAAGGACACTGTTAATAAGACAAACAGCATCCTACAGAATGGGAAAAGATCTGTAGTAGGACAGGCCCATAGGGTTGAGGAAATTGGCTTAAACCAGTTGCCAAGGCATGCACATATGAGCCAACCAGAAGTCTGCCTGAGGGCCTAGCAACAGGTGCTGGATAGAGAAAATGTGATATATCTACACAATGGAGTATTACTCAGCTATAAAAAAACAATGACATCATGAAATTTGCAGGCAAATGGATGGAACTAGAAAAAATCATCCTGAGTGAAGTAACCCAGACCCAAGAAGACAAGCATGGTATGTACTCACTCATAAGTGGATATTAGGAGTAAAGTATAGGATAACCAACCTACAGTCCACAGCCCCAGCGAGACTAGATAACAAAGAGGGGCCAAAGAGGATTGTATGGATTTCCCTGCGATGGAAAAATAGAAGAGATCTCCTAGGTAAACTGGGGGCAGGGGTGGGAAGGTATGCATGACAGTAGTGTATCTTGGTCTGTTTGTAAGTATCCTAGCAGTGAGATCAGGACCTGTCCCTGGCACTTAGCTGGCTTTTGGCAACCTGTTCCCCATTCTGGATTATCTTGTCCAGAGTTATACATGGGGAGGAGCTCAGTCTTACTTCAACTTGATGTGCCATGCTTTGTTCAAGCCGGTGGGAACCCTGCCCCTTACTGAATGGAGACAGAGGAAGAGATGGTGGATGGGGAGGAGGTGAGGGGGGGCCAGCAGGAGAGGAGGGAGAAGACACTGTGGTCGGTATATAAAATAAAGGAAAAACATGTTAATAAAAAAAGAAAAGAGAAGAAAACTCCCTAGCTCATTGCTCTTGGAATAAAATCCAAGTTGCTGTCCCCAAATCAGCATGTGTTATTTGCTTCTGCTCACCACTGGCCTCATCTGAACCCTATCTGCTCAGTGAGTAAGGGTCACATCTTCCTTTTCTGAGAACAAATTGCTAAAGTCAGAGCTAAAAGTCCCTCTGCCCCCTCCATCTTGGATGCTCTGGTTGTGTCAGGCTCCCTGCTACTTCTCAGGACCTGTGGCATTTTACCTTTTTACTGAGACTTCATGGTGTCCCAGTGGGATTAGCAGCTGTTCCCCACTTCCACGTTCCTCAACGCCTTTCCAGGTTATATTCCCCCTGTCACTGCCTCCTGTGACTGGGAATAACCCCGCTGTTGTGTCAGTGTGTGTGCTGTTTTACACAATGAACATGATGTGGCATTGGGGGCTTTCCCCTAGAAGTGCTGGATCAGAGTGTTAATAAATGAGTGAGGAAATGCTTCAGATACTCTGAGAGTGGACTTCTTGATCTGCTACCTCCACGCTAAGGAACATAGAAGGGTATTTTCTACTGGGCCCTTGGGTGTAGAGTGACTTATGATGCAGACACTATGAGTATATGATACTTCAGCTCCTTCCTTGTGTACAGTATCTTGTACACAGTAGGTACTTCCTGGTTTTCTAGTCACTGATTCCACCTGAGGCAGTAGGATCAGGGTAGGCTACCCTCTGCTGGAAGGATCAGCATGGCTTCAATATGCCTCACTGGTCTCCAGCTTAAATCTCACCCCTATCTCCCCCTGACTTACTGAGTCCAGATTCACACCACATTTTTTTCACCACTCTGCTATGGCACTCTCATTCCTTACAATGTCTATATCACAAACAGTAGTTACTGCCCCCCCCCAGTCACCAGTTTCATGTACTCATATTCAATCCCAGTATAAAAATAATAAATGGAAAATTTTTCTGGTAAACAAGTCATAGATGGAAAATGACAATTTGTTACAATGTAAAGCTGTAATTATTCTATTTCATTATTATTTATTGCTGTATGATCTTTCTGTGCCTAATTTACTGATGAAATTTCATCACATGTATGTATGAATAAGGAAGAACAAAGTATGTATATAAAGGATTTGTTACTTCCCTTCGGTTGAAACACTCATCTTGGGATGCCTTGGATATATGGAAATGCTTGGAATATCTCCTCATAGACATTCAAAGCTCTTTAACACCGTGGTTTAATCTGTCTGTTCACTTTGGTTTCTCTTGACTTTAAGCTTCTTTTGTCTGCTCAGGCTGATGTACAATTTACATCCTACAGTCTACCTTACACCACATATTTCACTGTACAGTGAACTGGCCATCAGTATGCAAGCAATGGATGTGCAGGCTGCAGAACTCCCCATTTATATATATTCTGTAGAGGGAATAGAAATACCCACAGCCATTTTACTAGAGATGCTCCCACCAGGTGTAAGTTGAGTCAACAATTTCTTCTCTTTTTTGATCCAACTTTTCTTGTAATTTGAACTTTATGGGCAGGAAAGAAAAGAAGGATACATGGAGCCTAGGAGGAGAACACCTTGTCTAGCTCACAAAGAGGGTCAGCAGTAGAGCTGACACTAGAACCCAAGTCACTGTGGATTTTGGCTGCAGGGAGTTGGCAGCAGAGCACAGCTTGCATGGTCCTGGGAAAGAAGCCCGAAGCCCAGTCTGGTTTTGCTGTGCTTCCGGGCACAATGTAAATGGCAGCAGCTGGTGGCCATTAGGGGCGTGTGAGCCTCTGTTGCTCACACTCTGTCTACAAATATTATCCTTGGAGGCAGCCTCAGTGGGAGTGTGCACCCAGGGACTATCCATGCTGCAGCATGCTTGCCCTTCAGCTTCTTCTGAGGCCTCCTGACTTGGACAATTTGAACTGTGCCTTCAGTCATGGCCATGATTGGTGGGCAGTAAGAGGACACAGCTGAGACCTTTGTCTGGCCCCTAGGTTCAGTCAGGCTGCTACAGTCCTGAGTGGCTCTGTGATGCCCCTGCATAGCACTTCAGGTATTTATGAGGAAGTGTATTTGATTGTCCCAGGGTTTGGGGAAGCAATTAGTAATTAGCTGGTGGGTGGCAGAGATACCCAGCATTTTGTCTTGTGTTAGAACATTATACACTACAAAGCATCATTTGTGTCCTATTGAGACTCACATGGGCATGAATGTAAGGGCAACATTTGTTTTTGGTTATACATGCCTAGAATCAATGCCTCCATGTACCCTTGTGTGAATGCTCAAAGTATCCTATACATGGATAAAATACACAGAACTTCCCAGACATGCAGCTGTGTTCATCAATGAATTGGCGAATGCACTAAAATTTTGATTAAAATGTACTAAAAGTTGTTCCCCATCTCAGAAAATTGCTGGAGATGATAAAACCAAACCAAAACAAAACAGAAAAAAAAACCCATGATAGAACTAAGGATACCAATGCAATCCCCCAGGTGTGTTGTGTCTCATAGTTATAAATGTAGGGAAGCACTTAGCTCTTATTTCTAAATGTCGAATATAGAGGAAAAACAGTGTTCAGTTAACTATTGTCTTATGTCTCCTAAATAACAGCATATTCACTGCAAAGGGGAACAAACATCCCTTTACTTCTCATTTCTTCTCTGTGGTCACCTTTGAGCATTTATTTAGCCAAATGCATGTGATTTTGTTGTAAGTTACCTCCTTTATCTTTATAGTACATTATATTGATTTTCAAAAAAATATGTAGGTAGGTTATACTATCTATGGATTTTATTTCAACACATTAAAGAGGCTGTTACAAAATAATTGCTATGGAAAGATCTGGGACTGGAAGGATAATAGAGTCTGTTGCCTCTCTTCCGAAGCACACCTCTGGCTTGTCAATACCATTTACATCCACCTCTGAATGGAAGTTCTTGTGGTTCTTTTTCTTCTTGAAGCCTGCCTGATATCCAGTCATGTGATATCATTCATTTATTCATTCATTTAAGCATGTATGAAGACCCAGCGTATGTCAGGCATATTATTAGACACTTTGTGCCTATAGCTCATTTATCCTCTTGCAGAGGTTGGTCCAGGTCTCAGTGAACCTCCAGACAAGTGGAGGAGACAGTCAAGCAGATGAGTACTTATTTATAGGCTATTGTGGCCAAACTACAGGGCCCAGGGGAAGAAAGTTCCACCTTGTCATGGAGGAAGAGGGGACTATTTTTGATACAGCCTCCACTGCACCAAGTCTGAGCTTGAACTTGGCAGTTGAGTAGGGGGCAGATAGACAGAAGAAGGAAAGTGTCCAGTTGGTAAACTTCTTGTCTTGCAAGCATGAAGTCCTGAGTTTGATCACCAAAATACATGCTAAAAAAAAGCCAGGGGTGGTGGCATACACTTTTAATCCCAATTCTGGCTTATAGATGGACCCCTGGAGCTTTCTGTTCAGCTAGCCTAGCCTACTTGGCAAGGTCTGGACCAGCAAGAGAATCCGTCTCAAAAACCAAAGCAGATAGCTCTTGCAAAATGATACCTAGGATAACTCTCTAGCCTCATGTGCAACTACACTTGTATACACACATACACTGACCACACATATGACACATACACATTAAAAAGAAGAATCAGTTGCAAGGGATGAGGGATAAAGTATTCTGGTTCAAAGATACAAAAGTAGGGATTAGCATGGCAGTCCTGAAATGTGGTGTCCTATCCACTATGGGTGCAGCCCAGAATATGACAGGGATGGTGAAAAAGGAGGCTTTGGGCTAGGAGGAGGCAGTCTTGGGTTGGTGGCCCATGAGATCCCAAAGTGAAGCCCTGAATCTAATCTGTCCCAAAGCCAATAAGGAGCCAAGGATGGTAGATATAGTGAGTTGGTATAGTTAGTGTTGTGCCATGCAGAGGACACTAATATTGCAACCTGGAGAATAACTCATGGGGATTAAAGATAGTAGACCAAAGTCTTTTAGTACAATTAAATAATACAATATTTTTTTTTCTATTGGATTCTCTGTGAAGTTGGCCGTCAATTTAACAAGTCAAGTCTGGTCACATGTTAATTCCTATTAATCCAGTATGAGATAGAATTATGAAATTAACTGTCTCTGGGCCACACCCACCATGGCCTTCTGCAACCCCCAACACTAGATACCCAATCACTTACTTATTGACAGTGGTACCAACTACCACTTCCTCCTCAAAAGCAGCAAATATGTCATTTGGTTCCAGGGTGGACTTAACCATGGATAATTTATTATTATTCTGATACATCTTCTAATTGGCTGAATATTAATTGACTTGGACTCCATGCAGAAGATCCCTCATTATGAAAATGCTTATTAGTGCTCACACCCAGCACCACCATCAGTTCTGCTGCTGTGGGGAACATTACTGTCCTGTGGAAGGTTCTTCCCAGTGACCGAACCCTGCCTTTGAAGGCCCACTGGTGACAAAGAAGATGAAGAATCTACAGGTGTGTAGTTACCCTAGTTTGACTTTCTACTGCTATGGTGAAAATGAAATACTGTGACCAAAAACAACTTGAGAAGGAAAGTGTTTTTTTTTTTCTTATATTTTCTTACATTCCCTAATTGTAGTTCATTGTGAAGGAATTCAAGGCCAGAATTCAAGGAAGGAACTAAAGAAGAACACTGCTTACTGGCTTGCTACCCATGGCTTCCTCAGCTTGCTTCTTCTCTAACTCAGGAGCACATGCTTAGTGACGGCATCCTGCAAGCTTCCACCCTCTCACATCAAACAATTCATTAAGGGAATGCATCTTCTTTATTAAGCATGCTTCTTCCCAGATGACCTAAATTTGTGTCAAGTTGACACAAACCTAACCAGCACAGTAGGTGACCAGAGATACTGGGGAAAGAAGATGACAAGAAATACTGTTGTCATGGAGACAGGAGAGGAAGAGGATGAGGCAGGAGCCAGCTGTCTGTATGAGCTTTTTTTTTTCTCTCATCCACCTACTCAGTATCAATATAGAAGCTGCCATACATCACAGAGATCAAGAAAGAGGCATCTCATGTCTTCTGGAATACAGAGTTTATTGAGGGACATAGATGACCAATTAGCTTTATAGATGCTTGTTTAATTAAAGTTATGACAAATGTCATGGAACACGAGCTCAGGGCGATGTGAGGAGTGACTGATTTGGGGAGTGGTTTCTTGTTGGAAATGATGTTTGGAGGACAAACAAGAGGGAGTGAGATAGTGTAAGGAATGTAACTGAACAGAAGGATTGGTGACTGCAGTGGTTCAGAGTCAAATCACATGAGGAAGGACAGCTATAGGGACACAAGGCTGATGAACAGGTGTGAAGCTGGGGCTTAGTCTGCCCCATCTCTAGCCTTCATTGTGGGCTGTGTTGGAAGGTGAAAGGCAAAGCACTGGGTCTTCTCAAATGCTTCACAACCGTTATAATGACCACAAAGGTCAGATAGACTCTGGGATGGCAGGTGAGTTGTGCATTGTATGTTAATGCTGACTGCTAGTTAGTGTCCTGCTGAGTGGTCTCATCCAAGGTTAGTGAGGGATCATGGTATAATTGCTTAGTGATGGCTGCCATGGGAAAGGAGAAGCCTGCAAAGCCATTACTTACTGCCCCAGGTACTAGTCCAGCTAACAAATTACTGCCAAGACTAGGGGAGTGAATGAGCCATGCTAGTATACCAATAGACTTTATGGGTCAGGTTCTTGGATGGGCATAGCAACAGTGAGATTATGGTTCTGCTTCCAGTATCTGAAACATCAAATTCGGTTTGTGCCTTGATGACCAGGGAATAAAGTCCTCTGGACAATTCATGCATCAGCACTAGACAGGGATCACTCCTGCTAAAGCTGAGCCTGGCAGGAGAGTTGAAGAAAGTACCTAGCCTCGTCTTTCCATGTCTTCAGCATCTTTCCTGCATGGTAGTGAGTGCTGGGCAGAAGTGCATGGGGCAAAGGTTTCAGATGAGTGAGCACTCCAGAGGAACCACCCAAAGCCTTAGGAATTAATGCTTCCACTGTACTACACTGGTTTTAAAATGTGAAACCTCAGGAGAAAAAAATAGACTTCATCTCTTAACAGGAAGGTAGAAGGACAGTTGAAGACTTTGTAGACATGCTTTAAAACTGCTCACATGAGGCCAATTTTAATGTGTAATAAGGTGGCATGATGATTAGCTCTCAGATTTCAGAAATCTCCATCTGATGTTTGTTCACACACTCATAGGTCTTTTGGGTCTGTTTGTCTCAGTGGTTGATTCTAAGCTTCTGATCAAGTTCAGGTAGGTCTGCTCCATACACATTAATTGCATGGCCAAGAAAATGGAAGGGTCATGCCCTCGTATGGCCGAGCAAAAGCTCAAGCCAATCATGTAGGCACATTCACTAACCTGCCAATGGGCCCAGCAAGTCACACTGCAAGGCCAATATCCATGGGATGGATGCTGTACTCCATTTACATTACTGGAATACAGTGTGGAGCTACATGTGAAGGATGCGACTCTCATTTTATGACAGGAATGTGGTCAAGACTCAGTCTCCTGAAATTTTTCAAAATAAGTTGAATGTGGCTTAGATATTTGTGTTAACGTCTAAATGCTGAGAATCAGTGTGTAGGAGAATATTCTCCTTTAAATTTTAACATAATTTTTTTTGGAATTTTATATCATGCACCCTATCCCACTCATTTCCCAGTCCCTCCATTTCTGCCCTTCACCCTTGTATTGTCTCCTCCAAAGGAAAACTAAAAAATAAGTAACAAAACTAGGATAAAAATAAAAATACAAATGTCCTGTGTGGCTGCTGAGACCACTCCACCACCCCTAACCCCCCACCCCTGCTCATGTGAGGGGCAGAACTAGTTATCCCACACCCATAGTGAGGGGTGGGGCCAGCTTTCCTGTGCTGGGGGTTATTGGGGTCCATTATCTCAGGGCCAGAGAGGGGCAGGGTTAGTTCAGCACAGCTCTCATACTTCAAAACATGGATCAACACTTGGTTCAACACTTGGTTTGCATGGGCCCCTATGGTAACATGGGCAACAGGCATCAACACAGACCTCAACTGGGGCAGAATCACAGACCTAGACATAGCCAGCAGCAGCAGTTTGGGTCTGGGGATGTTACCATGGTCCTGGGTAGCAACACAGGCCTCTTAGTATAGCATGGGCCCAGAAGTAGCGTGGTCATGGACTCCAGCATGATCCCAGGTAGTGGCTCAGACTCTGGACAGTCAGACAGCCTTTTATGGTATCAGGAGCCATGGACCTCAACACAAGACCTTGGCTATGATAGGGCCACAGATCCAGACTTGGCCTATGGACACAACTTGGGCCCAGACACCAACATGGCCCTGGGTGGCAGTTCAGGCCATTCATATCTGTATGTCCCTAGTGGCAACATGACCCTTGGGCAGCATCATGACCTCAGGTGTCATCCCATGCCCCAGGCGTATGCATAACCTTCGATGGTACCAGGAGACACAAGGCATCAACACAGCCCCTGGCTGTGGTAGAGCCATGGACCCAGATACCGCCCTTGGCTGTAGCTCAAGCCTGGATGTCACCATGACCCCAGGTGGCAGCTCAGGCCACTCAGATCGGGATGGCCCCTGCAGTGGCATGGCACTAAGACACCAATGTGACAGACACCATGTGGCATCCCAGACCCTGGGCATCCTCATGGCCTTTGGTGGTAACAGAAGCCATGGACATGGACACAGACTGTGGCTGTGGCAGGGCCATGGACCCAGACATGGCCAGCAGCTGCAGCCCAAGACAAGACATCACCATGGCCCTGGGTGGCAAGCAGGCCTCCCACATCAGCCTGTTCCTTACCACCTTCACTTTTTCAGATTTGCCTCACTCCACAGGATATGAAATATTCTGCTTTTCTCATAGCCCACCACAGTTTCTTCTCCCCACCTAGGGCAATCAACCTTGGGTGGGCATGCATGTATCCATCTCCACCTGCCTGATCCTAATGTGAGAATATTCTTGACTTTCATCTTTTAAGTCAATCACAGCCATTTTGCATACATCCACCAAGTGGCTTAACTACCTTTCTGTATGGCTTGCCTTTCTTACTCTGCCTGCTTTTTTTTAACCTTTCTAGAGCTTTATTGAGAGAGAAAGGGAGAGAGAGAGAGAGAGAGAGAGAGAGAGAGAGAGAGAGAGAGAGAGAGAGAAAGACCGTGTGGAGGAGAGAGAATAC
Organism: Peromyscus maniculatus bairdii; assembly: GCF_049852395.1. NCBI lineage: Eukaryota > Metazoa > Chordata > Mammalia > Rodentia > Cricetidae > Peromyscus > Peromyscus maniculatus. The sequence goes on along the minus strand of NC_134853.1, from coordinate 91,824,631 downwards.
GGAAGGAGAGGCGATACGGAAAGAGTGCCTGCTTTAATTTAGGGAATGGGTCATTATCTTTTACCCACCCTAGTAAACTTGGCTTTATTCATTCAATAAACACATGTACAATGTATTCATGGATGGTTTACCATGTTTCAGGAACTGTCCAGTGGGAACTGGAAAGGAAGCTTTTCTGGGTTCCCTTATTGATATCCTGGTCTAGTTGGGGTGGGACAGGGTGTACACTGATGTCTAACAAGTAGGGAATTTACTTATTTTGCTAAGCACTAGATAGAATATTGGGAGGCATAGAATGGCTATGAGAGTGTTGAGGATATCTCACTTATATAGGGTGGTCAGACAAGGTTTCATCAAGAAGGTGCCAAGAGCCAGGAATGAGCCTCAATTAAGAGTGCATTGTGCACTGGGGAGGGGATCGGGCAGAGGAAACACAAGGTACTGCTTGGAAACAGGAAAGAACCACTGTGATCAAGGTATCACAAGACTCCTGTCTAAGAGGGTCACAAGGAAGGTGAGGGCAAACTGAGATAGCAAGCGGATAATCCTGAGCCCACAGTTACTAGACTCCTCCCTTGCCTCTCATCCTTCACATGAAACCAGGTTGGACTATGTGACAGCCACTCCTGAAATTGCAGGGCTCATATTTCTCTCAGGATTGTTCTCAAATGTTGTGAGAATTTGACCATTCAGTCTAATGACCAATAGAATGGAGCGCGTTGGCTCAATAGGCCCGATTTCCTCCTAGGATAGGTGGTGCTTTAAGAATTGAGGGGGAGCCAGGTGCCTGCGGTGTGGCACTTTGTGCAGCCTTGGTGCGGCGGGGAGAGGCTTGGACCTGCCTTGGCTCGGTGCCGAGCTCTGCTGACTCCCCATGGGAGACCTTGATTTGGAGGATGTGGAGATGGGGGGTGGCTGGGGAGGGAGGGCTGGGGAGTGGGAGGAGGGAGGAGATGGGATCTGTGGGTGGCATGTAGGGTGAGTAGAAAATTTCTTAATAAAAAAAATGGAAGAAAAAAAGAATCAAGGGGGAAAGGGCCTCACAGCTGCTTGGATGGTGGAAGGCTTCTAGACACCATGGCTCGGTGACCTGGTCTGGACCTTTCCCCATTCCTCCCTGGTGGACAAAGAGTCAGCGGCACCACTGCATTCTGTATTTGTGAGTGTGTTATATCAATTTCTTCTGTGGACTGCCACTTTATCTGGTGCCCAACGTGGGGCTCGAACCCACGACTCTGACATTTAGAGTATCATCCGTAGACTGCCACTTTAAACTACCTATGCAAATCTTGGTTATTGGACCTGAAAGGGCCCCATTTCCTTCTCCTATTTTTTATCCCCTGCTCCAGTAGCCCCTGAGACCAACTTGCCAACAGACTGCCTTTATTCAGTGCCTAGAAGAGACCAGCCATGACTGGTTTTCTTGATTCAATGTTACACAGTCAGTCAGAACATCTGCTGTAGCCCTCTCATCTATGGTGACCAGGCATATTAAAATCTACAATATGTATTGATTTGTTTATATTTCCATAGGTCCCCTTTCTATTAACCCAGCAAGTATTAATTTGATAACTACTATGCCTTGGGAGGTAGACCCAGATAAAGTCAAGAGACTGACCTTATACAGGGGAAGAATTGGGACTCAAGGAAAAGGCTCTTGGTAATAGTGGTCAGGAGAATATTTCCCATGGTCAGACTTCCTCTGGATGTGGTTAGCTCCCCAGCTTTGGAATGTTGAAGCCTCACTGGACCTTTGCCTTGATGTAGGTAAGTAAGCCAGTGACTGCAACAGCAAAGTTTTAGCTTTCCAAAACCAGACTTTCTCAGTAGACTCTTTGCAGGTGCTTCTGGGGTGTAGATCATCCTCACATCTCCGAATTAGAGACTATGTTGAAGCAACTAAGGAGCTTGCATTCAGCGTGTTTCTCTAGCAACTCCCCGCAAATCCTGAGGCTTGAGACCTCTGTGACATCAGAAGAGAGTGTAAGATGGGGACAAGCTTCCTGCATAACATGTGGGAACCGAACGTCACATTTTTGGCTCTTCTAACAACTCCCTTGCTGGATGACCTTGGGCATGTCCTTTCTCCATTCTAGGCCTGAGTTTCCCCACATGTAAAACAGAGGTTTTATTTGCCACCTCAGGATTTTGTGAAAGCATACAGTCCTTTAATAAAAATAAAACAATCTAAGCTTTACATATAAGGTTCCCCTTTTTTCATAATTCTTTGAAAATAGAAAACAGCTCAGATTTCATGTAATTATTATTTTACTTAATAATTTTAATTCCATGCATGGTGTTAGGTTTTATCACGGCATTTTCAAAAGTAAATTTGTTTTTGTTAGATGTTTTCCCTGTATGCGTTTATTTTTGTTTGTATTTTATGATGGTAAGAACACCTTCTGTGAGATTGCATCAGCGTCGCACAGGGGAGTGTGGTTAGCCACTGGCAGAGCTGTGGAGCAAATCACTAAGACATAGTCAAGGTGACTATCTGGAAACTTGGTGCTTGGATATTGGTGACTCTTGCTCTCTCCCAACCCAGCCCTGGGACCCATCATGCCACTCTCTGCTTCTATGAGTTCTACTATTTAAGAAACATCATCTAAGTGGACTCTTGCAGTGTCTGCTCTTCCATGACCAGCTTATTTCCCTTTGTGCAATGTCCTCTGGCTTCACCCAGGAGTGCATTCTCTCTCTCTCATACACACACACACACACACACACACACACACACACACACGCACACACACACGCACACACACACACACACACACACAACATATATAATACATCATATATATATGATGTGTGTGTGTGTGTGTGTGTGTGTGTGTGTGTGTATTTGGTGTCCATCCACCTGAATGACAGACCGTTTAAGCTGCTTTCACATCTTGACAGTTGTGAGTAGTACAGCAGTAAACGTGGCACTGCTAACATGAGTCTGAGTCCTGCTTTCAGTTCTTTTGAGGGCCCCGCATCCTGTCCCCACATCCCACCAGCATTCCCAGCAACACTGCACAGTGCTTCCAATTCCTCTGAACATGCTCTAACATTTACTGCCTTTCAGTGTTTTGATAATATCTACCCTAAGAGTTACAGAGTAGTGTGGCACCAACAGCTCTCTGCCTTTTAAAGTAGCCTTGGGTGATATTTGTGTTCTAAAGACTAGTGGCAGGCATAAGAGGCAAAGGCATGAGGTTTGTTGTAAGTTCAGGGCTAGCCTGGACTACACAGAAAATTTTGGGTTTGTAAGGGGTAAATAGTGAGACTGTCTCAAAATCATGACTTCCAACACAACCCCCAAATCAAAACAAAAACATTGAAGTTCTAAAACATTTAAAAAGCATATTTTAAAGAAAGAAAGAAAAAGAATAGACGAATTTTAGAGATAAACTCAAAACCCTACCGTAGGTGACACTTTAGAAATAACTCTTGCTCGGCCCTCGGTTTCCTGTGGGTTCCCGGAAACAAGAGTGACTCTGGTATGTCTTCAGGGATCTCTCCAGGAGGCAACTACCTCCCAACATGGAGGAATGCTGGGTCTTTGGAAAGTGGAGCAATGCGAGGGTGTGGCTTTCTGAAAACAGATGGCTCCTAAGCAGATGTGTGAAGAGAGGTATTGGCTCAGTGCAACTCCTGGGCACAGTGCCTTTGAGAGAGGAGGGGCAGGGCTGGGCAGAGGGAGGACTCGGCTACCCTGCCTTTACAGCAGAGACCTTCTGAAGCTTGTCAAGGCAAGGAGAGAGCCAGGTTACAGAAGCTTTTCTTGGGGAAAGAATGAGCACTGGTCCAGTCCAGCAGCTTGCTGCAAGAAGAGAAGCTCCTGAGGGAGAGGCTTTGAGGACCTCTAGCAGCCAGTTCTCTCAGAGGAGGCAACAGAATTCTCTGCTGTCAGCAGGAGTCCCTGGACAGCATCCATGGAAGCTCTGAGTATGATCTCACCAATCTTTGGCTGATTGGTCATTCATTAGAGCGGGTTCATAAAGGCAAGAACCAGGTTTGGCTTCACCTTCAGATCAGTTTATCTCCACGAATTCTGGAATGGGAATGTTTAATTTTACTTTTCCATGAATAAGTGAGAGAATATGAAGGTGAAATTTACTCAAAATAAAGAATTGTTCCAAAGGATATAGTTGCCTTGAGAAAGGCAAGGAAATCCAAATATTTTGGTTCTGTATTCCAAACTTTATGCTGGACCATAAACAGTGAGGACTTCCTGAGTGAGTAAAACTAAGTCACCCAGAAAAGTGACTTATTGTAAGACAGGACCTTCAAAAACAGAGCATATCAAGATCAAGGTGTGTGGTTTAAATGAAATATTCCCTATAGGTTCCCATGCTGCTTGGGAAAGTTGTGGACCCTATGAGGTGGAGCCTAGTTGGAAGAGTGGATCACTGAGACTGGGCCTTGAGGCTTCATAGTTCAGCCTCACTTCCTGCTCATATTCTGTTTCCTGAGTGTGGGTACAATGTGACCAGCCAGCCCCATCTTGCCCTGTGCTGCCAAGCCTTCCTCCATGAGGGACTGTATCCCTCCAGATAATGTAAGTGAAACATAATTCCTTTCCCCCGTTAAATTGCATTTGTCAAGGTATTTTATCACAGCAACTAGAAAGTAACTGGAAACAAATGGAGTGTGAATAGGGCAGAATGTCATCTTGGTGGACGGACAATGAGAAATGCTTTGAAGGATGAGTGGGAGTTAGCCAGTGTCTTAGGTAGGGTTACTGTTTGCATGATAAAGCTCCATGACCAAAGCAACTTGGGGAGAAAAGGGTTTATTTTGCTTTATGCGTCCACATCATCATCACAGGAAGTCAGGACAGGAACTCTAGCAGGGCAGGGACCTGGAGGAAGGAGCTGATGCAGAGGCCATGGAGGGTGCTGCTTATTGGCTTGCTCAACATGGCTTGCTCGGCCTGCTTTCTTATAGAATACAGGACCACCAGCCCAGGGATGACAGCACCCGCCTCGGTCTGGGCCCTCCCCCACCAATTAGTAAGAAAGAAAATGCCCTACAGGCTTGCCTACAGCCTAATATTATAGAGGCAGTTTCTTAATTGAGGTCTCCTTCTTTCAGATGACTTTAGCTTGTGTCAAGTTGATATAAATCTCTCAGGCACAAACACACCACACACACACACACACACACACACACACACACACACACACACACATACACATACACCCCTATTGTGGCACTTTTTCAGTTTAGGCCAAGACCAACCAACGAGTGTGTGTGTGTGTGTGTGTGTGTGTGTGTGTGTGTGTGTGTGTGTGTGTGTGTGTGCATGCCTGTGTGAGTTTACATGCATCACATTCATAAAGGTGCCCATGGAGACCAGTGGGTGTTGGATACCCTGGAACTGGAGTTACAGGCAGTTTGTGAGCTGTCTGATGTGCATGCTGGGAAAGGAGCTTGGGTCTTCTTCAAGAACAAAAAGTGCTTTAACCGAACCATCTCTCCAGCTGCAAGAGAAATGTTTTATACTTTGATTGCGACTTACACAGACTTAGTGGAAGCAGAAAACTTTTGAGTGGCTTTGGGAACGGGATGATCCGATCTCTGCCAACCTCAGCGGCATCCACTGGAGTAATCATGGGGACCAAGGGAGAGGACTGTGTCTTCTGTGGGATTGGCTTAGTTTAGCACAGCTGTCCCCCCTGCCCTGTCACATGGCTTTTCTTCAATAGACTCTACACTGAAATCACTGAGGACACAGATTAAAATTTCATGGTGATTAAAGAGCTTCTTCCCTCTACCCATGCCTTTCCCAGGGGTTTAACCTCTAATTAGCCAAACGTTCATTTTCTGGGGAGTTCCAGCATTTGCGATGTAATGTGTTAGTCCAAAAAAGAAACCAGCATCGTATTTTAAAAGTCACAGTGGCAGTTGTTTTGGGTGAATTACCATTTATACATTTCCATCTGTGAGTATTTTTCTGGAGTACCACCTGCTTTCCACACTTTGGTAGTAGAGAGTCCAACAGATCTTATCTCAGAATACATGTATTTTATCTATAGTAGTTTCAGCAACTTTTTTATCTCACAAAATAATCTCCCTCTAAATACAAATCAGCATTTAGAGCTGCAAATAGACATGTATGCTTTAAATTTTTTCCCCAAAATCTCTTGCCTTGGAAAGTCAATCTAAGGAAAGAAACTCACAGTGACAATGACGATGACAGGAAACCTGAAATAGCAGGCCTGTCTTGTAATAAGAGAGCATCTATGAGCCATGGAGGGGGCAGAAGAAAAGGCTGAGTGTCACTGGGAGTCAGGGCGCAGAGAAACCCTGTCTCTGAATCCAGGGACCTGAGTTCAGACTTCCTGTGGGTTTTTGCTCCCATGTGGCACTCATTAGGTTACTTAATTTCCCTGACGTTTGTTTCTTCATCTGTCAGCCAGGGATAACACTCTCTGAAGAGCTGAAGCTTGATTCTCCCCAAGAGAGATGCCTTCTGGGCGTGTCTCCATCTAGTGCAGGCTTCTCATGCTGCAGGCATCCTGGGGGAACACACCTACCCAGTCACTCTCAGCAAGTAGCCTCCATTGGATAAGGGCAAAGACCTCTGGGATTGAATTCTTTAGGAATATGCAGAGAGCATCCAGAGCCCGAGAATAGATGATGAGCACCTTGGCAATTAATTGAAAGCACAGTTTTCAAATGACAATAAACATACTAATATAATAATAATAATAATAATAATAAATTCCAGTTTCATTTTGGAATTTGGAATTCAAAAGGTATTTTGCTGGGAGCTACGGGCACTGCCTGCCTGTTTCCTGGAGGAATGACTTTATCCTCCTTTGGCTTTAAGGGACTGTGGCTTAAGGGAAAGAACTGATTGGAAGGTCATCCTCACCTTTACAGGGAAGAATAGAAGCTATGTAAAGCTGTCCAAGAGAATGACTGAAACGGGATGGCTTGTTTTGACCTGTGCATACAAGCAAATGTGCAAATACCATGGGGAAGATGGTTGCTAAGCAAAACATGCCAGGCATCCACTGGGTAGGAGCATAGGGATCGTGGAGGCTTCACTGTATTGGCTGGGTGATTGTATCATGTATCCCCCAGACTGAGACCTTTGAGACTGCAGGAGTGCCATTGATAATTTCCCTGGGAGGGCAGGACGGAACAGGAGGGCTGCCAGTGCTCAAAGCGATCTATTCATAATTTCCCATCCCTTGATTCCAAGAGCCCCTGACATAGAAGACACATCATGGATTTACTGACAGCCTTGAAACAAAAGAAAAATTATATGCATCCATTTTAGCATACATGATGATTTCAGAGATGGTCACCAGATGTGGATTAGAATTGAAAAAAATTAGGTTTTTGCATTTTGAGAAACTAGCATGTTAGAGCTCTGAGGGGTGAGATAGGAAGGAAGCCTCTTCAGCCCTGTCACCCACACTCTTATGGGACAGTGGCTCTCTTGCTCTGGGCAGCACATGAGGGAGTACTGCTTGTGGTGACTGGTCTAGATTCTGTCCCCAAGCCCATCCCAAAGGCTGTCCTGATTCTGCCCCTCTCACTGACCATTTATACAGGCTGATCACAGCCACCAACGTTGTTAAGGAGACTCATTGCTTCCTTCTTTCTTTCCTATGATGCCCCATTGCCAGGTACTGGTCCCAGGTATGTGCAGAAGTGGCCTTTCCATTTCTTTCAAGAGGTGGGAGTTTGGTGAGAGACAGCCAAGCAAACAGAAAAAAAAAATCACAATGGAAAATAGAGTGAAGGAGGATCCAACCAAGGACTCCCTAGGGGGACGATGCAGAGCAAGAGAGACCTGGATGAGGGGAGTATCTTCTCCAACATGGTATCCACAGGACACCTCACCCAGGGGCATTAAAGTAAGTTCAAGGTTAGTGTGAGCTAATGAGACCTTGTCTCAAAAATATGGAACAAAATGAAGTATAGAGGGTGAGTCAGATGAGAAGAAAGAGTTCCTGGAGTTACTGGAATGGCTTTGCTGGGCATGGTCAAGGCCAGAATGGCCAGAACTCCATCGAAGTGTGGAAGAGGGCCTAGAGTAGAGGCCCAAGGGGAGGAAAGAGGTCCTAGCACAGAAGGCCTGCTAGGAGATGAATAGATTTCCTTTTAGAAGCATTGGAAAGCAACTGCAGGGCTCATATGGGAAAGGGAAATTCACAACTCTGATTTGTACTACAAGCTGAAAATCACAGTGGCTGCCATGGGTATAATGGGTAGAAGCCTGTAGAGTGGCTGTGGGGAGGAAGGAAGGAGACTAGTGTAGGGACCACAGTGGTGCCCCTGACTCATACACCTTTGGAAACTCTTGCTTTCGACAGTATGGGTTGTTGCGCCCATCTCTGGAAACCTGGGTCCGGATAACTGGCCCAGCCTTGCACAGCAGAACCTTATCTAGTCACCCATAGGAAGATCTCAGGACACTAGACAAGGGAATTTTTAAATGTTAGATAATCCTGAGAAAACCTGCTCCAGATTATCTTTGCTTTAGCCATGCAAAGAATGTTAGCCAGACAACAAGTCGCTGGGAAGCCAATGGCAGTAGGGATGAAGGTCTTTGCAGACCTTACCCTGGCCTTTAAGGGGACACATTTACAAGGCAATTTAGAAAGTTGCTGTTGTTTTTCCTTTTAACTCTTAAAAACATTCCTTGAATTGTGGGGAGAATAGGACCTACCCTGATGTCTGCCATCCTTCACTGTCTCCCTTCCTCCCATCTCCCTCCTCCTCTTCTCTTTCTCCTCCTCTTCCTTCTTCATGTGCGTGGTATATGTACACACTTGTATGTGTGTATGTAGAGGTCTGTGTGGGTGCGTGGGCTGCTGAGAACAGATGTTGTTGTTGGGAGTTTTGTATTTTGCTTTGTATTTTGAGACAGTCCATTGCTGAGCCTGTAAATCACTGGTTTTATTTAGCTGGCTGGCCAGTGAGCTCCAGGGACCTTCTGTCTTTTTGTCTTCCTGCATATCCCAGCTCTGGGATTCTAGACATATATGGCCATGCCCTGCTTTTTCCATGGGTGCTGGGTATATGAAGTCAGGTCACTGTGCTTGCACTCAATCATCTCCCTAGCTTCTGTCCAACGTTACCACAACAAGTTTGCTAGACATCTGAGGTGGCTAGTGGGAGGGGAACATCTATTTGTACTCACATGTTCTGTCTCTTGTTCCCAGTGGAAACAAGATGGAAAAGTGTCTCATGCATGTCCATAGAGGAGGAAGTGCTCATCTGACTGATCACGCAACAACCGTAGGACATGGTTTCCTTTGAGTCTATTTCAACAGACTCTCTAAAAATTAGTCTCACTATAGTGAGAACAACAAAGGTTCAGGATGTTGAGTGACCCTTCTTCAAACCTTGTGCTTGGCTTCAACACCCCAATTTTTACCATACTCCAGCACTCTGCTTGGATTTTAGTCTTTCATGGATCTCTCACTCTCCTCTACCCCAAAAGCTTTGCACACAAATCTCCAAATTCCTTGAAGGCCTTTAATACCACCCCCCCCCCACACACACACAACTGGCCCATTTTCTTTGAATCTCAGCTCAGTGCTCACACTGTGGGTGGCTCTATCTAACTAGTCTCCCTAAAGTAGGTTTTCTCTCTTGTCACCCGCTACCTCCAACCTGGCACAGTCTGCCACCCTATTATTTAACTGTTTGTGTGAAGGATGTTCTTTCTAGAATGTAAAGACAGAAATGACTTCTCTCTATCTCTGTCATCATCTCAATGCCCAGCAACAGTGCTTGATAAGTATCAGAAGATCAGCCAATATTTGTGAAGTGAATACATGATCTTTTGATTGAACAGGCTCAGACCCTCATATTAAAGAGCCCAAGAGATTAGAAATCCCCACTGCAGCCTGCTATCTCTAGAACTATGAGCACAGGAGTATGCATCTCTGCTCCTGGAGAAGAAGCCCCTCAGCTGCATAGGGAGAGGCTATCTTGAAGAAGCAACACTTGTCTTGCTCTCTGGTCCCATTCTGGAAATTAGCCATCTGCCATTTTTTCCTGGGACACACACTATTCCAGACATCAAGTAGACTTCACCACCTTCCCATGCCAGCTGGAGTCTCCAGGGAGCAGCCCTAAATCACACAGCCAGCCCTAGGTGGGACTGTAACCTGGCCTCGGCCATATATCTCAGGCATGTGGTGTGCATCGTATATCACCAAGCTCCATAAAGCCTTCCCGCACCTGGGGAAGCTGCTCGAAGCGCTTCGATGAGCAGCGGCTTAGCTCGGGAATAATTGCCCTCATCTGTAACTTTCCCTCCACCCCAGGCTGTCTTTATTCCTTTCCACTCTCTCCTTTTTACTTCTCACTCTATTTTCCTTCCCTTTAAACAAAATTATTTATTTTTATTTTCTGTATATGGTGTTTTGCCTGTAGGTGTGTCTGTATGAGGGCATCAGATCCCCTGGAACAGAAGTTACAGGTGAGCTGCCATGTAGGTACTGAGACTTGAACCCAGATCCTCTGGAAAAGCAGCCAGTGTTCTTAACCGCTGAGCCATCTCTTCAGTCACCCACCCACCCCTCCTGCCACTTCTTTTCATCTCTTCCATCTTGCCCTCTTCATCTTTTGTTTCTTCTCTTGCCTTTGTCTAGAAAATTGCCATGTGATGTCTGGAGAGAAGACTCCCTTCGTCAAGTGTTTGTGGCCAATCATGAGGTCTCAGGTTCAGATCTCCAGCACCCACATGAAAAACTAGATGTGGAAGTGCATGCTTGTAATATCAGGTCTGGAGAAGCAGAGATAGGATGCTCCCAGGGGCTTCCTACCTACCCAGCCTAGCCTAATTGACAAGCCCCAGACCCCAGTGAACTATCCTAGCTTACAAAACAAACAAAAGAACCAGGGGCATGGCTTCTGAGGAAAGGCATCTAAGAGGAAGCATACCCAAGGTTAACCTCTGGCCTCACAAGCATGTGCATAAGCATACCACCAATGCACACATATGCACATATAGAAAGAAGTTGCAATGTCATCAAGTCAAGTAAACAAGGCAAGGGATGGAGGACTCCTGAGAGTGTCACAGAACAGATGGCAGAACCAGGAAAACACCCATTGGGCTGTGAATCTTCAGGGAAAGAAATTCTTGGTATGGCCTCAGTGATGCTCAGCTGTCCAGGAGGGGTCCCGAGGAAGGGGGAAAATGGTGTTCCTAGGACTGAGACAGACATGAATTCAGATCTCCTCTTTCCTTCAACTTTATAAGATGTGTAGGAACTTTCCCAGCACCTTTTATTAAGGGAGGCTGTGGAGACAATCTGACATGGCCTCCAAAGCCTGGTGGCTTGGTTACCTCTCTCCTGCCTCAAATTTTCTCTGTCCAGGTAAAGAATCATGTGCCCCCCACAAAGCTGCTATGAAGAGTGGAACAAACAAGGGTTGGGTTCCCAACAAACGGTAAGATTCCCCGCAAGTGACAGGCCTAGACAGCTCTTTCAGAGCTCTTCTCCCTGGGAATATTGTGTGACTTTTCTCAAGGAGACATGAGATATTCATCAACAAAGGACCAAAGATGCAAGTCTATCCAATCCTTGATTAGTGAACCAGTGAGTTTATGGGACTTACAGGGGTGCAGATGAGGACTTCTTTTCAGGAGAATGGACGATTCCCAAAAGCTCAGCCTAGCGTGGATGACCAGTAAGCCTCAGAGATCCTTCTGCTTCTACTCTGTTTATTTAATGGTGTCAAAGTGCTACCAAGTTCAACATCTAAGTTGCCTTAGTTACACAAGTTACAAACTCAGCAGCAGGTCTGTTCAACTCCAGTTCCTTATCAAGAAAATGGCTAGAGAGACTCTTTTTTTCACAGTGATCCTGTCCTGTCTATCCCTTTATTGTCAGAGGGGGGTGGACCTAGGTGAAGGGAGAGAGAGAGAGAGAGAGAAAGAGAGAGAGAGAACATTTACACATACATTACAGATTATATGTAATGTAGAAAATGGACATACACACTGAGAGAAATACAGAAATACAAAATGGAGGGGTGTCTGGGGAGAGACACAGAGACAGAGTGAGACGGAGATGCCCAAGCAGAAACAGAGCAGAAAGAGGATAGAGATAGATAAAGATAGATGAGCAATGCCTCTTAAAGGGGGTCTAAAAAGTACTTGGGTGGAATTTTCACAAACCATATGATAAAGAATAAAAAAGAACTCTGGTGTGCTGCCAATTCTCTTTTACCTCTTTATAAAATATCATGCCGGCTGCACTTGAGGAACATTGCCATAAAGAGGAGAGAGAATGAACAGAGCAGAAGGAGGGTTGGAATCAATTTTGTCATCATCCTTCAGCCTCCTGGGATGGCTGGCTGGACACTGAATCTTGGAGAGAGCAGAGACTAGGGTGGTGGTGTAGAAGACGATTCCAGTGTGTCAACAGCAAGGGAATCTCAGAGGGAGGTGGATTTGGCCTCCTTCTTGTCTTTAATGCGCACCCACTTTTTCTCCTTGACCTGGCACTCCATTGCACCCACTGGCTATTCAATCACTTCTTCTGAATCTGCTACACTTGCTGGCTGTCCCACTTCAGTGTTCAGAGCCATCCCTCCATCTCCAATCAGCATCAAATGTCACTCTGCTCTTGCCTTCATTCTCTATAGACTGTTACCTGACCACACTCCTTTACCTCCTAAAATACCTCTCAGTACCACTCCTGGTGATACACCCCATTTTTTCTGCTCCCTCTCTGTCCTGTATTTCCTGGACTTTGCTACATTTCCTAATGGCTTCTCTGCTTCTGGGTTGTCTTCCCCTGTAACCCCTCTTGCCTGAATTGGACAGAAACTCCCAAAACAGAACTTAGACCATGGCATTCCCAGAACAGAATCCTAGGGCATCCATTCTCCTTTGGAATGTGCCTGAGATCTGGGACCCTATGCCCATGGGACCCTATGCCCATCCTGTCTTGTTTCTGCTTTGCCCACTTTCCAGTACAACCACAATATACATTACTCCCAGGCATCTCTGATGCTATACTTCCGCCCAATGTCTCACTCTGTTCCTTCTTCCAGGAATGTCCTCGCGCTACACCATATGACCAAAGACTTGCCTCAGAGATCACTTCTAAAGGAGTTACTTTTTCAGTTTTTCAGGCCAGAACTTTGTTTCTTACTGTGTCAAGCATGGACACAGAATACTAGAGCAAGGCTTGCCGGCTAGACTAAGAGAAGTCTTCACTGAATTCTCAAGTCTTTTGCTAGGTACCCTCTCCTGCCTTGGCTAATGATGAAGCCCCCAATGATGCCATGGCTCAACCATTTTCCTCCATCAAGAGTAGGGTGACTGACACCTCTAAAGAGTGTCTGAAATCACCTTTCTGAATGAATTAGATATCTAACCTAGAGAGGGGGAAAAAAGATTATCTGTCCCTGAACATTTGCTCTTGCTCTTTAGATGAGACAATAGGAACTTGGGAAGAATGCCCCATGTGGCTTTATGAGTGGAAAACCAGAAGACCTTTGTTTTCTTTGGCTGACCCAAGAGAGCACCAGAGAAAATAGGATGGCTATGGAGTAACATCTGCTCCCCATTTACAGGGCCATTGGAGCAGCTGGACTGGCAGCTGAGCTGGCTTGTGTGCTGATCAGAGAAGGTTTGGAGTCCCACAGATCTGGGAATCATTATGGCCCAGGCATGTGCCTCGAGCTTTCCAAGACTCAGACATTCCAGGCTTCTGAGTAGGGAGGATAGAGAGGGTAGAAGTGGGGGGGGGAAGAGAAGGAGGGAGGGGAGGAGGGAGGAGGGAGAAGGGAGAGAAGGAGAGATAGAGTGTGTGTCTAGCTTCATGTTATCAAGGTCCCTGGCTCTTCTCTATGCTGGTTCTGTACCATGCAGATGAGTCTTCAGTTTCCCAAACTTCCTCCCCAAGTGTTTCTGGTTAGTGGAAGTCATTGGGAATTCTGGAGGAGATGCTAATAATGAGACTAATGCCTTTAAATTGGACTGACTGCCCCAAATCCTTAAAAGTCTCTCAGCCCGAGCTATCACTCTTTGGTATCTTCATCCTTGGGTCTCTCCAGCCTTGTCCTATCCTGCTAGTTCTTACATTAGTTTTGTGAGTGTAATGGCTAATCTTGGTTGTTAACTAAACCCCAAGCTGCTGGGCACATCTGTGAGGGACTTTTATTAGTCATATTATATGCATCAGGAAAACCACCCTAAACCTGGGCCAAACTTTCTGGTGGAAGCTGAGATAAAAGAACCTGGAAGAAGAAAGCTTTGCTTTTTGCCTGCTAGCCCACACTTCTACTAGAAAGATCATCTTCTATCTTGTTGGTGTGGCACTAAAACAAATTTATTTAGGATTCCAGCATAGACTTAAGACCAGTAGCTCTTGAGAAATCCTTCAGAACTCTAGCCTGGGACTGCTGAGACATCCAGCCTTGTGGATCAAGCAACTACTGGATTCTTGGCCTTTGTTCCATGAGACAGTTATTGTTGGAATACTCGGACCACATCCTATGATCCAGTCAAATACACACACACACACACACACACACACACACACACACACACACACACACACACACACTCTACAATTCTATCATTTCTGTTCCTTTAGAGCACTCTGACTAATACAGTGAGTTTGCTATAACAAAAACTACCCAACAGAAATTATATTCTCCCACACTTCTACAGGTTAGAAGACCCAAATCAAGTTGTTTTCATGGTCCTATTTCCTCTGAGGCTCCCAGGGAAGTTTCTTTATGTACTTGAGTGGTTTAAGGTAGCTCCATGCTTCTTTGGGCTCTTATCTCTGTCTCTGTCTTCATGTACTTCCTTCCTTCGGGGTCTTCCTCCCATTTACCTGTCTGCACATGACATTCCTCTTTCTGCTTCTGCTTTCTCTTTTTATAAGGACCAATTCTGACCAATTGTTATGTGTTAAAGCTTGATTATATCTGCAAAGGAACTGTTTTTTGAGTGTAACAAGTAAGTTCACATTCCTAGGTATCTTTTGGGAGAACATAACTCAACCCACTACAGTACTCCTTACTTTTCTGTTCTATTTTTTCACTTTTGGAATGTCCTCCAAAGGCTCTACATCTTTCTCTGTTGTGCAGAGTCTTCTGCCTTTCTGTCTATTTTCAGTTATTGAAAACTACCAAGATGACCATGGTGTTTTGTGTGTATTTGTGTGTATGTGTGTGCAGTTGCATGTTCACATGTATGTGTAAGTCAGAGGACAACCTTGGACATGTTCTTTGGGAGCCATCTATGGAGAGAGGGGGAGGGAGAAAGGGAGGGAGGGAGGGAGAAAGAGAGAGGAGAGAGAGGGACAGAGAGAGAGAGAAAACAGGTTCTCTCACTCCATTAGAGCTTGCTAAGTGGGTTAGGCTATCTGGCTAGTGTATCCCGGGGATCCACCTGTTTTCACTTCTCCAGCACTGACATTACAGTGTACATCACCATACTTGTCATTTTCTTTGGGTATTGGGGATCAAACTTGGATGGTCATGCTTGTAGTACAAGCACTTTAGTGGCCTGTCTCCTTAATCTTAAGCATGGCATTTAATGTAGCAGGTTGCATGCTGCTAAATCAAGAACAACAACTTCTTCTTTTTCTTCCTTTATTTTTACTTTAAAATTTTTATTTTATTTTGTGTGTGTGAGTATCTTGCCTGCAGGTATGTATGTGCACCACATACATGTAGTGCCTGTGGAGGCCAGAAGAGAGCATCAGATCCCCTGGAACTGAAGACATATTTGTGAACTGTTATAGGACTTGAACCCAAGGCCTCTGGAAGAGTAACAATTGCTCAACCACTGAGACATCTCTCTAGCTTCCTTTTCTTTTTTTTTTATTATACTTACTATATACTTGGGATCATGTTATACATACTGTTATAGACTTTGTTTTTTAGTACTTTGCAATACATCATGGCCATGGTTCTATATCAACAAATATGCTTTTGCACCATACTTCTGAGGAATATATAGAGTGTCACCATGTGTTTCTTTTTTCACCATCATCTAATTCATTAATCATCAGCTGTTGGGCACACGGGTTACTTCTATCTTGTCTCTGTTGGTGGCCTTGCCTTGGTAAGCATGGTTACAAGCAGATGCACCATTCTAATTATTGGCATTTGCTGGTCCCCTCGGTGGGCTGCTATCCATGTGGGCATTCTCTGGGTAAACAGGAGGCATATGCTTTGCAAAGCTAGCAAAATCATTACAGTCAGAGCTAAAGATGAGGGCAGGCTCCTGACACAGCACCTTGCACTGTCCATTATTAGGGCAGAGTGATGCTCTCAGATACCTTAAATCTGCAGACCTATCTAATTCTAGGAGGAAACTGATGGCTCCCATCCTGGAGTCAGCGTTTGGAAACATGCAACAAAGGAGAAGCTTTATTAACACTGGAAATGTACTCTCGGTGCAGGTTTCCTTTTCAACACCCGTCTTGTTCATCTCACAGCTCAATGAACTGTTAACGTCACATCTATCTTTTGTTCCAGCAGCGGATCCAGTTAGTTGGGGCTTCTGCTAACTCCAGACAGATGAGCTTTAGCTTTCCCAGGGAGCAAAAGGAAGAGTGAGAAGGGAAATATGTACAGATGGTTCTAGTAAGGCTGTGGTGGGTTTGGGAAAGATGGTGGTCTCCTGACCGATGCAGTATTGTATCCTTGTATTCTTGTGGTGTGGTTGTAAACTTCAGAAGTGTTTCTCGTTGATGACAAACTCCATTTCTTCTATATACTCTTTGGTACCAAGTGTTCAGTTGGCTGTGGCCACTGCTTCATTACTGTAGGCGTGCCTTAGGGATACTGGAATTTCAGGAAGGAACATCTCTTCATTCCAGGTTGAGAGTGGTTTATGCTTTACCCTTAATATCTTCTGTGATAAGCCTCCTTTCCCAGATGGCAACATGAGGTTACAACAACAGAACATTTAAAGCATAGTTTCTCCTACTTGCCTAACATCGTCCTTGACTTGACCTTGAAGGCTTACTAGCTAATGTCAGCCCTGGCCTCTAATCCTTGTTCTTGTCTCTGAGTCTCTGTCAGAGCCTTTTTCTGCCTGTCCTAGTCCATGGAGTAATGTATTTGGAAGGAGGAGAGATATGTCAGAGCTTTCTCTGTAAAGTTAACATTTAGAAGCACCTTCTTAGCCTTGGACATCTTTTCTAGGCTGCTTAGTGGATCCATGGCAATGGAGTCTGCTACCTGTAGTGATACATTGTGTACCCTAATAAACTTGCCTAGGGATGGGAGGACAGAGCCAGCCACTAGATTAGACATAGAGGCTAGACAGTGGTGGCACACACCCTTAATCCTACCACTTGGGAGACAGAGATCCATCTGGATCTCTGTGAGTTCAAGGCCACACTGGAAACAGCACCAAGCAGTGGTGGTACACACCTGTAATCCCAGTACCGGGAAGCACACATGCCTTTAATCTTTTAGGAAGTGGCATGGCTGGGCGGAGAAAGGTATATAAGGTGTGAGGAAACAGGAACTAAAGCAGTTCAGCTGAGATCCTTTCGGGAGAGGACTCAGAAGCTTTCAGTTTGAGGAAACGGAATTGCTGAGGAGTTGGCTGTGGCTTGCTCTGCTTCTGTGATCTTTCAGGCAAGTTTATTAAGGTACACAATTTGTCGCTACAGGTTCCCAGAGTCAAGTTCAGGCCCTGGAAGCCATCAGGTCTTTGGAATCAAACATTAAAGCTCAAAATCCATATGTGATGTTTACTGATCCTACAATTATATGTAACTCAAGGTTCTGCCTCACCATAAAGCAGGGCCCACAGGAAACCTAATTTCTGTTCACTACTAGGACTTTTGCTACTATCTCTGGAAATGTGAAAGAGAATTTTGCAGGGAAATGCAAATAAGGTAGAATTTTGAAGACTTTTGAGTTCCCAGAAATGGGAATCCACTGGTTTCAGAAAAATGAGGAAGAATGGGGTTTCGAGTTGGATGGATGTGGGTTTGAGCAGTTTGAATTTCTTATGTGTAACATTTGTAATAGCTAATGCTCACTGAGAGTTTTTCACAGCTCACAGGATATTCTAATTTTTAAAAATTTTGACTTAATGCATTGTTTGCAATATGACCCTCCAAGGGTGGAGACCACAAGCATGCTCTATACAGAGTAGAGGAAACTGAAACATAAAGAGAGATGTTATCCCAAGGATTAGTGGACACTGCAGCTGGAGTTTGACTACCGGTCAGGTCCATTCCTTCACTGTTTTTTCACAAGGGTGCACTGGATTTCCCTACGAAACTCTAATTTTCTCTCTTTTGTAATTGGCACTATGTGGTGAGATATTTCAAGATGATGCCTGTATCCTATTAATCTTAAACTTCTAGGCACCAGCCATAGCTTACTTAACTTAGTATGTTAACTCCTACCTAAATAAACCTCAACATTGATGATGGTTGCCAGAAAGTATTTCATTTCTAGCATTCCTTCCATATTTATTTGTTGGCATTCCATCATTAGGAAGAAGTCTATCTTCTCTCTCTTGTGCTATTTAGTATTGGTACTGAATCTGTGGATTCCTATGTTACTTAATTGGTTAGAATACATTACTGTCATTATTTACTTAATGATCAAGCTGTCTCAGGTTTTCCTAGTGGGAGCCCCTTCTGTCTGGCTCCAGTATACTTCTGAACACGCCTTCACTCTCTGACACAAGACAGACAGTCGAGGTTTATCTTGTACTTTATTACCGCTTCCATCCCTACAACCACGCAGCTCTTCAGAGGCTCATGTTCTTCTTAGTGGAGAAAGACATTTGGAAACAAAGATTTGGCCATTCTGTGTGCTCATTTCTACAAGATTGTCATTGTTTTGGGATCTTGTAAATGGCAGAGCTAGATATAATGTATGTATTGCCATATGATCAGTATATACACATACACACAGCTATCAACCTGTCTATAATCTATCTATCTATCTATCTATCTATCTATCTATCTATCTATCTATCTATCTATCTATCTATCTATCTACCTATCTATCTATCTATCTACCTGTCTATCATTCTATCTATCTATCTATCTATCTATCTATCTATCTATCTATCTATCTATCTATCTATCTATCCATCCATCTCATATTCAGCCTAAATTACAAGCCTAGATCAGTGTTTTCTGTTCCATTTTGATAACACAGTCTTCATTCTAGACTTCTTTATTCTTGCATTTTAAAGTATCTTCTCTGATGGGGAACACCTGGTTCATAGTATCCACAGTATAGCTACCTATTTGTTAATATAGCTGAAGGTAATCAGTCTCCTAATTATATCATTCTTATTGCCTCCTGCCTGGATTAGTCACATTCACTGGTCCACAACTTTGGCAGATTTTTAGACACCAGGCATCTCATCACAGATTTCAAGAGAAATTCTTGACACAAAAGGAAGGCCTTTAGTTGAGCCATTGCAGCAAATAAATGGTCACAATGACTATGCTATACATGCAGGGTTATTTATTGCCATTCTACTCAGTGACACACACTGTGCTAGATTTTGAGAAAACATATGTGATTAAACCATAGACTGACCCTCAATAACCTCACAGTTTGACGAGGGAGACAAAACTGTGCACTGATAACAGTGATGATTGTGTTAAATATACTGTGGGGAATCCCAGCTGTAGGATGGACTTTGCAAGGGGGGTAAAGGGGAAACATAAAGCAAAACGTACCTTACTAGTAGCTGAGTTGGCCAGGTGATATGAGGGAAGGGGTGTGCTGGTGAAAAAAAAAAGGTGCTTTGTCTGCCATGCTGGTGAGGCAGTACATTACAGAATGGTTACTCATACCCGCCTCTGATAATCATGAACTTGACTCTTGAAAGTCAGATGCGTTTTCATGGTCAGACCAATGGGAGCCATCAGCTCACCTGGCTCACATGCCTTCATTCTTGTTTCCTTAGTGCTTGAGATGAATCCCAGGGCCTTCACCTTCCAGTCTTTAAACTTTCATTCAGTTTCCATTTGGAAGGGAAAGGAAGTTAATAGTTCATGTTCATAAAATAGATACCTCTTTGATTAGTTAAAAATAAAAGACTTTTGGTAGATTCTTCCAGGTCAGTAGGTCTTTATGTGCAATCTTAAGAAATTAGGTGGCTGGTGTGGGCTCAGTGGCACAGTGTATAGATGCACCAAGCTATTTCTCATCATGTAGATGAGTAACTCTGGTGTCTTCTGTGACCAAAAAGCAGTGCCAGTCAATTCATGTGCAATAAGAAGTGAGACGCAGACTGTGATTGTGTGAATCAGAAATGTATTCCACATGGGCTCATGTGTTTGAATATCTGGCCTCAGTTGGTGGTGTTGTTTTGTGGCACTGTTTTGGAAGGTTATGGAACCTTTAGGAGGCAGAGCTTTGCTGGAGGAAGCACATCTCTGGGGGTGGTCTTGGAGTGTGGATAGCCTGATGGTCTCACTTCCTGTTCTTTCTCTCTCTTCCTGTGTGTGGGTAAAAATGTGATCAGTTCATTTACTGCTTGTGCCTCCAGGCTTTCCCTGATTTTTGCCATTTCTTTCCAACCACAATAGACTTCTTCTGAGACTGTAAACCAAAATAAACTCTTTCTTCCCCAACTTGCTTTTGGTCATGACATTTTATCAAATAGATGGAGGGGTAACTAATACAGAGATCAAGACCTGAGGAATCTTCTTTGGATGAGCAGATGTGCTTGAGCAGCTACCCTCCTGACAATTGCTGTGGTTACACATTGACTCAGAGACATGCCCCATTTTCTAGCTGATGAAGCATCACCTCAGTATTACATTATATTTCTTATTTTGCTCAATCCAAACTTTTCACTTCTACTCACCTCTAAGTATTGACACCATCAAGTATCTTCTGACCAACCCCTGACTCCAGTTTTGATCCAGAACATGGTAGAAAGAAAAGGGGGCATTTCTCTCAAGGTAGAGCCCTCTCTATAAGCTCGTGGGATCCCATCTGGTACTACTGAGACCAGGGACAGCAATTAGGAATTTGTCACAATTCCTTCCTGCCTGGGCCAAATGCTCCTCTGTGGAGGACATAGAAGAGAAAGTTGGAGGAGGAAATTGGTGGTGTAAACAAGCTCTCTGGGGTAATGTTTTCTTGAGACAAGAATTTGTTTACAAGCTCCTTGGGAGCGTTATTTACATAAAACAATCACTATGCTCATTACCCAGACGTGCTCAGTTATTCATTAAAACAGGTGTGGTGGTAATCTAATTGTATTGAAATATTATTTTGATTTGTACTGAAATATTAATTTGATTGTATGTTAATAAATAAAGTTGTCTGGGGGTCAGAGCTATTAGAGCCATAGCAAGAGTGTGGCGGTGGTGGCACACGCCTTTAATCCCATAGATATCTGTGTGCTCAGGGTCAGAGCTATTAGAGCCATAGCAAGAGTGTGGCGGTGGTGGCACACGCCTTTAATCCCATAAGATCTCTGTGTGTTCAGGGATACAGCCAGCATTGGAGACATATGCCTTTAAGACCTAGGGGGCTGTACATTCAGACAGTGACGAGGCAGTCATGTGTTTGGGTTTACAACCAATGAGAAGGCAGAACAACATACTTTAAAAATACGAACCGAGAGGAAGTAGGTCTCTTTTCGCGAAGCTGGGACAGCAGGAGGAAGGGTGAGATTTTAGCTCTGAGCTCTGACTTCTTGGCTTTCTCTTTTACATTGTTTCTGTGTTTCTTATTTAATAAGACGGTTGGTTACATCAACATCTGGCGCCCAACGTGACAAGAATCCATTAAAAACTGCTTGGCTTGGCGGCAGGTCCGCTTTCCCGCAAGGGCGGCAGGCGGCCCGCGGCGGCGGCGGCAGCGGCGGCACACGGCGGCCGGCGGCGATCGGCTTGTTAGTCCGAGCTGCTGGCGTCCTAGTCCGGGTAGCAACTTCTAGCCCGGGCCTAGGTCTGTGAGCAGCTTGCCTAAAGCCGGTGCTACAAACAACTCAGACCTGCCCTGCCTGTAAAGCCAACGCACGTGGTCGGAGCTTAAGGAAGCCAGACCCAAGCCTTGACTCGGCACAACAAACATCATCCACAGATCAGCTTTGAACTACAAGGTGCTCAGAGCAATTTTGAGATGAATAGCTGAGATGATCCAGTCTCAAAGACTACTTGAATAAGGACTTGAGATAAACCCTCAACTTTGGCATTATACACAGACTGGATAATGAAGGATATAGTTACCTCTCCTAGAATTTGACAATTAACCTAAAATTTTTCTTTCAGGATAAAGAAAACTTCGCCCATACCCAGCAGGAAGCAATTTTAAGAATACGACGCCCACATTCCCAAAGAGGTGGTGTGGGGCGGGTGGTTTTTTGGTCTTTTTAATGGGTTTTGGGTCTGGGATAATTTTCAGTATTTAGGGGGGTTGGTTACAAGTTATTGTCAAGGGTTAGGAAAAAGGTTAAGCAAAGGAGATTAGATTTAAGGTTCTTGTTTAAAAAAAAAAAAAAGAAAAAGAAAAAGAAAGAAAGAAAAGAAAAAGACAATTACTAGTTTTAAATACTTTACATTGGATTGAATTGTTTTATATTATATACAAATTTGAAACTGATATTGTTAGAAAATGCTATATGTATATTTCTAATTGTATTTATTCCATCCATTTAACAATGTAATGCAAATTTCTGATCCTTGAATGTTATTATTATCAACTATTAGGATATAAAGAAATGAAAGCTAGTAGTTAGACATTATCATAGAACTTGTAGTCATATTAGATATGTTTTAAAAATTGAGCAGAGATGTTTTAGACAGGTCATCTTCAAACCCTTCAGAGATCTACAGAATATGGCATTTAAAATGTTTTAATAACTTAGAAAATTTTTCTTTTTTGAGACATGTCGGCTCCTGGCAGTACCAATCTACTTTAGAGAAAATATGGGCATTGAAGAAACTGCATATGGAGTCAACTTTCATTCTGGCAAAAGTTAGCCACTGGACAACAAAGTATCCTCGAATCAACAGGACAAAATGGACAGACAGATCACGAAACAAGGGACTACTGATTCTTGCCAAAACAAGTGTGGTTATGGCTTTATCAAAAGGCATCTTCTGAGGCCAGGACAATATGGCCCCATCCCTGAAGTGGCCTTCGCATCCGGAAAAGGTACGGTGCCCTTTTCTTCGAAGGCAGCTTAACAGGCAGAGGGCCGATGGATTCTGTTGTACAATGGAACAGCAGCTGAAAGCTCATGCCTCTCAAAAGTAGACTGGCATTTAATAGAGGGATGTGGAGAAGAAGGGGATGCTGAGATGAAGCCATATATACACAGCCAAGAAGAATGGACAGCTGAATTAAAAAACTGTCAACAATTTCCAGAATTTAAAATCCTGAATCATGACAGGACACTAGTGGAATTCAGGTGTTTCTGGTACGTGGACTGCTCTCACCCAATGTGAGGTTGAACTGTTGACCTTGTGTACATCCTACTTCACAAATGAGTCTGTCAGATACACTAAGCCTATAGGCTGAAGATGATGCCCCAACACTGCGGAGAAACCTCAGGTGACTGCCCAGGCAGCTGGCTGTTTCTGTCAACTCACAAAATTTTTTTGGAAGTTGCTTGCATGCACTTCCTGTTTTTATTTTTGTTAGCTAATATTATTCCCTTCTTGGGTCTCTGAGGGAGTTGAAGATTAGTTAGTTATGGTTGAAGATTAGTTAGTTATAGTTGAAAATTAATTAGGATAGAAAGTACATTAGATACATCTTGGAATTATCAAAATAGGATAGATAATGGAATTATTTTCTCTGATTCGTCAAATACCTGTTTAGGTATTTATTACTTGTATATATTGTATATAGTTATTGTACTTTTGTATATAGTTTTTCTTTTGTTAGTCATAACCTTTTGCTTTTTTTCTTTTTATTAAAATAGAAAAGGGGAAATGTGGTGGTAATCTAATTGTATTGAAATATTATTTTGATTTGTACTGAAATATTAATTTGATTGTATGTTAATAAATAAAGTTGTCTGGGGGTCAGAGCTATTAGAGCCATAGCAAGAGTGTGGCGGTGGTGGCACACGCCTTTAATCCCATAGATATCTGTGTGCTCAGGGTCAGAGCTATTAGAGCCATAGCAAGAGTGTGGCGGTGGTGGCACACGCCTTTAATCCCATAAGATCTCTGTGTGTTCAGGGATACAGCCAGCATTGGAGACATATGCCTTTAAGACCTAGGGGGCTGTACATTCAGACAGTGACGAGGCAGTCATGTGTTTGGGTTTACAACCAATGAGAAGGCAGAACAACATACTTTAAAAATACGAACCGAGAGGAAGTAGGTCTCTTTTCGCGAAGCTGGGACAGCAGGAGGAAGGGTGAGATTTTAGCTCTGAGCTCTGACTTCTTGGCTTTCTCTTTTACATTGTTTCTGTGTTTCTTATTTAATAAGACGGTTGGTTACATCAACAAACAGGTACCTGCAGGACTTGGCAAACCTTTGTGTGCTGAGTTCTGTGCATTCCTGTCCCTCTGCAGGGACGATGTTCACTCCTTTAATGTTTTCAATCTGGTGATCATAGCAGGTACCACTTCAGAGAGCCACTTTTGATAGATTTTATGGTTCAGTTTTTCACAACAGCCTGGCAAAGCACATCATCCCATCCCACCTGACACAGGAAGGAAACGAGACTTCCAGGTATGATAGTGGCTTCTCTAAAACATCCCAGCAGGTCAATGAGGAGGGTGGAGCCCGGCAGCCTTTCTGCAGACAGTTGGAAAGGATAAAGCTTTTCTCCACACAAAGGGAGGGTGTGCAGTGAAGGGTAGGCGGGACACATATTCACTTTCCTGGTCTATCTCTTTTCATGATGTAGCCCTATGGGGGAGCTTGGGAGCTCCAGTATGCTTAGGGAAGGAGGATTTACAATCATTTGCTAATAGTCTGCACCTAGGAGTCTGTTTTATTACAACCTTGACTGGAATGGATACTCATTCCCACTCTTCTTGCCATATTGGTTAGGATCCATACACTCTCCAGGGCTCTGGTTTTTTGCTTATAAAATGTGGGGAAAGATAAAGAGTTTAGAGCTTTGTGGATCTTAATGTGTCCAGTTTTGGATGGGGAGTCCAAATGTCTTTGTAACTAAATGTAAATGTAGTGTGTGTGTATGTTCCAGATTCTCAAGACTTTGGTCTAATAATAATGGCAAGACTGAGACTAATGAAGACCCTTTGTTAAATGATGAATATCATGTTCTTTATCTTATTTAAGCCTGAAAAAATCTCATGAGTTAAATATTATTTTCTCTTTAACACAGGTAAATTGGAGGCTCAGGGAAGCTGGGTAACTTCGTTCAGACCCAGAGTAGGAAAGTGGTAGAAGTCCGGATAAAATCCCAGCTATGATTCCTAATTGCAAAATTTAGTAATGATCTTGTGTTCCAAGTATGTTTTCAGACCTCAAATGCAGAAGAGGTCACTAAATGAAATGAGAGTGACTGGCTGAATGAAGTTTCAAAATGCAGATTGATAGGGGATTGTAATGAACTTACCTCTTACACCTCTCCGCAGATGGTTTGTTGGTTGCCCCTGTATCTTTCTCCTAAGCACTATCATCATCACACATGAGGCTTACCTTTCTGTCACTGAAGTAACCAAGCAGGACAAGTGCTCAGTCTATTAAAGTGTTGCATCCTTGACACCGAAACAGTTCCAGGCCTATTCATTGAACAACTACCAAAGTACAATGGTCTGGCCCATGCCATGTGCTGTAAACTACTTGGAGTCTCCAGTCTAGCAGATAAGTTCCAAGGGAAAGCCTAGAGAAGATGTGACTAGTATGAAGGGTAGAGTGGGTTTGAGGTACATGGTGCTGGATGGAGGCTTTAACTCTTCCTGGGGTAGCCAGGGGAGGGAGCACACAGGAAGGGCCTGTCTGAAGAAGCAAACTCATGTGGGTTTAAAGAGCTGTCAAGACTCAGAGAAGTCTCAAGGGTCCATGTAGAGAAAGCTCAATGACATTGAGAAATACAACAACAAAAACAGACTAAAAAATACTCATTGGGTCTTTCTTATCTCCCAGGACCTCCCCAGTTGTGTGCAAACTGGTTCATTCAGCCCTTCTGTGAGTCTTGAGAGGGGTATTGGTGTCCTTATTTTACAGGTTACAGAAACCAGGGGCACTTCTTATTTCAAAAAGTAGTAGTAAATGTTGAGACTCATAACTAAGCAAAGTGCTGAGAATGAGTGACTGAGTGCTCAGTCACAGAAGGGAACATCTGCATCAACTTTCACCATAAGGTACAGGGAACACTGTGGAAGAGGGCATGGGAGGAATGTAAGAACTGGAGGATGGGGAGGTACTGTGGAAGGCTGGCTTCTAGATATGGCAGGGCTGTTACATCAGTGAACTCTGAGCAGCTGTGGTTACCCACACACAACCTGCACAAGGTCAACAGAGGGAGAAGAGCACTTCTAATGCCTTTGCCCAGCTGAGGAACTAATAGCAGTCTATGGCTGAGGAGGGAGGAAGCGTCTCTACTCTTTAGGTCGGGTCAAGGGTAGATTGTCTGTGTCCTTATGGGTGACCCCACACACATGTGTTCTTGGGTAGCATTAATTGGACTTAGTAGGATATATATATATAATGAAGATGTGAAAGAGATTCATTGGGGGATGCTAGGAGGAAGTAGGGGATGGTTATGACCAAGATACATTGCATGCACTTATGAAATTAAAAAACAAAAGAGGCCTGAAAGAGGAGACAGAAACAGGGTTTGAACTGGTGTCTGCCTGACACTAAGTCTAGGCCTGGCTCCATGGATCACATGGCCTCTATCCTTCAGGGAGGAGGCCAATTAGAGCCCAGGAGACAAGTGGACTTTGTGTGAAGGGAACTTGTGCATCTGAAACAAGCAGGAGGGGGTGTTGCCTCCATCTAGAGCTCTGCAGTCCACAGAGGCAGTGGGCCCAGCACAAGGCTAAGTGGGTAATTATTTCTGGTGCTGGGATCCTACTTTGGTCCACTGAAAGCCAGGCCTTTGCCATTGGTCCTGAGCCTCAGATCAAGTCTTTTCAAACTCTGTGCTGCCTTGACCCCAGGCTAAGGAATTCTAGTCATCACTTTCCCATCCCAATGTGCTATATGAGTTCAGCACCAATCACCTGGCTCCAGTGAGCTACCTGCACTTGAATTCATGCTCTGCCTTTACCATGTGACCTTAGGCAGTTTTCTTAGCCTTTCTGGGAGTCTCTTCTCACCTGTACAGTGAAGCACGGGAGATAATACAAATGAGGATGGGATGAAATCCCACCTAGTCCTGATGTTTAGAATGATTTTTCTTTTATTGAGTGTCTATCATGTTCCAGATGGGACAGAGAAGTTAGCAGAACTATGTCCCTCTCCTCCTGGAGATTATTCCTGTACTCAGTCTGGTACATGTGCTCATGCAGGAAATGTCTTGCCTGAGAGTGCATTAACACATGGCATTCTCTAACTTGACCTTTCCAGGCCTCAATTTCCTCCTTTGTTAAGTGCTTCATGGGATTATGTCACTTCTCCTGGATATGTAGATGGATATTTGATTCCTCCTTGCCTGACTATCTTTCTCCTAAGCACAGACCATCACACATGGGGATTACCATTTCCCTTGTCTGTCTTGGCTACTGTAGTGGAAGTAGGGACTGGAATTAATGGTGCTGCATCCTAGATAACCAAAACAGTACTTGACCCATATAACCTGCCTGATAAATATACTGAATTATTGCACAAGTTTTCAAATTGGATCTTCTTGTCTCAAATAACTAGCCTAGAGGCTGACTTGGAGGGAGTACCGTGGTATGTTTGTGGAGTGAGTGAGTGAGTAAATAGGTATAACTGAAGATCACAGACCAAGAACAGCCAGAGGTGGAAAGCAAAATCTTTACATGGGTGTCCACGACTGATGTGGTTCTTACTGAATCTTGCTTTAGGCATCAGAACTACGGTGTGCTCTTACTTCCAGGGTCTCTGCCACCTGCCTCACAGCCATAAACATCCACTTTATGCAGGAAGGCAGGGCTTGGAGACATCCATGAACTGTAACAAATCCTGTGCCTGCCTAGCGATGAGCATCCTCTTTACCTACGGTCCAGGCCTTGCCCCTTGATCCATGATAACCTCTCAGAGTGGAAGGTGCTCTCTGAAGCTGGCTCCTCTCTACGTGTTTACCAGGCACGTTTCCAACCTGTTTCATATGGATTAGGCTGGGCTCCCAGGCCTCACATGCTTCTCGGAGTATTTCAGAAGCTCGTGAAATTACATTATAGATTCATTGTATAAACAGGACACTGAGCACAGCTTTTGTCAGCCAGCCCCACAATCAAATGGCGCCGATCAGGGAGGCCGACTGAGGCCCCTGCTGGCGGCATGCAAACCCTCCCCGTAAGATGGTCACACGTTTGTTTATTTAATCTCTGGCTTTTAAATGCCAATTTGGTAACAAAAATAACCTCTTTGCACACTTTCGTGGGGAGGTAATGGGAAGAGGGAGGTGAACGGGCAGAAACAATGCAGGGGATGTCCCTTTGCAAATCTGAGCTGAGCAGAAGGGCAGTGCTTGGAGGCCAGGACTAGCAATTCTCCTGCAGTAGGGATGGCGGGAGGAGGGGGGAGCTGTTGAGCAATCCTAAGCCCCTCAGAGCCTTGACTTCTCCATTGTCAGAACAGTCAGCATAATTACTATGATATAAAGATTAAATGGCATATAGAGGGTGGTCAGCAACTGTTAGATCCCATCTTCCTCAGTGGAGTCTGGTTCAGATGAATCTCATTCATTTATAAATTGATTTGTCACTATTAGTTCACAAGCAATTATTAGAATACTTCTCCCTTACTCCAAGAGCACCTAAGGGAACAAGACTTTAGCAGAGCATTAGCATGGAGACCTGGAGACATTGGGGCTGGCTGTTTTTGAGATCTATGGCTAGGGGTGGAGGGGAGAGAGACTGCCTTCTGAGCTCCAGCTTTCATGTATGCACTGTAACAATTTCCCAGCCTCTGAGATTGCTCTGAGGATGGAATAGAGACTAGGGTGTCACATACATGACACCATGCAGAACTGGGGAGATGGCTGGGTTAAGTGCTTGCTGACCAAGCATGAGGACCAGAGTTTAATTTGTGTAACCTTGTAAGAAGGACAGACACAGTGGTACACTTGTAATCTCAGTGCTGGGGAGGAGGAGACAGATGAATCCATGGGGCTCACTGAGCAAGTCATTCTAGTCATCGAAGTAAAACTGAGACCTTGTTTAGGAACAAAACAAAAGCAACGAATTTACAAAACAAGAAAAATGATGGTTTAGAAATGGCACCCAAGGTTCCTACCAACCTCCACATGCATGCACAAGCATGCATGCCTGCATGCACATATGCAGCTGCATATTGAAGTATGCACATATGTGTACACATCTATGAATGGCAAAATGTAACACTGGGAACAGATACTTTTCTAAGTAGTAATCCCTCAGTTAACTCCTCTCCTAATAACTGAAAAGATAGGTGGCATTATTAATATCATGTTCATATCTCCAGGAGAAAACCAAGGGAAAAAAGATAACTGACTTGCCCAAGGTTATCCTGGGGGTCAGAAGTAGAACTAGAAAGCTTGCAGGATCTAGGCAGTGTGCTTCCACAGCCCTACCTATGACTACTGACTAACTTGTTCCATGCTGCATAATAGTAGGAACCACCATAACTGCTATGACTTGGGTAATTACCACTCCACAAGACCTGCTCAACTTTTCTTGAGTCCCCACAGGTCCAGAGTTCTCCTAAAAATAATTACTTTACTTTGCAAATAAATATTATATATACTCATTACATAAAATATTTTTTCAGTGCCAGGGACCAAACCCAGAGCTTTGTTCATGCTGAGCAGGTACTCTGTCACTAAGCTTCATCCTCAGCCCACAACACGATGCTTTAAAATACACATACCATGTGGAATGGGTAACTGAACCAATTAACACACGAACACATCAGTTTTGGGTAAATGTTGAAACAGGCAGAACTCTTTCCCTAGCTATTGTCAAGAAGACACTAAACTATTATCCTTGGAGTTTATTCTTCCTAGCTAACTGAAGGTTTGTGCCCTTTAATGTTTTCCAAGCTGCCTGCCTAGCCTTAGATGCTGGTAGCCATTCCTCTAGTCTCTTCTTCCAGGAGCCCCACTTGAAATTCCATGTACAAATGAGATCATGCAGTGCTTGTTGTCTTTCTGTGCCTGGTGTATTGCACTTAACCCATTTGGTTCTTGATACAATTCTAGAAATCTTCTCAAAAACAAAAACAGCAAAGGGTTTTTCACAGGAAGAGCATTAGGAAACTTATGAAATCAATATAAAGGTTGTAGAACCAAGATCAAGAGCCAAATGAGGCACAAGATACTTTGAGCCAAGCAGTGTACCGACCTCTATCCTCCTGCTTCCCCAGCACATACCTCTATTGTCCCTGGACATTGTTTCTATGCCTCACCCATTCTGTCTCTACTGAAGTTGTTGTCCCTGCTCTCTCCCTAGCTGACATTTGCCCTGTAAGGTCCTGGGTAGAAAACCTTTTCCCACTCATGTGTACTCCTTATGTATATTTGGAGTTAGTCATCAGATTAGGAAGAGTGCCTGTACCTTTTTCTTCATTTGGATTTCTTCCAATATGAAGTAGATTTGGATGGTCTGAGTCCTAAATGACAGACAAAAGAAGGTGCCATCTAAATAAGCAAACATGGAGCTTAAATGCCTCTCTCCAAGCCCCCGGCTGACAATGGATCAAAACTGCTTGGCAAAATCTTGATGCTCTCCATAGGTTTGGTTAATATATAATTCCCCCAATTTCAGGTTTTCAAGTTTAAGAGTGACAAAAAAAAAAAAAAACCAAAAAAATAAAACCAACTTTCTTTCCTACACCATGTTCTTTGTGCTATGTAAATAAATGAAGGTGATTAATACAAACATATACAGAGGGGGACTAATAATATAGGAGTATACAGAAGGATGTTCATAATACAGATATATACACATAAATATACATAAATACATAGATATACATAAATCAGACATATACAGAAAGCTATTCATAATACAGGAGTATATAGAAGTTTACATGCAGACATATGCAGATGGATGGTCATAATACTGAAGTATACAGAGGGATGTTCATGACAACTTTGCACATTATATGGAGATATTGTTGCAACTTGGGCACCCAACATCAAGAATTTACTTATCTATTTTTATTTATCTATTTATCCATTTATTTGTTTAGTGTATGTATGTGTATTCACATGTATACCTGAGTCTATATGAACCATGTGGATGCAGGAGACCTGAGAGGATATCAGAAGAGGATATCAAATCCCATGGAACTGAAATTATAGACAGCTGTGATCATTATGTGAGTGCTGGGAACTGAACCTGGGTCTTTTGAAAGTGCCACAAGTACTCTGAATCACTGAATCAACTCTTCAGCTCCCATTAGGAGATCTTTAAGAGTGGTGTGTTTCATGATGGGATGTTGTGTATTATTAAAACTGATGATTTCAATGGTTTGAGAGAACTAGCAGTAAAAGCAAAGCATAACAAAAGAGAGCTGAACATAGACTGTGATCTAAGCCTTGGGGAAATTTTCTCATATGTATAGAGAAAACACCAGGAAGAGCCATTATTAACTTTTTGTACCAATCATTTTGGGTTGGAGAAGTTATGATGATTTTTATAGTCTCTAATTTTTTTTGTCTAAATTTTCTACAAACAAAGAGTCAAGGAAAATAAAATTAGAATGCATAATATTGTATAGACTTCAGGTTAAAAAAAGGTATCAGTACCACATCGGCACTGGGTGAATTGTCATATTGTATGGGCATGGCATTAACTGGAATATTCCATTGGCATGGTATAAATTGGTATAATGATTTGGGGGAAAATACAATCTATGGTAATAGAGGAATGTTTCCATCTGTTGGTTTCTGCCTCATTGGTTCCTGCCCTTTGACTCCAAACACTGACTTCTGGGAATTTCTCTTTTATTGTGGTTATATAATTCACTAGATGCCAAGAGCTATGTGCACATATAATGAATGCTCATTATAGCGTCATCCATAATAACAAACAGTGTAGAAAAGCTAAATGTCCAACAATCGGCAAACTGTTCTGTAAATTATGGTGCATCAGCATGAAGGGTATTATGGCACCGTTAAAATGATAATCATGGAGATGAGCAATACAGGATGCATTTCTGACAGGATGCAAAGTGCAAAATGTTGAGTACCATGCCTGTAACAATAGAATATGTGACCCAGCTTAGAATAGATGCTCAGTACACACTAGAAGGGACATGATTGAGGTGGGGTGAATAGGACACGGAAAGATTTAATGACTTCATTTGCTAAAACTGTTTAAATTATGTGAACATGTTGTCTTCTTGATAAAACTTGCATCTTTATAATCAAAGGCTTTTGGATATTATTGTAGGACAAGCAGGTGGAGTGATGAATGGACAATACAGAATTAAAAGAACTGAACAAGGAGTAGCAGAGGAACACAAATGGGATATGGATGGGGCTTGGCAGCCCTTTACATGCTGATAGTTTGCAGTTCATTTTCAGATGATGAAAGGAGGAGGATGTGACACCGTCCCTGGACACTTTTCAAATCCATGGTATTTATTGAGTCCTCACTGCCATATAGACCACAATGCACCTTTCTGATTGTCCTTCTTTGGGGTTGACTCTACCATGTGCACCATTTTGAAGGTCCAGAAAGTTAGACCCAGAGCCATGTAATGATTCCTAAAAGACTAAAAGCAGGAGAGTGGCAAGTCAAAGATTTGATGGTTTACTTCTTCCTCACATTTCATCTCTAGCCAGCATGGCACAAGTCTGTAAATCTCATCCTAACCTAGTCCTGACATCTTACTTTCTCCTCTCCATCTTTTTATTAGATGTTACAGACTCATCTAAGTTGATACTTGTCCTTGACCTCGCAGAGTTACAGGTTCAAACGTCAGCAGGAGATGTTCTTTGTCTAGCGGGGGAGGTGGGGAAGGGGTGTGAGATTTGCCTTTTACACATGAAATATAAAAGTAGGTTAGAAAATCCCTGTCATGGTTGAGTGCTCAATCCTAAACTGGGTATTTATATATTCAGAGACTCAGGGAGCAGCACAGGAGGGTATGGAAAGAATGTAAGAGTGAGTCCACAGGGAGAAATTCTGTGAACTGCTCTCTTCAGAGAGAGACACAGCTATTGCATTTACAACACATAGCAGCTGTGTTTGCCCTTCACTAGGCATGCTCAAGACTAGACCTGTTATTAGTCATTCATGGACCAGGAAGGGGTTACGGAGCCATATCTCTTCTTGGCAACTACTGGATACAGGCCACACTGAGGGAGGGACAGTCATTGCCTTCACTTGTGTGCACCATCAGGTGAGCCCACCAGGCTCTAGTGGATAGTTCCAAACTCAGGGTCACACTGATATCCTCGGTTAAAGTCTGTCAGTCACAAAACAAAACCAAAAGACATGAGTTCAGAATGAAATTTGTGTGGAGAGGTAGTTCTCACAGTGCTGAGAGGAAGATAGGAGAGGATGAATGGCAAGGTGGTGGTGGTGGTGGTGGTGGTGGTGGTGAAAGTAGCCTGAGTGCATAATACACAATGTCTGAATTTTCCAAAGAACAAATTTTTTACAAGTGTAATAAGGAAAGAAAATCATTACTGTCATTTTCTTTATGATGCACATTTTCTGAGAAGGTTAAGTCTTGGACATCAACTCTTAACAAAAGCACAGTCAGTTTATGGTTAATCTAAGTTTTCTTTCTTTCTTTAAAAAAATAGTTGTAGCACCTATACTGTTTGTGTTGGTTAGTGATATGTTTCTTGAGAATCTATTTTAGGCTAGAAATGAAAGATAGATTTCTGCCTTCTAGAAACCAACTAAAAAGTACCCTGGTGTATGCCCAGACTGAGTGGGATGCAAGAAAGAATCATTGCACATAAAGCAAATCTGCAATGGTAGGCATTTACTAGCATGCCTAGAGCCATCACAGGACTTAAGGGAACAGGAAGAGTTTTCATGAAGAAGAAACACATGTATTGCAGATTAAGAGTTCAGTGATTACCTGGATCTTTGCATTAGCTTGCTTGCTGAGATGACGGGGCTTCAAGGGATGCTCCAGCAGGTAAACTGCTACCTGCATTAGAAGAGTAGGCTTCACCTCAGGATGGAGAACTCTGCATTAGAGAAAGGAAGAGATCTTCTAAGTATGACTTACTGTGGGACCTTGGGCAGGTCATAGATGTTAAGGCATTTGGTGGGCCAGAGAGGCAATCAGTTCAACCCAATCCTGTTCTGAATCTGTAGATGTCTTGCACTACTCAGGGAAGAAGTAAAACGATGCTAATATGATTAAAGAATTGCCACTGTTGTTTAACTCAAGCATTGTAGCAATATTGCAAGGTCAGTCAAGGTCAGTGTTAGGATCCCAAGACTCAGGATCTTACTATGAGGATTTGAGATTCAAAAGGAGAAGGAATGAAACAATGAATGAGATAAAAAGGGATACTCACAAGTTTTATTACATAGATTATAAGGGAGAGAACAAGCTGTTCATGAAGATAGGTCCCTAGTGGGATTCCCAGTGGAAGGGAAAGCTGAGCCCACAAACTCGACTTCAGCATACAGTGTTCCTTATTGCTAGCAAGCATGGCCCGGTCAAAACCAGGAACTTGGTAACTCCACTTACTCCATGTAAAAGAAATGAAGCCTTCTCTACTCTCTAATTCTCAAGCAGATGTATTCCCTAGGGAGATAAGGTTTCTGCTTGGAGTGTGAGTTTCTCTCTCTCTCTCTCTCTCTCTCTCTCTCTCTCTCTATCTATCTCTATCTCTATCTCTATCTCTATCTCTATCTCTATCTCTCTATCTCTCTATCTCTCTATCTCTATCTCTATCTCTATCTCTATGTGTCTGTGTACACATGCATATTTAAAATATGAAAGAAAAAGGCAGAAGACCTTCGAGGAATTTCAAGGTTAACTACCAGCTCAGGAGTAACACTTTGGGGACTCCATGTGTAGACTTGGCTGCAATTTCTCAATTGACCTTCTTAGCTAGGTTTTCCTCAGTTCCTCAGGTCTCCTTCATTTTACCAAAACCACACTCCATTTTCCACTGCATTCTCAAATCACAGATTCTTAACTAATATATGCTCTCTACCCTCCCCAACCCTGGGTTTCTGTCTCAGCTTTGTTCTCCGTTGTCTGCCCTCAGCCAGTGCCTTTCATTCTCTGCATGGGCCTCTGAAAGTTCAGCCAGGACATCGGGATGGTCTAGGTGTTAAGCTACTACATCAGGACAGTCTCTCCCAGAAGCTTCTACCAACTCCATGCTTCAGAGCCGAGTCTACCTCTCAGACAAGCTGTCTGATTTCTGTGGCCATCAATAATTTTCTAATCATCACATCCCTTCATTTTCTCTGGAGACTGGGATGGAAGCTAACTAGTTTTTCCAGGTATAATTTCCACATTGTCACAGTCAATACATGTGGATCAAACCTGGATTGGGAAGCAAGCAGGAAGCTGGCTCCCAAATGCAGCATCAGCGTAGATGCCCGCACAGGGTCCTCATGATTTCCCTTTTCTTACCCCTCTCCTCAGACTCAATCTCTGTGTGCAAATGCCAGCAACCGGCACCAGTCCACATCCTGCCTTGTCTTCCCAGTGTGTGCTAATGAATGCATCGATTTTCCTATTCAGCCCCACACTGTTATTTCAGAGATAAACACCTCCGGCTTGTGGTTATTAATCTGTAGCATGTTGGACAGCTGGAGGCAGGTGGGTGGAGAGAAGATTGGTCTAGATATTGCTAATTGGGGGTGGGTGGGTGGGCACACTGGGACAGATATCAACTCAATTGCAAACAAGCTGCAGGACTGCAGATCATCCACTACTCTTCCGGCCTCAGTTTCCTCACTTGAAAATGAAATAGTTATACTAAGTAGGAGGGTTTGAACATTTAAAAATATCAGCAGTGTGCTTTAATTACAGGAAGTCTTCTGCATCAGACAATGTATATGATGTAAAAAGCATCAACTATGTCTGGAATGAGGTGGCAGGGAGAGCCCTCTAGCCTTCCCCTTGCTCCTAAGAAGACCTCT
Source organism: Peromyscus maniculatus bairdii (assembly GCF_049852395.1). NCBI lineage: Eukaryota > Metazoa > Chordata > Mammalia > Rodentia > Cricetidae > Peromyscus > Peromyscus maniculatus. Next base: position 91,788,495 of record NC_134853.1, on the reverse strand, counting down.
ATGTGTCTCCATGAATCCCAAGGCTTCATCCTTGCTCATTGTGGACACTTCTGGGTGTCTCTTGGAAAGGTAAGACTCAGATGAGTATCCTTGGGAGAGGCAAGATGAGACAACCAGCATTTTAGGATTTCCAGTAACTGATGAGGAGCAGTAGACAGGGAAAGTGACAAAAGAAAGGGAGGGACTGGCTTGACCTATAGATGAGACAGCTCTGCTTGCAGAAGTGGCTGAGTTGATTGCTTAACATTCAGCCTTCATTTCCCTATCCATGTACCACTGGTTTTGGTCCAGAACCTTCTCCGCTCAAATCCCCATGGTTGATAAAATATAAATATCCTTAAGTTGCAACTGAAGCTCTATGAACCTTGGACAAGTCTCTATGTTTTGGATTCTCAGTTTCCTTCTTAGTAAAGTGGGCATAACTCCCAACTAATTGCAGTTACCTGTATAGACCTAAGTTCTGCAACTCAAGCAATCACACGTATTTTATAAACTATTAGTAATACACTGTGGTTTATTTGTTGATCACTTATTTCCTATCAGTCCTTGTGCTTTTAATCTTTGTCTGTAGTCTTTATAAGCTCCAAGGACAAGAAGGGCCATCATCACTCACACCTTCTACACAATGCTTAGAGTGGAGAGGTTGGCTAGAAGCCAATTACAACTCTATTTCTGTGCCAAACATCTGAAACCCTAAGCCATCTGTTCTATCCTGGTTGTTTTGTTGTCAGCTTGATACATTAAGGAAGAGGAAACTTAAGTTAAAGAATTGCCTCCATCAGACGGCTTGTGGGAGTGACTACAGGGGTGGTTTTTGATTGATATAGGACACTGTAGACCTGAGTTGTATAAGAAAGATAGTGGAACGTGAGCATGGGAGCAAGTTGGTAAGCAGCTGTCCCCCTTCATCTCTGCTTCAGTTCCTGCCTCTAAGTTCCTACCTTGAGTTTATGTCTTGGCTTCCTTTGATGACGGACTGTAATCTGCACGCCAGATATTCCATTTCTTCCTTCAATTAGGTTTTGATCTGTTTTATTGCAACAGAAATGATACTGGAACACTACTCTGCTTGGTGCTGGCTGGGAAACACTGATCACTTTCAGGCTTTGTGAAAAAAAAAAAAAGTCCTATGCTTCTCCTGAAAAAGAATTTTTACTCACTTTCTTCCTGTTTATAGTTCATATGGTCACATGGCTCCAACACTCCTTCAGACACAGAAGGCTATTACTGTTTTCTTTATATATATTTTGTGTGTGTGGTGGTGATATATGTGGACATACATATTTGTGGGTTTGTGTGCCTATGAGGGTGGGGGTCAGAACTGGGTGCTCTGATCTATCTCTCTCTGTCTTACTTCTTTGAGACAGGGCCAATCAATGAACCAGGAGCTAAGCTGGCAGCCATCAAGTCCAACTATTTCTTCTGTCTCCATCCATGTATAATATTGGGGTTACAGGCATGCACAACCATGCCTTTCTACATGGGTGCTTGGGATTTAAACTCAGTAACTTATGCTTGTGCAACATGAAATCTTAATCACTGAACAATCTGCTCAGGTTCCTGACCTTGGAGCTGGACCTTGTGCCTGCAGGCTGTTACCATTTCCAGTGGGGGTTTCATTACTTCCAACTACCCAGTATGGGGCTAGTCTTCTATGGCAGTTATTACTGTTTGCTGGGAACAAGGGCATCAACAAAATGATCTCTGCCCTGTATATACTCAGAATAAAAAGGAAGAAACCCATAAGCATTAGTCTGTGTGGTTGGAGAGGAGTTGATGTCCTGGTATGTGTGGGTGCTCTGGGAGTGTGTCAAAGCTTAGTAGTCTTCCTGTAGGGACCTAGACCTTAGCCTTAACCTGGAGAATAAATGAGGCCAGTCAGTGCAATTACCAAAACAGAGAGAATTCAAGTGGGGTGAGGGCATGTGGGCACTTGAGGGCAGTATAATTCAAATGCCTGGAGAAAGAGCAAAGGGGTGGCTTAATTAGACATCAATAGAAAGAGAGACAATTGTGCTCTGAACCCAGAGAGCCTCTGAAGGCTAGGCATCAGAATTCTACAATGTTTTTTGGGAATATATAGGAAGTGTGGGTTGAGAAGGTGATCCTAGAAAACAATGGTGGTGCCTGGGCTGGGGCGGCCAAGTAGTTAGAGCACAAAGGATGTATTTGTTGTTATGGGAGTTGGTCTCTAGTACATTCAGATTGTTGGTAGTAAAGTCCAATTCCATCAGTATGACCTCAGGTCTTTCATGATTACTGCAGTTGGATGGGTAGTGATATTATTTGTTGAGTTGGAATCCTTGAAAGGAAGGGTTATGGGGCAGTGACAAGTCCAGGGTAGAGCTCACTGACCTTGAAGATTGAGAAGCACTGACATGAAGACATTCATGGAGTTCTGGGTTAGTGGGTCTAGGGTTCTAGAGAATGAGATTTGGCATTACTGGTTCAAATACTGGCCAAACTGGAGAGTCCCTGGAAGAATCCACAGAGTGTGATGGGAACACTGGCGTCACCAGGTAGGATCAAGACAGGGATAAGAAAGAAGGCTCACTGAGGCTTGCGAGGTGTTCTTACCAGAGCTGTCTGTCTAGTATTTAAAGATACCTCTGTCTCAGGGCACAAGCTTCATGTTCTCACAATATTATTTGAGGGCTGTTACTAAATCCATATCATATCCAATTTTCCCATTTTACAAGGGGGAAAAATAAAGAAAATAACTGTTCAGTTTGGTTACTATTTCTTTCTAACTATATTCCCTTAATGAGGCATTTGCCTGCAACATGGTCTGTTATGTGTTCCGTGTTTTATAAAAGATCTCTTGGGGAAAATAACCCAGGAAACACAATTTTTCGGCACCATCTCCTTTTATTAAGAATAATGAAAAGGAAACAAGAATCATTCTCCCAGTCAAACGCTCTTCTGCTGCCTCTTATTGGTATTTTTATGACAACCGGCAGGTAACACAGGCATCTGTATAGCTGCTCACACACAGATGTGGGTCCGTTTTATGACCCTTTGATGTCACAGGCATTATCAAGGCAGGTGTGTGTACATAGGAATATATTGTACACAGGAATATATTGAGCACATATATATTGCTTGTATCTGAATAAGTGTTGGGAATGGTATAAGACCTTAAAATTCCCCACATACATGCAATAGACTCTTTGCCCAGGAAAGCAATCATCCCTCAAAATGGGCATAAAGAGCAAAGAGGAATATTAACACAGGAGCGGGAAGTAAACAAAAATGAAGTTGCTTATTGGAAATTGTTCAAGTTGTTTGAAAAGACTGGGGTCCTTCACAGCCACTTTGTGAGGTGAGTTTGACCAGAATAACAGCTGGGTTGATGCCCATGAGCAGGAGGCTGCTGCCTATGGTGATCTTGACCTCTACTGATATTTCAGGTGTGGAGATATACCTGTCCATGGATATTACACAAGCTTGAAATGAACTGTTGTAAATCTGGGTCATATTCTCTCTGGCTGTTCTTCCATTGCTGGTTATCTTGCTTGATACTTAATGGCTCCATCAATCATCCGATGGCCCTAGGTGAGACCCATCCCTGACTCCTCCTCATTCCCCTTTAACTGTGTCAGCACATATTTACTGGGCTATCTCTGAGTTATTAGGTGCTATGTGCAAGACCCTGCTTCCTACTTTCAAGGAACTCCCAGGTTCCCCAGGAGGCAGAAGTGCTTAGTAGTAGGGAGTATAAAGATACCAAACCGGGCATGGTGACACACAGCTGCAATCTCAGCTTCCAGGAGGCAGTTAGGCCCTATTTGAAAAAAGAAAGTCAAAACACAAGGTCAGCAATATCCAGATCAAATCTCCAATTCTGCCTGACCCTGGGCTCTTAATCTTTATTATCTTCATTTGTAAAACAAGGGCAAAAGTCACAGCCCCTACCTGATAGTGCTGTTGTAAGGTTTAAATGTTATAATATCCTATAAATTGTTCATTAGAGCCTGACTACAAATAGGAACTTGACTACTAATATGAGGCCTTCTTAGTATCGGCTGTTTGAGAGATCATCTGCTGTCAACAATATCTACTTCTCTTACTTCTTGCATGGTTCTTAGTGAGACACATGCCTACCTAGAATAGAGATATTCTTCTCAACCTTCTATGTGGTTTGGTGTATCTGATGTGTTGTAAACTGTTGGAATGCCTGCTTAAGAACCATTTTTCTTAACCTTTCCCCAAACTTGCTATCCTGAAATGTGGATGCCAAATCTAAAGCCACAGAAACTATCTTGGATCATGTTTGTTAGTATATTAGTTACTTTTCTCATTGCTGCTACAAAATGCCTGACCAAAGCAACTTGAGGAAGGAAGGGTTTGCTTTGGTTCAATTCAAGAATTCAGTCCATCATGACAGGGATGTCCTCACAGCAGGAACTTGAGATTGCTGGTCATATGGCGTTTATAGGCAGGAAGCAGAGAGATGAATGCTGGTGTTTAACTTACTTTCTCCTTTTTTTTATTCAGACCTGGACTTCAGCCCAAGGAATCGTGTACTCCAAAATTGTGCAGGGTCTTCCCATCTCAATTATCTCAGTCTAGAAACTCTCACACAGAACTGTTTAGAGTTTTTTCCCTATGTAATTCTACATTCCATCAAGTTGTCAATCAGTATTAACCATCACAGTTAGGTTTCTTGGGAGATAGGTGGTAAGAACTTGAGTTAACAAGAGGTTGATCAGTGGGTTGATGAATGCCTGAATAATCCTTGTCAGAGATATTGAAGATGAAGGGCTCGCTCTGAGGAAGATCTGCTGGGAAGTTAGGTTCAAGGGATAGGCCCCTGGCACTCCTATCGTGGACTACTTCCCTTTGGTTTGGTTCATGTGTAAGATACATACATGTCCACCTTACTTAATACTCTGTTATTTCATTCACCATCTAATTCTAACAAAAAATCCATATAGATGTGGACAATCTAGGGCTGTGGGTGCAGAGAATGAGTGAACATAGAGGGTAATGTTACTCCAATAGCATAGAAAGCTTCTTGAAGCCCTGATAGCTGCACTGGCATTTAAAGGGCAAGGCAGTGTTTACTAGTTGCCAGAAGTGACTGTGAAGGCAAGCAGAGCTGGGGCACACGTAGTATTAAGTATGAAGCTAAAGACTAATAAACACTTCTTGGTGAATCTCCATGAGATAGAGAAGTTATCTAATTTTCTCCCAACAATAACAGAAGAGAAAGGTAGACATAGATGTGAGATCAAGGTAGACATGGATGTGAGATCACTACCTCAGCCAATCTATATCTCCATGCCTCCCATAATCTTCCCCCACATACTTCTGTTTTAGTACCTGTGGTGTGGGCTCTGATTTCTACTTGATGTATCTGACTTGACTTCAAGGTCAAGAACTTTGTTTCTTCCATCCTATGCCTTGATCTTCTGGTTCAGCCTGGCACATAGAATCCCAAACAAATGTTTGCCAAGTAAATAAACAAACAGGTAAGTCCATTTGGTTAAAAGGGCTAAAAAAGCCTTCTATTATTGAGCTGAAATCCATTTCTTTACCTTCCACCAATCCAACTAAGCTTCTCAGAAATTTATATCATGTTCATGGCTCTATTCGATGAAAAAGAATGTTTATTAAGACAGAGAAACTCCTCTTGCCCTCTAGGGCTTCCCATACCAGCTAACCACTTTCATAACAGTCCATCAGGAAAGAAGGAAGAATTTCTGTTCAGTGGTTTTGGCTGATTCTGAACTGTCTTAGAACCTCAGATGCAGGATATTCTGCCAGGAGTGGTCCAGCCCAGGTAGAGGAAAGCATATATTCCTCTCAGGCTGCTAGGGCAGTTCACTGCTTCTGAGCTTTTGAAGTAGAAGTTTCAGAACTTGCCCTTCACCAAATATGCCATAGTGCCATAGACCCATAGTGCCACTCCCATTCATCCATCTATCCACCCATCCATCCATCTATCCATCCATCCATCCATCCATCCATCCATCCATCCATCCATCCATCAACCCACCCACCCACTCACCCACTCACCCACCCACTTATTCCATATCACAAAGTAAACATCAAGCCAGTCATAAGGAGGGTTTCAGGCCTTAGAAATAAGCAAGAAACATGAGTTAGAGTGATGCTCACCAACTGCGGCCCTCATTGCTACCATATTACAGTTTTCTATCACTAACACCCATGTAGTCACTCACTACCTGAACGCTGGTTTTCTATGGCAGCTGGAGGTCTTATCCATGAGTGACAAGAACTACCAATGCTAGGAGTCAACCAACTAATTTCTAGCTTCTGCAGCCATCATGTGTGACCTCTGAGACATGTTTGACCGTTTTCCAGAGATACTCAGCAAGATTAAACCCCAATAGTTCACAGTGCACACCTGCTCACACATATGTACTTCTTCCTTTTCCTTTCTTGGAATTGCCTCCAGAATTAGCTTCTTGAACTCAAATTTTAATCTGATGATTTACCTGAGGGAGGGGGCAACTAATTCATGATCCTCATGAATCTGGTCCCCAAATGACTGTGTGATGCTTAGTTAGATACAGGAGATGAAATTCTTTGCTTTGTAGGTACAGGAGATACAGGAGCCACAAGAGCACACAGCATGTAGCCAGGCGGTCCTTTACACTAGTGACTTGTAGGTGAAAGCATGGATTTACTTCAGATCTCTTCTGACCACTGTAGCCAGCTCTGCAGCAGCAGATAAAATAGCTTCTTCTGGAGTTGAGCAGCACCTCCAGCTTCCCCTTGGAGGGAAAGAGGGTTAGAGATAGCCTGCATTCTTTTTAAGGTCTCACTTGATTTCGAGGACTGGTGAGGAAGGAGATGTACATGTGTCATTTCATCTAATTCATGATCTAGTCCTTTGAGACTATCCTGGTTCAGTTAAGAGATAAGGAAATTGGACTGGAAATGTAGCTCAGTTGATAGAGTTCTTTCCTGGCATACATGAAATGCTGGGTTCCTTCACCAGGACTACATAAAGCAGTTACAGTGGCACATATTAGTCAACACAGAACTTGGGAGCTGGAAGAAGGAAGATCAGGAGTTAAGGTCATTCTTGGCTGTGTAATTACTTTAAAGTCAATCTGGGATGCTTGAGGCTGTTTCAATAAAATAAAAACAAGAGGAAAGGAAAAAGACCAGACTGAGCCTCTGTGGTAGTTTAAATAAAAATGCCCCCCTTAGGCCCATAGGGAGTGGCACTATTAGAAGGTATGGCCTTGTTTGAGTAGGTGTGGTCTTAGAGGAAGTTGGGGGTGGGGGTTGAGGTTTCACAAGCTTAAGCCAGGCCTATTGGCTCACTCTCTTGCTGCTGCCTGCCAATCCAGATGTAAAACTCTCAGCTACCTCTCCGGCACTATGTCTGCCTGCATGTCACCATGCTTCCCACCATGATGACATTGAACTAAACCTCTGAACAACCCCAATTAAATGTTTTCCTTTATAAGAGTTGCCATGGTCATGGTGTCTCTTCACAGTCATAGAAACCCGAAGACAACCTCCTTGACTACGAGAACACAACCTGTCAGAGTAGGACTAAGATTCTGCCTAGGTGCACCTCAGAGTGCCCTGAACAATGGCCTTCACTGCTGTTTCCACCATGCTTTGGATGTGACCTTAGAGGATAGATATGTTTGTTCCCACATTCCTAATGGAACTCAGTAGTCAGGGTGATGACAGTTGCATATAATACAGCTAGTAGACAGTCTTCCACTCGGTCTTCTTTATCAGGCTGAATCAGGTGCTTCCACCAAGCACAACTCTGCAAAATGAGAGGCCCTAGGGCAGAAGAGGTACAGCTGTCCTACTTCATAAAGGGGAAATGACCTTAGTTACTGCTCTTGGCTCCACCAATCAGTAGTGTACTTTGGGTAATACATTTACCTTTTCTGAGCCTCATTTTTTTTTCTCCATGAAATGGAATGATGATGATGATAATCATGATGATGATGATGATGATAATACAACTCCCTTCAACAAATAGGAATATTGCATTGAAATAATTTGCATTCAGTATGTGCTGTAGCTTCCACTTGCTTAGTGTTTAGTAGGGACAGGCACTGAGTGGGGATTGACAAGCATAATTTCATCTCACCCTCCTGAGTCAGTGAGGTTGACATTATCATCCATTTTGCAAATGAGATGGAGGTCAGAGGAGTTAAGTAACTTGCTCAGAGTCACACAGCTAGAGGGCAGAGCTGAGAAGTCTGCCTCTGAGGCTGGGGATCCAGGCCTCTTCCTATAAACATTACACTTGGCCCAATACAAACTGCAGCTGCCTCTTGGAGCCTGATTTGATGAAGCCAGTGCCTATTCTTCACCCTGTGCCAGCACCTAGGTAGCCCAGTGTTCTAGCTGTATTTGTGTGACAAAATGCCCTGATAAAGAGCAAAAAGAAAGGGTCTATTTTATCTCACAATTCCAGATTATAGTCCATCACTGTGGGGAAATCATAGTGGCAGGAGCTTGAGACAGCTAATCATACAATATCCACAGTCAAGAACACAGAGAATGAATGCATGGCTGTTTAGTACTCAACAAGCCATCTCTATTCTTATACTGCCCATGACCTCAATCCAGGGTGTGGTGCCACCTGATTTCAGGATGCATCTTCTCACATCAACTAAGATAATCAAGACAACTGTCCCAGAGACATGCACACAGGACTGTCCTCATCCAGTCAGTCATTGAGACTTTTTTCCTAGGTGATTCCAGGTAGCATTGAATTGATAATTAAAACTAACCAATCATGCTGGAGAAATGGCTGAGTTGATGAGAGGTCTTGCAAAGGATTAGTGTTTAATTCCAGCATTCACACTGGACAACTCATAACTGCCTATAACTCCAGCTCCAGGGGATCTGGTGCCCTCTTCTGGACTCTTCAGGTACCTGCACACATGTGATGTATACTCACACAGATATACCACATATACATATAAATTTACAAACCAAAAAAGAAATCTTTATATATAATTGTATCCAGAAATATTTTAAATTTTTTCTTTTATGTATACACATGTAGGTGTGTGTGTGTGTGTGTGTGTGTGTGTGTGTGTGTAGGGCCAGAGGATATCTTTGGGTAGCATTCCTCAGGAGCTGTTCATTTGTTTTCAGACACAGGAGCTCTTATTGGCCCCAAGTTCACCAAGCAGGGGATCCACGTATTTCTCCGTATTAGCACTAGGATGACAAGCTGTGCCACTATGCCCTGCACTTTCCAGTAGGTACTGGGGGTCAGACTTAAGTCCTCATTCTTATAAGGTGAACACTTTACTGAATGAACTCTCTCTCTGGCCCCTTGGTCATTTTTCTAATCCACAGCTCCTCTAGCAGATTGCGTCTCTTCCTGCCAACATGGGTCACTAACACAACTGGCCAGGACTGGAATTGTACTTCACCGTCCCAAGTCCCAGACAGCACAATCTGCTCCTTATTCCCACCTCTGTCTTTTTGTTTGGACCCCACTGCTCTCCACAGAGTGTCTATCAGTGGACCTGCTCACCCACATCCTAGACCCATCTTCGCAGCACTTAGAAATACACCCATCTTTTCAACTTTGGGGCCTGATGTAATATTAAGGCTGTAATTTATACACTTGGCTCCTGAACTCCTGGCTGTTCCAAAGGCATTGATCACCCCTGAGCCCTCATACATGATTCAGGCTTCCTCCTCCAACTCCTCTGCCAGCTATTGATTCCAATGACATTATTTATCAATTACGAAAGGTTTATTCCTTACTTGCTCCTGCACAAAAGAATCTGCACATTTATTTTACAGCATGATTTATTGACACATCACCATGCATTACATGGAAAATTGAATTTTTGGAGGCTGGAGAACCTTAGGAAATTTCACAGGTTCAATTAGACAGAAGAACATCAAGGAGTTTAATGATACAATTTTTCATCCATTTGTGGAAGCACTGGGAGAGGTGGGACCTGGGGCCAGGTCAGAGCCTCCAAACTGTCCCCAAGCTCTACTGTTCACCTGTGGATGAAGTCTTTACCACTGAACACTGCCTTGTAGACTAGACTTGGCTCTCTGCTTTTATTTATGACTCCAGAGGTCAGAATATTTCTTTAAGATGTGTTCACCCTTTATCCCCAGAGCAATAAACTTTTCCCCAGGCTGTTAGAGAATTGGACAGATCATTTCTTGAACTACCATAGAAAGAAGAAGAGCCACCTTCGCTGGAGGATGCACTCAAGAGAAATAGTGTGCCAAGATCATCCTTTTACATCTCCCTACCTGGCTGAATCTGGCTTCCCTGTGAGCTTCTGGAAGCCTTTCTCACACCCCCAAGGCTGGATCAGGTTCTCCACTATACGTTCTCACAGCATATGGCACAATGTATGTGTGGAGTGCCGTGACCATCATATTACTGCCAATTTCTCCTTAGTCTGGAATTCTTCGAAGGTAGTGCACAGGGCTCTCTGCTGTAGGCTTGGCATTGTTTTCACCTCTCCAAACTTCCTAGTCTTCTGGGAACTTTGTTGTTGAGAATCCCTTTGTCTCCGTGACTCTGGGCTGGAGTTGGCCAATGAGGGAAGTGTGTAGATTGACCTGGTGATAAAGGGATAAGCCTTTGCTTTCATGAAGGTCAGAGGTGTTGGCTCTCCACACTGCACTATGAGGTCCCAGTTGGGACATACTTTGGTAACTAAAAATTTGCCAGCTTATTGCACTTCCCATAAACTATGGTTCTTTTATTGATTCCAGGATTTGGGATGAAGATTCTCTGATTCTCCAGCTCCTACTCTTGCTACACTTCTATTCCTCCTACCTCCCCCTTTTATGTGTGAACCCCACTTCCCACATTATTCCTATGCTTCTGTCTTACTTCTGGTGGGTCTGTATTTCTAACAGGACAACCAAACAGATACCACAGTAGAAATGCCTCTTTCGCTTTCCTCATGTACCCCAGGGCCAAGCATACAGTAGGTAGCATGTCGAACCAATATGACAGTTATCAAATGAAGGCTTTCCCATCCCCCTGGCTGGTGAATTTGTACTTGCCCTTTAAAGCCTACCTCCTTTAAGAAGCCTTTCTTCATTCCAAGTGTCAGTCAAGGGGACTTGGCTCCTAAAATCAGAGCCATCATAGTGCTGGGCCATAAATGTTAGTGTGCAGGCCTATCTGCAGGCAGCTTGTGTGATGAACTCTTTAGGGCTTAGGATAACTCTAAGTGGTCCTAGTCTCTCTACTTTGGACTAAGTAAGGGTCCTTAACAGAGGTTGTTGGGGGGAGTGAATTATTTTCTTGCCTGCCCATCACTGCTGGGCACAAGAATAGTAATATGAGCTTATCTACCTTTTCACACCTTCCCTCTTAGTGGGCCTGCACAATAAACCCATAGGCTGGGCAAATGATTCCCCTGTGAGGAGGCTGATCCTGCATTAAGATTGTCACCCACCTGACAAGTGAGACTCTGTGTTAGACATGGTGGTCTTTTCTTGTCATACATTCAAAACAGATAGACTTGGGAACAAGTATTAGAAAACTGAAAAGGAGGAACAGTGATTAAATACCTATTTGGCTCTAATATAGTGATAATCAGGTCAATTAGCTAGCAAAGAAGCAAATGGCGTCTATGATTGGCAAAAGGCATAAGTCACCATTAAAATTAGTATCAGAGATGTTAAAAAAATGACAGGTCATTTGGATTACTCCAGCCACCATTTATTCAATCAACTCCTTATTTTGCAAAATGGGCTAGAGATTAATTTATATCCCTTTGTAGCTGTGATAAAGACACATATCACTTGCTAACGGTGTGCTTTAAGGAACAGGTTCATTCCCCAAAGGCCTGCCTTGAAGCAAATTTCTCTAAAAGTGAATTAGATTTTCCCCATTGATTTACATGATTAAATTAAAGATGTATTCTCATAGGAAAAGTTGACCAATAAATGGAATTAAATATTTTAATGCAAGAATAGGGTTGGAGAGTTTTTGCTGGCAGTTATCAGAGCTGTGGTCCATTCTAGCATCACATATGTATGGAACAGTTGTCTTCAGTCACTATTTACCTGCTTTACGATGTATTCTTTACAATTATAAGACACTTTCTTTTCCTAACTTTATAAATAAGAGACTCAACTGTAAGGCATGGCTGATGTTTATCAAGTCCTTATTCTGAACTGGTAACCAAAAGATGTAATTTTAAAATTCTCACAATCACCCCTGTAGATGGAGAATTTGAGGCTCTGAAATATGAAGCCACTTGCCCAAGGACCTGGACTTGGATCTATCAACTTAGAAGATTATACTTAAAGAGATTAACTATTAAAGGGCTGAGGGCAGGGCTCATTTGGTCAAGTGCTTGCCTTGTTAGTTTGAGGAACTGCATTGGATCCCCAGAACTCATGTAAAAAGGCCAGATGTGCTTACACATACTTTTAATTTTGGTGAATCCCAAATGAAGGTTTACTGTCCAGACAGCCTAGCCTAATAGGTCAGCTTTAGTCTAAAGAGACATGCCAAGCACTGATCCATGTCTCCAGGGAAACATGTGGATGTTACAGACAAGCATGAAGGGGGAAGTCTCAAGATTTATGCAAGCTGTGCCTCTCTTCTTAGCTGTGTAATCTTGAGTGAAGTTCTTTTCTCTCTCTGAATTTCAGGTTTCCGTTGGTTAGATGAAGGGGTTAGGACAGGGGATGTAGCTCACTTGGTACAATGCCTGCTTAGCATGCATGAGGACCAGGATTTGATCTGCACTACCTAAAATATTGGCCCTGTTGGTGTATGTGTGTAACCCAGTACCTGGGTGGTGAATGCATTCAGATCTGAAGTTCAAGGTTATCCTTTGCTACATGGGGAATATGAAGTTATCTCGGATCACATGAAACTGTCTCCTGTCACATAAAAAGTGAGAGGGCTGGCGTGATTCCGTCCTGCGTGTCTGTTCTGCGGAGCAGTGGGCAGTTCCCTCCGTCCGACTTCTCTCACACCGAAGTGCGCGCCTCCACCTCATGGAAGACTCGATGGACATGGACATGAGCCCTCTCAGGCCTCAGAACTACCTTTTCGGTTGTGAACTAAAAGCTGACAAGGATTATCACTTTAAGGTGGATAATGATGAGAATGAGCACCAGTTATCACTAAGAACGGTTAGTTTAGGGGCAGGGGCAAAAGATGAATTGCACATCGTAGAGGCAGAAGCAATGAACTATGAAGGCAGTCCAATTAAAGTAACACTGGCAACTTTGAAAATGTCTGTACAACCAACAGTTTCTCTTGGGGGCTTTGAAATTACACCACCTGTGGTCTTAAGGTTGAAGTGTGGTTCAGGGCCTGTGCACATCAGTGGACAGCACCTAATAGCTGTAGAGGAAGATGCAGAGTCAGAAGATGAAGATGAGGAGGATGTAAAACTTTTAAGTATGTCTGGAAAACGATCTGCTCCTGGAGGTGGTAACAAGGTTCCGCAGAAAAAAGTAAAACTTGATGAGGATGATGAGGATGACGACGAAGATGATGAGGATGATGAAGATGATGATGATGATTTTGATGATGAGGAAGCTGAAGAAAAAGTTCCAGTGAAGAAATCTGTACGAGATACCCCAGCCAAAAATGCACAAAAATCAAACCAAAATGGAAAAGACTTAAAACCATCAACACCAAGATCAAAGGGTCAAGAGTCTTTCAAAAAACAGGAAAAGACTCCTAAAACACCAAAAGGACCTAGTTCTGTAGAAGACATTAAGGCAAAAATGCAAGCAAGTATAGAAAAAGCGCATTGAACAGTCCTGGGCACTACTGGTAAATTAAGCCCAAAGATGGGGAAAGAGGAAAAGGAGAAACAAATATAGTCCATACTGAGTACCATCAACAATCCAGACTGAAGTCTTCTATTTTAATCTCAATCCCCTTTCCTGATTGGCCATCCATTCCCCCCTTGCACGCTGGAAGCAATCTCTTATTTTCCTAAAGCATTTTTCTTTCACTCTTGTGATGCAGAGAACTTTACTGCTTTCTACACTTGTGCATATGCCTCATCTCTGACCATGTTTTAATACCTTTGTATCCTTAGCTGCTCAATAAATTTTTGAATGAACCAAAAAAAAAAAAGTGAGAGGGGTCAGGTGCTATATGGGGAATGTTCTTTAAGGCCACCCTACTCCCAGATCAGCTTCTCTTTGTTCCTTCGGCTTTTCTTTAACTGTTTTTAGAGTTTACACAAAACCAAGAATTGGCTGTATTGGGTGGGGGGAGATTGAGTGGCTAGTTTGTGTATTTAATCGTTGGCATTTAAGTCGAGAGACAGTTCAGGTTAAAGAATACTGTTTGCAAACATTAAAAAATTCCATAAAAATCAAATTTATGCAGCCAGTACACAGAGCAGCACCAAATCAAGTACACAAATAGGAGTTGAGATGCATCATCACAAACTCCTGACTGAGAACAAAGCTGCAGCCATTTAGAGGCAATCTTCATACAAAAATCAATTCTCTTAATGCTTCTCCCATGATTCAAATTAAAAATGGTATTTTAAAATGAAGTCCTTGGGGAACCTGAGTTTTGATGTTCAAGCTCAGGTAGTAATTTCTGAACCTATGCATTCATGATAAGCACGTTACAATACAATCCTAGTCTGCAGATGGGACACAGGGTCTCAGAAGAAAAATCACTTTTCTGAGATTAAGACAGCAACTGACAAACCTGACATTGACCTCACCACTTTTTACTATGAACTCAGTATTCTTTCCAATGATACAACATACTTAAGAAAGTTTTGCTGAGTGCCTAATACATGCTGGGCATTGTCCTAGATCCAGGCAGTAGAGTTGCTAGTCAATGATGTCACAGGAATATTTTAAACACAGAACTCTATCCTTGCCATGAGATTTCCAACATGCCACAAATGACTCCAGATTTTATTATGAGCTACCACAGGGAGAAAGTCTTCAACTTAGAGCTGTATAGGGAGCTTGAGAAGGGATAAAGAACTGACAGAGGCAGGGATGCTGGAAGGATATCTTGATAAATCTAGTGAGGGACAAGAATCCCAGACCAGGTATTCACAGTTCAGGTGGAAATGGGAAAGGGTGGACTCAAGAATATTCCAGAGTTCAATTTGGTGGGACTCACCAATCTTTTATTTATTTACTTTTTCAGTGAGTGGAGAGGAAAAGCCTGGAGTGTCTGCCTATTTGTTCAAGTTTTGATCTTGTTGGGAAATCAAGCAAAGGCTAAGTAGTATAGAAACCAGGACATCACCTTTATCACATTGCAAGCTGAGACTTGGGAATGTGGCTTGCTTCCCGGGACAATGTGCTGCCTAACACTAAGCTTTTGAGCCAAAAAGATTTCTCTACCTTGTAGTGGTAGATGGAGGATGTAGTCCCTGGAGGTGCTTTTCTTCCAAGATTGGAAGATGAGTTGGGACTGCACACACCTTTTGTATCTGAGGCGGGATCAGGATGGAGGGGTGATGAGATATTATTCTTTTGGGATTTCTTCTCATGGTATCAAATGTGAGAAGTGGGAAAAGCTTGTTTTGTTTGTTTGTTTTTGTGTGTGTGTGTGTGTGTGTGTGTGTGTGTGTGTGTGTGTGTGTGTGTGTGTGTGTTGTTTGTCTAAAGGACAATTTGAGGATAGGGATGATGTGGAGAGAAGTGGAGTTGTGCTTGGACTTGCTGAGGACTTTAAGAATCATGTCCTGGCTGGAGAGATGGCTCAGTAGTTAAGAGAATGGAGTGCTCTTCTGGAGGACCTGAGTTGGGTTTGCAGTACCTTCATCAAGCAGCTTACAGCAGCATAATGTAACTTCAGCTGGGGATTCAACACCCACCACTTCCTGGCCTCTATGAGCAACTATACTCGTGTGCACATGCCCTCTGATCCATATGACATACTTTAAAAATAAACCTTAAAAAAGGAAGCATGCAGTGTGGATAGCAGTGTACAGGTCAGTGATTAGGACACATGGCTAAGGAAGCTGTTAGTAGGCAATAGTGCTCAGGACCGTGATCATAAATGATGGTAGCCTGGGTTAAGAGGTAGCAATGTTGAAAGAGAAGAAAGGAAAGCAGAGGACAGAAAGGGAAAGGAGAGGAAAGGAAAGGAGGAGAGAGGAAAAGCAAACATGGGCAGGAGGCAAAAGGGAAACAGGAGGGCAGGGGACCAAGAAAGAAAGAGAAGGAAAATTTGAAGATGGGAAGAGTAGACAGAAGCCAAGGATTTGAATTTGAAACTTGTTATCATCCAGTCTAGCTATGTCATCTTAAGTTAGGTACTTAATAAATGGTAGCTGTGATGGTACACATGGCTATGATGAAGAAAAAGATGGAAAGAGATGGTTGGAAGAAATAGATCAAGTTGGACGATGTCAAAAAAAGTAATTTACTCTTGTATGCTCTATTTTGGAGAACAAGACTAACGCTAAGGAGACAATTAAATTTCCTTCCTGTGACTTTACATTATACTCCCCTAATCACTTGTTTTAATAAGAAGGCTAAAAAAATTGCAAACTAATATTGCAGACATGGAGGCGGATGCATATGCAAGGAACTTATTAAAACTGCCTTGATTTTAATAAATTTACCACCAGGTAGCAATCTCTCAATGTCGCCTCTTCCCAATTTGCATGCGTAACTGGCATCTCGTTAAAACATCATTAAGAAATTGAAAACCAGGAAGACATAAACAGACGTAGAGCAGAAACAGAGGGGGCTGAGTGAGGGAGCTGTGGCTAGCAGGAGAGCGGATGCTTTTGGAGAAAGCTCAGCAAGAAACCTAACTTGGTTATCCAAACACAATCTGATTAAGAGGTGATGGGAATCTGAGTTTCTACAGATGCTGTGTACAAATTGGCCATTACGGAGCTAGTGTAGAATTGTCATTTTCCTGAGTTGATTGGAATCCTGATACAAGCTACTGTCATTTTTCTTCAGTAGGACCATCATTCACCATTCAGGAGATCTGTTTCCTTCAAAGGAGTAACACAAGAGAACAAACTTGTGAAGACTTGGCTCTTAGTCTCTACTTTGTCTTCAGGGCTAGATCAGCTTTCTTCCTTACTCTTTTAACTTGTGTTTCAGTGTGCATTTAATATTATAAGAATAATATATAATCATCATGGAATTTTTCCTCAATAACTATTCATAAAGCTATATTCTAACTATTCTTTTGTAGAGATGTGTGTGTGTGTGTGTGTGTGTGTGTGTGTGTGTGTGTGTGTGGTGTAAATGCAGATGATTTTGCACAAAGAT